>NC_089237.1:53753901-54081292 GCF_963924675.1 Phocoena phocoena
TTCTTTTTTTTGAATATTCAACATGGATAATGATTGTTAATAATGAGTAGTAAAGATTATTAATGAATGCTTAGAAGAGGGAAATGCCTGAAAGTCCTTCCTGTAGAACTAGCTTTTGTCTGATATCGCTTTGCATTTTCTTTTTATCGCTAACTTCTTCATTTATGAAATTCGGAATCATTTTCATAGAATAGAGATGGCCCAGATTTTGCCCTTTGATTCATTCAATTTAGATACCCATAAATATTTATTTTAGGTTGGTCAGTGATTTTTTTTATATTATTGAAGTTTGGATTCTTCTGTCTGAAATTCCATTTCTTCCTTTTGAAGAGGTATCAAAGATGGGTATGAGAATATTTTATTTATTCATTTACCATCTTCATTACTTTAAAGCCTGAGGTTACACCTTCAGATTACATTTTTTAAAACTATGAAAATGATAGATTCATAAAAATAGCAATAATATGCTACTTGAAAAAGGGATTTTTGTCCTAGGGCCTTGTAGTCTGCTAACTGGCACTTCCCTTAGTCCAGGGCAGGTAGAATATTATAGGGATCCCTGAACAAAAAACAGCCTATCATAAATTCCCTGAAGCATAAAACTGAGAATCAGTAACAGGAGATGATCTCAATAGCCAAAAGAACATATTCAGAGACTGATGATTTTCTGATGTAACCAGGTCTTCAAATATACTCATTTGCCCTAAGGATTTTATTAAGTGGCTTCTAGGATGAGTTCTGTTTTGTATGTCTGAAATAGACTCATATGTCAGAATATTGTGGGGTTTTAAAAAAAATGTAATGGATAAATGACAAGCTACAGTTCTCAGTGTTAACAATTTCTCTGTAAAGCAACTGCTATTTTTAGACTGAAGTATAGACATGTTGATAAATGTAAATGATGAGTAAGTAATAAGCATGATTACCCCTAGTATTTGAAAAAGTAATTATTAAAGCAATGCTAACATACCAGAAAGTCTGTTATATTTAATGTGTGTAGATACAAATGAAAGTACCTGTAATAGTCAGTCGGTATGTATTTATTGAGTTAATGAATCTAATGCTGATAGATAAGTGGATTTTTAAAGTAAATAACTGTTAATACAGCAGACCCCAATCCCACAATACCATTTTTGTGTATATATATTCTTTTTCAGATTCTTTTCCATGATACTTTATTACAAGATGCTGAATATAGTTCCCTGTGCTCTACAGTAGGACCTTGTTGGTTATCTAGTTTATATATAGTAGTGTGTATCTGCTAATCCCATGCTCCTAATTTATCCCTGCCCCCTTCCCCTTTGGTAACCATAAGTTTGTTTTTGTCTCTCTATATCTTCTTGCATCAGACAAGATTAACCTGCCACCCTAAACCCCTTCTGAGAAGTCCTTTCCCATAGCTGCTTGTCGAGGCATATGGCTCCAGCAAGTTACTGGCAGGTGTCCACGTTCTCTACCACATGTGTCCAATTTGACCAGTACTGGAAACATGGTCAAAGTCTGATTGGTAACCGGTATCTGTCATCAAGGCTAATGAGGTTCACCTTTGTGAGGATTTCAGCTGGACGCGTAGGTAGGAAGTCATTCATTGCCGCGGGGAGCCAAAGTGAGAAAAAAAAAATGCAGAGAGAGAGGACAATACACAGCTTTCATGAGGCAGATGTGAGGACGCAGAAGCCATGCGTACGCTGAAATCGTGAGGGTGACGGGTAGTCAGCTGAAGCTCGGCGTCCCAGGGAAGGATCCAGAGGCAGAGGAGAGCTGAGTCAATTCACAGCCAAGCACTAGGGTGGAGATCAGAAAACATCCCCCCCGAAGGAGCTGCAAGGAAACTCGATCACTAAGCTGCTTTGTGCCCTGAAACACGTCTGCCTCCTGAGCCTGGGGAGTCCCAGGTCCCTGCAAGATTCCCGGTCCCATGTGAGCCCTGCCAGTAAGCAGGATGGGGCGTCCATTCCTTGGCACCGAAAGAGTAGAGCACACCCTCAATGGACAGAACATTCCAGCCTCACTCACGTGTTGAGTCTTCCCTTAACACCCTGCTGTTTCTCTGTTCAGGCTGATCGCTCCTCCCTTCCCCTCCTCCGTGCACCTGAATCTTATTCTTCAAGACCTCCCTTAAAGGGAATCTTCCCAACTAAGTGCTCCTTGATCCTCTTGCACTTCCTCCCTGCCTGGTTAATCCTTCTTTCCCCCAGAGCCAGCATCCTGTTACCAGCAGCCCTCTGCATTTCGTTCTGCCATTTTTAAAGTTACCCACTGCAGGTCTGCTCAAGCGACTTGAAGACTTGTGTCGTTGCCGTTTCCAGCTCAGGACTTGCACATGGTCAAGGTTTAACCAGAGTTGGGGGAGATCAGAGAAGGTCTGATCGTCCCTCTGTCTCTGGCATGACCTCTGCATCCTCAGCTCCCACAGCCAGAGGACCACAGTCCAGAGAAGTGACGAGATTTGACAACACTGACATGAACAGCACTTGAGGACAGGAAGGACCAGATGTCCCTGGTGGGTCCCCTTTCCAAACCCCGGTCTCCTTCACACTTCTAAATCCCTTCTCCACACTTCAGCTGAGGGGACTGAGGGGATTTCAAGGGCTTTCAATGACCATTTGCAATTAACCATATGGGAAATATCTCCAGTCAGCTAGTGCTGGCACGTTTCCAGGGCTGTCACCCACCTGCTCTGGAGCAATCGGGCTTAATTATCTTGTCTTTTCTTTCTTTTTTAAATGTTAATCTCATTTTCGAGGGTTTCCATAAACAAGTAGGTAAGCAGAGATTTCAGTTTGAATGTAGCAACTGTATTTTACAAACAACTCAAAGGTTTTAAAAACCTCAGCTGAGTCCCATAGTTAGTAGTTCGTATAGGTCCTGCATCTCCTTCTAAAATGACTAGAATCACTCCCAGGGAGCAGGCACGTGGATCACCAGAGAGGGAAGCTCACTTTTTCGCTTGTTTTGACCACCATGGAGCACAAAAGAGGAGCTGGGGAGGGGACAGTCGGTGTTTTGTTTGGGTTCAACCTCTCCAGACCCAACAATAAACTCACTGAACTAAACAGCCGTTTAATAGTAACTCAGGGCTGCTTAGGGAGGGAGCAAGATGCAGCACAGAGTTTCACAGTCTAGTTCTACGGATGGTTAGCAGGTGTTGGGAGTGAACGGCTGGTGTTTCTGCCTGCCTCCCCGTCTGTTTTCCCTCTGGGAATGGGCAGCCTTATTTTTTTCAGGAATCAGTCCTCTGCCATCCAGGGAGGCTGAGCCCTCAACACCCAGCTCCAGATTCAGGTGGCTGATCAACTGTCCTGCATTGTCTGACTACAGTTGTTGGCTTGGGATGGACAAAGGTCCAAGGCCGGGCCAAGGAGAGGCAACCATGCGATGTTTTCTGGAACCTTAGGCTAAGGGCAGCTCTCTCTCTGCGGCGGTGTTAGGTTCTAAGCATGAGTATCCTGTCCTGTCAGCAGCTCTGTTGTTGCTTCAAGAGAATGAAGGAAAAACAAAGGAAAGCAGAGGAGAGAGAGGGAGAGGTTGAGAGAGACAGAGAAGGGGAGAGAAATAGTCCTAATTGAGTTGATACCTTCATCAAGCTATGTCATTGACTTTTCAGTTATTTGGCCAGTAATTCACTTTTTCCCTCCCTGATCCTATTCAACTTATGTGTATCACAACTCAAAGAGTTCTATAATATAATACTGTATAAATATAGTATTACAGGTAAAGGTTTTCAAGGTCAAAACTTGGGACTTAACTATTTATTGTCAACCATATGTGGGCAGTCAAACCCCATTTCAATGGAAGCTCCCTTGAGAGCCTGAATGAGAAATCAAAATAGGATTAATCTTACGGAGGGAACAGCTTCATGTTACCTTTGTTCCTTCCCTGCCCTGGGGCACCTGTAACCTTTTTCTTCAGCATCCTCTAGAATTTGAGCAGGGACATATATAAACTAATATGTATAAAATAGAGAACTAATAAGAACCTGCTGTATAAAAATAAAATAAAATGCAAAAATTCAGTAAATAAATAAAATAAAAAGAATTTGAGCAGTGACCTCGGAGCTGCTAGCCTCTCAGGCACTTCCCTGAGCCCAGAGATGACGTGGCTGCATCTTGGCTGCCTGGGGTCCACAGCATCCCGCTCCCACTTGTCAGCAGTGCAAAGGGTGCTATTCTGCCCATATTCTGCCCATAACCGGCTGGCTGCGTGAACTTGGGAAAGGTACACTGCTACCCTCTATCTGCGCTTCCCCACTGCGAGGTGCAAGGCTGGCTTTGGTATGGTTCCTGGGGTCTGACCTGTGATGCCAGGTGATCTGTGTGTGACCCCTTTGGGTCCTTGTGTTGCTCTTGCCCGGTTCCAGCCTCTTTGCCCAGGGGCCTCACGCCGACTCACAAGAGATCTCAATTGCCCCTTCCCTCTCAGCTTTGGTTCTGCGGAGCTCCTGGTGCTTCCCTCCCCAAACCAGCCTGGCTTCAGGATTCCACACTCCACTGTACCTTTTTTTTTTTTTTTTTTTGCCGTACGCGGGCCTCTCACTGTTGTGGCCTCTCCCGCTGCAGAGCACAGGCTCTGGACGCGCAGGCTCAGCGGCCATGGCTCACGGGCCCAGCCGCTCTGCGGCATGTGGGATCCTCCAGGACCGGGGCACAAACCCGTGTCCCCTGCGTCGGCAGGCGGACTCTCAACCACTGCGCCACCAGGGAAGCCCCACTGTACCTATTTAACTTTTACGTTAAGGTTTGGGCTTCCTTCGGTCCTTGGCGCCACTTAGAAAGAAGAGAGAATTTGCTGGAAGTGAGATCCTGGTTTCCGGAGGTCAGGAGGAGCATGGAGGGAGACTGGGGTCAGCACGTGCTCCCAGCCTTGGGAAAGGGGCCGGGGAGGAGCTGGATAGAAGGCATTGCCCCTGTTACCACTGACATTATTGCACAATTGAAAAGTGAGCAAGAAAAGAAACGCTTGGTGTATATTTGAAGCAAGACAAGAGAAAAGCTCGTCACAGGACTCGTCTTTCCGGGCCGATGCAGCCTGGCCTTTATGCGGGGAGAACTGAACTTTAAGTCTTCACATGAGTCCGCAGGGGTGAGGAAGATGTTGTGCCCTTAGCGGGCTGGATTCTGGGGCATCTGTCCACCCCACGTGATACGGTGCAGCTGGCCATCCTGGCTGTGTGCTCGGTTCGGAGCGTCTCCTGGGTACTGTCCAGTGTGCTGTGGGATCGATAAACATTTAAATGTCATGTTTCAGGAGTGATCCGTCATAGTAAGTGTTGTTCAGTAAATGTCACCAGAGGGTAACAAAATCTTTCCTACAGAAGGCCCTCTGGCCACCACTTCCCCTCTTGACCGTCCCACTAGGATCATTACAGGGCCTCTCCTGGCTTCAAATTTAATAGCAAAAGATGAGCGCCTGCTTCTGGGCTTGGAACCAAGCAGGGTCTTTTTCCTGGAGTGCCAGCACCCAGAAGCTGGCTTCCTAATGCTGTGTACTTTGTGGTCACCATTAGTGCTGTTTGCCATTTCTGGTTCTTTACTTCCAGAGCTGGGTAGGACTGTATCTCCTGACCCCCTGTGATTGGATGCATCTAAGTAAATAATTCTGGCCAATGCACTGTGAACAGAAGTGACATGTGTCACTTTTAGACCAGAGCATTTAACTGCTGACACAAGACCCTCTCCAGATCTCTTTTCCTTCTGACATGATAAAGCAGGACGCTTAATATACTGGCTCCTCATTAGCCTGGTTCCTAAGTGACTCCAGTGAGCTGAGCCCTCTTCAGTGGACACACAGCGTGAACAAGCAATATATGTTATTGTTTGAACCTAATGAAATTTGAGGTGTTTTTGTTACTGCAGCATAACCTAACCTATTCCGACTGATAGAGGCTCCAAATTCCTGAGATATTTGAGAGAAAGGAGCAGTTGCCAACCTGATCCTTCCTCTTGCCTGCCCCAGGCATCTAAAAGGACTATATAAACTTTGCAGCAGGAATGAAATCTGCCCTTTTAGTCTAAAAATGGCTGTTTTTGCAGCACTGGAGAGATTTCTGGCATGTCTCCAGGAGAGTCCTAGCACACGGGGAAAGAAAGCACCTTCCTGGGTCCATCAGTTTTCATTCCCAAGCAGAGCTGGGGGGAAGCTTCTTCTCTTGGGCTGGAAAGTTGGACTGAGGAAGCTGTCAGTGTTGTCTCAGGACCCGAGTGGAGGTATGACTGCTCTTTCATTTGCTCTTCCTGGAAACGTGTCCAGAAAACGTGTCGGGCTTGGGAAAGTGACATATGGTAGGGTTGTGCCTGTAACGTTGGCCCAGAGAGTTTGAATGAGGACACGAGGTCACCCAGCGTTCCTCCAGAAGGCAGCTTCGGTCTCCAGGTCCCAGCCTCCGCTGGCAGCTAGGAGGCTGGGCCTGCCAGAGCTGCGGGGGGGATGTAGGCGTGTGCATCAGGATGTGGGAGGGGACGCTGAGGAGGCAGGCATCACCCCGTGTCGGGCCAGAGAGGCTTCCCCAGGGCGCTGTTTGCAAGATGCAAGGGGAAGGAAAATGCCGACTAAGGGCAGAGGCTGGGCCTTCTCTGGCTGTCCCAGCCCTGCTCCTAGGCAGGGAGTGTCCTCTGATGGGTAAAGGGTGGTCCCTTCCCTCCAGCATGGAGGGCACCAAGACTGGTACTTCTAGCTCAGCTCTGCCTCCAGATCACTGTAAAGATGCACAGGATGGACAAGGGATGGACGGTGGATGCTGGCATTGCAGGATTTCAGAGCTGGCCTCCAAGAGCCCTTCTGTGAAGTGCCTTCGCCGCTGCTACAAAGCCTTCGGCGACATTTCCAGCAGGGCTGCAGCCTGTGCCTTTCAGAGTTCAATGCCAAAACTTGAGGCAGAAGGCAGGAAGGACAGCTCTCTCCTAGTACCTAGGAGGAGGGCGTTCAGATGAAGGACGGAAGCCGTCCTTCTGGCAGGAGCTGTCACTGTCACCTGCTGGTCGCTCAGGAACACTGTCTGCCTGTTAGACACTGCCTGAGTCACATCCCTGAGTGCACCTGTCTGCATCTGTTTACCTGTGTGGTTCACAACCAGTACTGCCAAAGGGGTGCCTCTGCACAGGTGAGATGGCACAGAAGATGTATTGATATTTTAAGCTAGATTAGCTGTGAGCATTCTGAAGGGCCAAGCGTTCTCCAGGGGGCGTCTCTCTCTCTTCCTTGCCCACCTCCCACTAGCAGCAACTACATCGGAAAGTCATCACTGGCTACCTCACTTATCCAGCAACAGGAGTTCTGGGTTTGCTCGTGGCCCTGGATCCTGGGCTACTTGGAATTCGAAGCAGGCTCTCCCAAGCTAACTCTCACATCCTAGCAGTGTCGCTTTTTATTCTTTTCATGACAATACCTTTCATTTGCAGAACGCTTTATACTTTCACATCTGTTATTGCATTCACTTCTCACAGGCTTTTCAAAAATTGCAAGATGAATTTCCATAGTGTACATACATACAGTATTTGCAGTTCCTTTCCCACCACCAGGAAAACCAAAACCATTCACACAAGCATCCAGTTACAGATATCACGGCTCTTTGTAAACACAATAGAGTGATAGTTTTATTCTTTTCCATCTCCTCTTTCTTCCCCTGCTTTTCCATGATGTGTTTTACCCTTTTAAAATGTCCTCCTGATTATATTATATCCATTCCCACTTCTGGGTTCCTGTTGTCTCAAGAAGTATTTTAGCCCAATATCTTTATTCTTTGTTTTTGTTTTACCCTCTTTCCTTTCAACAGGGCACTGTAAACCCTTTTCTAAAAAATTGCAGCTTGCTTTTATTCTCCCCAGCCTGCCCTCCCCCCAATATTTCTCAACTTGTTCCAAAACTCATGTAACATTTTCAGATGGCCAGTGTTTTCCTGTGTACTCTCTTTGGGTCCCATGGGTTTTTCTTTCCTCAACCCTCTTAAAATAGAACTAGGCATTCATTCATTCAGTCAGTCAACTATTCAGCCAGTGTTTATTGAACATCTACTTTGTGCTAGACATGGTGCCAGGCACTGGGGATACAGCAGCGAGTGAGGCAGGCATAGTCGCTGCCCTCATGATGTCTTATTTTTATAGGAGAGACTAAAAAAGATTTAAATAACTGAAAATCATTATGTCAGATAGTGATATATGCTCTGAAGAAAAATAAAGCAGAGTAAGGTTATAAAGATTAATGGGGGCTGGGTATTTTTTTTTTTTTTTAACGGTTAAGGAGGCTGCTTTGAGGCAGTGAGGTTGAAGCAGAGACCTGAAGGAAGCAGTGGAAGGCCCTCCCTGCAGGTGGAAGAAGCACCATATGTGAAAGCCTGAAGGTGAGAGGGCGCAAGGAACACAGAGGAGGCCAGTATGGCAAGGAACACAGAGGAGCCCCGTGAGTGACGGGGAAGGGGGAGGAGGTAAGACTGGACAGGTGGGCTGAGGGACTTTTAGGTCACAGTCAGACTCTGGAGTTGATCTAAGTAGGTCGAGACTCACTGGATGGTGAAAAGCAAGGAGTGACATAGTCTGGTTCATGTTCTACGTGGATCACTCTGACTCCTGGGTGAAGAATTGAGAACATGCAGAATTGGAAACAGAGAGTTCAGGCAGGAGGCCATGGCAGAGGTCCAAGAAAGATAATGGTACACTGGACAGGATGGTACTGGTAGAGGTCTCTAGAGAAGTGATTGCATTCAAGCTGAACCTTGAAGGTAGAGCTGATGGTAATTGCTCACGGGCCACACTTAGATGATGAGGATGTTCTTGGTGTCAGTAAAACTGGATGAATGGCGTTACCGTGAACTGAGGTGAGGAGATCGGTGGAGGAAAAATGCATGGGGGACGACAGGAAATCAAAAATTCACGTTTAAACCTATTAGGCTTCATACAAAAATGGAGATGTGGGAAGAAGGCAACTGGATAACTAAGGGAGATATTGAGGCCAGGAATACGGACCAGGGGATCATCAGGTTATAAATAAAGTTTAAAGCCATAGGAGCAGATGGGATCACCAGGGAGTGGGATAAGTGAGGAGGGAGGAGAAGGGCGGTCCAAGGACTTAGCCTTAGGGAACTTCAAATCGTAAAGGTTAAGAAGAAAAATGGGAACCAGCAGAGAGGATATAAAAGTAGCCAGTGATGTGGGAGGAAAATCAGCAGAGTGACGGCTCCCAGAAGCCAAGTGAGAAAAATATTTCAAGAAGGAGGACATGATTAGTAGGGTCAACTATTTTGCACCTCATGACACCACAAATCTTCTCATCTGCATCACCAAGTTGAAGGGAGTCCTGGGAAATATTAGGGAGCACAGCAAACACAATTTCTTCTCCTCAGGGCTTGTATTTTTTTTTTTTTTTTTGATGTGGCCTTTTTTTTTTTAATTCTTTATTGCATTTACTACAATATTGCTTCTGTTTTTTATGTTTTGGCTCTTTGGCCATGGGGCATGTGGGATCTTAGCTCCCCGACCAGGGATTGAACCCACACTCCCTGCATTGGAAGGCGAAGTCTCAACCACTGGACCACCAGGGAAGTCCCAGGGCTTCTGTCTCTTGTAATAAGAAGCATCTTAACTAAAACTGGTGCATAGAGAATATTTTGGTCTTGCCCCTTCTCCACCATAACTTTGCTATTACTGTTGGCATTAATGTTTCAATGCGTAATTTTGAAGTTAGTGTGATTTTAGAAAATAGGAAGTTAGGTCACCTGTGACATCTATCTTTTTTCACCCTTAAGTTCACGATGCATCTGTATCTGGTGGGAACACTAATATCCATTGAAGCCTTCTGCTCTACAGCTCAGGTCTTCAGTTTAAGGAGATTTTTCTTTTATTTAATCATTGGTATTTGCTTCTGCTCTATTTGTCTTATTTCCTCCACTGAATACACCATTAACTGTATTTAGGATCTCTCTTTTATCTATTTGTAGCATCAACCCTTTTATAATTTTTATTTTTTCCTTTTCCTTTTGATTCTGAGTTCCTCAGAATTGTCCTCCACATTGCTAATGTGATTTTTTTTGCACTGAGTCTTTTTAAAAATTTTTATGCAATTACAAATATCTATTTTCACATGTCTAAAAGTTCTGTGCTTATCTCATCGAGTTCCCTTTTTATAACTCCCTCTTAGCAGCTGCCTTTTGATCTCACTGTGTTGTCTTTTGTTTTAACATTGTTGATAATACAAGATAAATGTTTAAAATTTACATCTGTTTCCTGCAGTAAATCTTTTTAAAAACTGTTCTTCTATTGCTTTGTAAGTATTATACTATCCATCTGGGTTTAGGATCTTTTCATAGGTCCCATATTATTTAGTTTCTATTTTTCATCTTTGAACAACAAAGCTTCTGTCTGTGTCTAGAACTTTTTTACCAAACTACATGAGTACTGAAATCATCTCATCTCAATGTCTTAAGCTTGAGGGTAGCCTGAGGACTTGACACCTGCAGCTATGGACAGTAGCAGAAGGGCAATTTCATGAATAGGCAGTGTCTTTTCTGGATAGAGCCACCGAGCTGCGTATTTAGTTGTCAGATGATCCCATTCCTGGTCCATCATGTCTGGATGAGCTGTATTGTTCTGTGGGGTAACGGGGTGTTTGTTGCAGTCTCCAGCCCACTGTTTGGTGTAACTGCCCACACCTTGGTCTATCCATGTGGCTGCCCTTGAAGTTCTCCATTGTTCTTTCAGGTACTGCTACCCTCCACATCAAGAAGAAACTTCTCACTCAGCAACACTGTGACCACTTGTGTTATATTCGACAAACAGAACTCCCTAGGGTTCATCACATTTTCATTTGTTTTGTGTTAACCCACACATAATACATACCTCACACATAAGCCTCCATATGTTAACTCAGTGCTCTTTCCTATGCTGGGAATATATCTTTTTTTTTTTAACATCTTTATTGGAGTATAATTGCTTTACAATGTTGTGCTAGTTTCTGCTGTATAACAAAGTGAATGAGCTATACATATACATATATCCCCATATCCCCTCCCTCTTGCGCCTCCCTCCCAGCCTCCCTATCCCACCTCTCTAGGTGGTCACAGAGCACCAAGCTGATCTCCCTGTGCTATGCAGCTGCTTCCCACTAATTATCTGTTTTACATTTGGTAGTGTATATATGTCAATGCTACTCTTTCACTTTGTCCCAGCTTACCCTTCCCCCTCCTTGTGTCCTCAATTCCATTCTCTACCTCTGCGTCTCTATGCCTGTCCTGCCCCTAGGTTCTTCAGAACCTTTTTTTTTTTTTTTAGATTCCTCATATATGTGTTAGCATATGGTATTTGTTTTTCTTTTTCTGACTTACTTCACTCTGTATGACCAACTCTAGGTCCATCCACCTCATTACAAATAACTCAATTTCGTTTCCTTTTATGGCTGAGTAATATTCCATTGTGTATACGTGCCACATCTTCTTTATCCATTCATCTGTTGATGGACACTTAGGTTGCTTCCGTGTCCTGACTATTACAAATAGAGCTGCAATGAACATTGTGGTACATATCCCTTTTTGAATTATGGTTTTCTCAGGATATATGCCCAGGAGTGGGATTGCTGGGTCATATGGTAGTTCTATTTGTAGTTTTTTAAGGAACCTCCGTAGTGTTCTCCATAGTGGCTGTATCAATTTACATTCCCACCAACAGTGCAAGAGGGTTCCCTTTTCTCCACACCCTCTTCAGCATTTATTGTTTGTAGATTTTTGATGATGGCCATTCTGACTGGTGTGAGGTGACACCTCATTGTACTTTTGATTTGCATTTCTCTAACGATTAATGATGTTGAGCATTCTTTCATGTGTTTGTTGGCAATCTATATATCTTCTTTGGAGAAATGTCTATTTAGGTCTTCTGCCCATTTTTGGATGGGGTTGTTTGTTTTTTTGATATTGAGCTGCATGAGCTGCTTGTAGATTTTGGAGATTAATCCTTTGTCAGTTGCTTCATTTGCAAATATTATCTCCCATTCTGAGGGTTTCTTTCCGTCTTGTTTATGGTTTCCTTTGCTGTGCAAAAGCTTTTAAGTTTCATTAAGTCCCATTTGTTTATTTTTGTTTTTATTTCCATTTCTCTAGGAGGTGGGTCAAAAAGGATCTGGATGTGATTTATGTCATGGAGTGTTCTGCCTAGGTTTTCCTCTAAGAGTTTTATAGTGTCTGGCCTTACATTTAGGTCTTTAATCCATTTTGAGTTTATTTTTGTGTACGGTGTTAGGGAGTATTCTAATTTCATTCTTTTACATGTAGCTGTCCAGTTTTCATTTTCATTCTTTTCTCCATTGTATATTCTTGCCTCCTTTGTCAAAGATAAGGTGACCATATGTGCGTGGGTTTATCTCTGGGCTTTCTATCCTGTTCCATTGATCTATATTTCTGTTTTTGTGCCTGTACCACACTGTCTTGATTACTGTAGCTTTGTAGTATAGTCTGAAGTCAGAGAACCTGATTCCTCCAGCTTCGTTTTACTTTCTCAAGATCGCTTTGGCTATTCGGGGTCGTTTGTGTCTCCATACAACTTGTAAAATTTTTTGTTCCAGTTCTGTGGAAAATGCCATTGGTAGCTTGATAGGGATTGCATTGAATCTGTAGATTGCTTTGGGTAGTATAGTCATTTTCACAATGTTGATTCTTCCAATCCAAGAACATGGTATGTCTCTCTATCTGTTTGTATCATCTCTAATTTCTTTCATCAGTATCTTATAGTTTTCTGCATACAGGAAGGTTTATTCCTAGGTATTTTATTTTTGTTGCAGTGGTAAATGGGAGTGTTTCCTTAAATTCTCTTTCAGATTTTTCATCTTTAGTGTATAGGAATGCAAGAGATTTCTGTGCATTAGTTTTGTATCCTGCTACTTTACCAAATTCATTGATTAGCTCTAGTAGTTTTCTGGTGGCATCTTTAGGATTCTCTATGTATAGTATCATGTCACCTGAAAACAGTGACAGTTTTACTTCTTCTTTTCTGATTTGGATTCATTTTATTTCTTTTTCTTCTCTGACTGCTGTGGCTAAAACTTCCAAAGCTATGTTGAATAATAGTGGTGTGAGTGGGCAACCTTGTCTTGTTCCTGATCTTAGAGGAAATGGTTTCAGTTTTTCACCATTGAGAACGATGTTGGCTGTGGGTCTGTCATATATGGCCTTTATTATGTTGAGGTAGGTTCCCTCTATGCCCACTTTCTGGAGAGTTTTTGTCATAAATGGGTGTTGAATTTTGTTGAAAGCTTCTTCTGCATCTGTTGAGATTATCATATGGTTTTTATCCTTCAGTTTGTTAATATGGTGTATCACATTGATTGACTTGTGTATATTGCAGAATCCTTGTATTCCTGGGATAAACCCCACTTGATCATGTTGTATGATCCTTTTAATGTGCTGTTGGATTCTGTTTCCTAGTATTGTGTTGAGGATTTTTGAATCTATGTTCATCAGTGATACTGGCCTGTAGTTTTCTTTTTTGTGTGACATCTTTGTGTGGTTTTGGTATCCGGGTGATGGTGGCCTGAAGGATTCCTCCAGCGATCTTGCATTTCACTACACTCCTGAGTGAATCTCAGTATATCTCACTAGGTAAGTACTGAATAAATAAATGAGGGAGTTCATGTTACGGAGCTTGCAACTTCCAGGTAAAATAATGCTAAAGTGTTGGGAGAAACTGAATGTCAAGGTGGTAAAGTTATAGAAAAATTCAACACATTCTGCAAGAGAGAAATAAAAGGTCAAGAAGGACAGTGTACAACATATTCATTTTTTCCCATGAGAATGTGAACCCCATGAAGATTGAGGCAGAGACTGTTTTTCTCATCTCTAGCTAAACCTTCCATAGTGCTTGGCATGTAGGAAGCACTCAGTAAATATTGTTGGATTGATGAAAAACTTAGCTTTAGTTTTAAGTTTATCCCCAAAGCCCTATGAGCTCAGGAACAGCTGAGGTGAAGTCCTATAGTCCCAGTTGAGATGAAGACATAACCAGAGGTGATAAACCTAGAAAAGAGACTGATGTGTCTGTGGGAGGACATGACAGCTGCTGTCGGTTATTGAAACAACTTCTAAGCAGCAGAGGGTAAAGACTTGATCCGTGATGTTGCAAAGGGGAGAACCAGGACCAATGGGGAGGTGGATTTGGGGTTCACTTTGGGAAAAGCTATTCAGCCATAGACTGGACTGTGAACTCTCCCTCAGTGTTTAAGCATGGTCTGAGTCAGATTCAAAATATTCAAAGGGAGAAAAGACAGTGGTTCAGTCCTAACTGAAGTTGACCCTTAAAACGAACAAGTCAGTGTTTAAAGCAATCTAGAAACCTTGTCAATTTTGGCTCAACTCAATAGGAAATTTTAGGAACCAAACCATGGAAAATAAACCTTTGTAGGAAATGTGCTAATAAAAATTACTCTTTATTATTCATATTCCAATGGGTGGTTCTTTATAAACCTTCCAAGGGTTTAAGGCCAGACTGTAAAAGCTAGAGTAGCAGCTGGAACGTTCATAATCTCAATTTGAGGCACTTGGGTACAGGTGTGGAGCCTCCTCTGAGCCTGGTGGTACTTAAAGTATGACCCCTGAACCAGCAGTATCGGCAATCATGTGGGAATTTGTTAGAATGAAAATTCTTGCGCTACTGCAGATCTACTTCGTCAGTAACTCAAGGGTAGGGCCCAGAGATCTGTGTTTTAGCAGGATGTCCAGGTGATTCTGATGCAGTCTAAAGTTTGAGAAGCACTGATTTAGACCATTTCTCTAATTCCCCTTCTAAATCTAAGAGCCTGTTTCATCAATACAAATTCCATGATCATAAGCTCCTTGCAGACAGAAACTATGCCTCATATTTTTCTTGGTTACTTACAAAGACCTACAGTTCTAGCACATATTAGATGAACAAGAAGAAACCAGATGTTGATGTAATTCCAGATGTTGGACCATCTCAAAAGACTTGAAATCCCATCTTCAAATTACAGAGACAGGCATCTCTTTTATATCTTGCCCTTCCTGGGCCTTCCTTGAGGTTCAAGAATTAATCAGATAGGATTTTACTCAGTTGTCCATCCAAAAGATCTTGCAAGATCTCCTAGTGGGGGGGCAGTCCTTAGAAGATCAGGTCCATGTGAAGAGTTAGTACTCTTATCACTTTAGGATTAGATTTACATATGACCAATTTGTTTTTATTTGATTTTCACATACTTCCTGGAAGGAACATATGTTATAAAACTTTAAGTTCTCATTTGATTGTCCTGTACCTGGATGGCAAATGCAATGATCAGCCAAGTTGGAAGATGTTACAAAGAGTCAGAAAGGACCCTGGATGTAATTTAGAGACCTTCCTTTCATAGATGTACCACCCGAAGCCCAGAGAAGGGGAATGCTTTGCCCAGGGTTGCACAGCTATTAATGGTACATCCAGGATTAGACCTGAGATCTTCTGAGTCCAGGTCAGAGCAGTTACCCTGACATTAGAAATTCCCATAGTAGGATAAGTGAGGTACATCTCCATTGAAAAATCCTAAATAAAAGTAAATGTAAAGTTGTTTTTTAGAGTTTAGCAACATTGGTATATGCAAATTGCATGCCTCTATTCAAAAGATACGGCATGTCTGGATTAATCTTCTCTATTGTTACTTTAAGTAGAAATGACTAGTCTTGTATTTCACTAACTGAAGCACACTGAATGGAAAATAAAATCACTGCCCCAGAGACCTTTCTGACACTAATGTATGCATGTTTATCTTTGCCTCCACATTCTACTAGACAGCTGTGTCTGTGGGGATGCTTCTAAAAGTGTTTTCAAAGAGGAGAAAGCCATGCTTATGGCTCTGGCTAGATCTGACTGGTAATTGTTTAATCATAGATGGGATTGAAAGGGCCCATGGTGATAGTTCATAAACTAGATTCTAGAGCCGCTGGTTTACCCACTGCCAGGACCAGGTTCTCTGGGCACCAAGGAGGTACTCGAGAAAGGAAATGACTTATTGACTTTGAAGCTCCTACCATTTCAGATGCTTTATTTATTTGAATTCATTCACTTAGTGAATTTTTATTAGAAAGGCCCTGTAGCCTAACGAGTGAGAACAGAAGTGCTGGAGTCAGACTGAATTCTAACCCTGGCTCCCCCTGTCACTTGCTTTGTGGTCCCACACAAGTTACTTATGCTCCCTGAGCCTGACTTTCCTCGTCTGTAAAATGGGGTCTATCAGTTAGTTAGGACTCAGAGAAGAAGAACCACTCTATCTATCATCTATCTATCTATTTATCTACCTACATACCTACCTATCTATCCAGGATTTGGTGTTTTCCATTGTGGGATCTGGCTAAACAGTTTCTGCAAAGTCCTTACCTTTTTTTCCAACGCTGGTACTTGAGATCTGCAGAGCAGGCAGACAGATGTAAGCAGAGAAGAACAGGGTCGAGTTGGAAGCCATGGACATGAAGAGGAACCCGCTAAAACCAACCTGAACCTGTGTTCGCGCTGCCTCCAACTTCAGTGAAGTGGGTGTCCTGCAAGAGAAGCTGTCCCCCTTCATCACACAGCTAAACACACACCTGACACCAGGAAATGCAGAGCCGAAGGAGGGTCCAGGGGAACGTGGAGCAGGTGCAAGACCCACAGCTGCCCCATGCCAACGTGCCATGTGAAAGAGTAAAAACAAAATGGCGGCCCCACTCGCACCCCCCTCCACCCCCCACCCGGTTCACTTCTGCCCTCAAATCCCATGGCCCATCCCAACCGGAAACACTCGGTGAGGGGACTCTGGGAAATGTAGTCCAGCCTGGCCAGGTGGGCGCTCACAGAACCACACGGTGGGGCTAAACACAGGACCACTCCGCAGGTTTGTTCCAAGGACTCACAAGTGTGGAACCTGGGCCAGTACAGTGTGATTATGATGATGACATGTGGTTCCCACTATGAATGACAGGCTATTTTAGGTATCAAAGATGCCAGAAATATATCCCCAGTCCCTGTTCTCAAGTTCCTTACGTTCTAACACGAGAGAGCATGTGCAGGTGAGACATTATTATTTTAACAGTCCTCCACAATTATGATGTCTCGGGAGCTGGTCCGTTCTGAATGGGCCAGTTTAGGGAGCTTGCCCTTCATGTCGAAACCCTTTCTTACTTCCGTCGTTTCCACTGAACATCCTCTACAAATGCATTTTACATTTTCTGACATCTTATGTAGAGTGAAGGGAACCATTTAAGCTTTCCTTTATGACTCAGAGTCATCACTGGGGTGTCAGTTATTCTGTTGTTTTATAATGGGACCGGTTGTATTTGGGGCATTTTGGGCTGACGCTAACTGGCCCCACGATTGATATTGTTCTTTCTTGCCTTCAGCAGGCATTTCTTACTGTTTTCACTCTTCTTGCCTATGGCGGTATTTCTCCCTTCTTTTAATTTGCTGCTTCCATTCTGCTATAGACTGAGAAGCCAACTAAGTTTGTTAAAACTGGGTGCCAAACACAATAAAATGAACCCTGATGAGGACCCAAGAAAAACTCATTTTGTTGCATTAGTTTTCCCTTTCTTAGGAAAAATGCAATTTCAGTGTCCGCATAAGTAGTGTTTCTTTCGTTGTGTAAGTTACTACATAAAGAACAAGGGTTTACTTCCATACAAAATGGAGGCACTCCCAGCAAGTGAGGCCATGTGGTGCCCTGGCTCTCTGTGTGAACAAAGGTTTTGCCAGAGCCCTAGGGCAGAAGGTGGGTGGGAGGACTGAGCAGTCACATAGCACAAGGTAGCCTAGGTGTGTGTGTTCAGAGGGCCCTTCCTGTGGCACTTGGGACCAGTGTCAAACTGGATATGGCAGTTTAGTTTCAGCAAGGCATCACCTTGCTGAAATGCTAAATGCTAAATGCCCATGGGCTAAATGCCCATGACATTTATGTAAGTAATTTGAGATCAATTCTTTATTTTGTTCTTATTTGATTTCTAAATTTTATCATTGTAAAAGGCTTATAAACCCGGAAACTTTATACGTACGTTTGTGTATTCTGTTTAATTGCAATAAGCATACGCAGGGCCAGAGGGAGGTATTTTCTTTTGACGAGCAAGAGTAACTTCTCACTAAGCTTCAGCCCTATCTGTCTAATTAGTATAATTTCGGTTTTCTGCTCGCATTAGGCGGAAATCTTTTCACTTCTGCCTGTCTGGGGGCTACTTTACTAAACTTCAGTCTTTCCATTTTCCATTTCCAGAAGTGTTGACTTTTGCTTTGTGATGCAGTGTAGCATTGTAACCAAGAAGTGGGCTCTTGGGGCCAGGCAGTGTGCACTTGAATCTCAGCTCTGCCCAATTGCTAGTTGTATGGCCTCGAGCAAGTTAACCCCTCTGTGCCTCAGTTTCCTCATCCATTAAACAGAGGTAATACAGTGTATAGCGCTAGGTTTATACTATACAGCAGTAAGGACTAGATGAAGCAATACATGAAAAGTGTTTAGAGCAGTGCCTGGCAGAAAATGAAGTGCTTCTTAAATATTGGCCATCGATATTCTGGCTTTTCTGTCACCTCAGGACTTCAAAGCATAATACAATGCTGAAATAAAAGGAAAGGGAAAAAAGCCAAACCATGAAAGTTGATCCTGGCATTAGAAGAAGCATTGCTACAAATAAAGTTTATTATAAGTGTTTTTAATTAATTTCAAAGGAGGAGGGCCATCCCCATCAGTGTCTGGCAGAATGCCTATGTTTGGTGATGAAGAAAACATAGGTGTGTGTGTGTGTAATGCTTTTATGATTAAAAAAAAAAAGTTCAGTCATCAATTTAAAATCCTGTTCACATTAAATTTTTCTTTCAATGACATTGACCACTCTGTTTCACCACCCAGTCACCTTTAGAAATTAAGACCCGGTGACACAAAACACAGTGCTGTGGTCAAGTTACTTAACCTCTCTGAACCTGCATTCTTACTGCCCCAGTCTCGTCTTTTCCAGGGTTATTAGGAAGATCAAAAGGGATGACACACAGGATCCTCCCAACACTGTGCCCGGCACGTGAAAAAGATGCTTAATAATTGCGAGTTCAGTCCCTGCCTTTCCTCTGGAGCCATGCTCGCCCTACTTTTTCCACACATGGATCCCAGAGAAATAACTCTATTATAGCACCTGGGATGAAGAGGTGAGGCTGTTCAAGCCAGAGTTGCCAATGGCCCCAGACTTCAGCTTGCCCATATACCTGCCACCACCTGAAGCCACAATGCACCTGCTCAGGGGTGGCTCCTTTGGGGAAGAGCGTGGTCTTCGAGGCAGGACTGCCTGCTTCCGAATCTTGAGTCTCAGCGGGTCCCTGCAGTGATCTCAAGGCAGGGTCCACATCAAAGCTAGGTGACAATCTCTGTGCTTGGCACAGCCCCAGGCACACAGCACTCTGTAAATATGAATGGTCATTATCTCTATTAGTACACTAATTTGAGCCAAGTTTTAGCTGGGAGTGGGATCAACGCAAATTTGTTTTTCTGTCCAATCACTTCCTTCAAAAAACTGTGCCAAATATCCCCTTTGTGTCCCTTACGAGCGTCTCTGTCAGATCCCTTAGTCTCTGGTCACTGTCTGATAGTAAAGAAGCACCAGGACTTCAATCTCATCCCAGCCTGTGCTCACCTCCTCTCTCCTCTGGAGCTGGTCAGGCTTCAGCCGGGGCCTCAATGTGGGCAGGGTCAGTAGACTTTTCTCTTCGTTCCTCTTCTTCCTCCCCTGGTGTGTTGAGATTTGCATGCAGGGTGAGAAGAGGAGGAAACACAATTTTTAAGGTGGTTGCTGCTGCGTAGCTGTATCTCAGCTGTCTCGGTGGCTCCTGGTGGCTCTCTCCTAGGTCTGGGAGAGGAGGGGGCTGGGGAGAGAGTTCTTTGAGAAGCCATGAGGCAGGGATTTTCTCTGGCTGACCATTTTGGGCTCCCTGAGCTTCTGCTCCTTTGGGGATATCTAAAAGTTTTTGTTTAGGTCAAGTAGCTGTCTGGGGCAGAGTAACAGTGTTACCAAATGCAAGTTCATGTGCCCCGTGCCAACAATACTGAAATGTCAGAGTTTGGAGCAGAGAAAGGTTTACGGCAGGGCCATGCAAGGAGACAGGTGGTTCATGCCCCCCAGACCCAGAACTCAAGTTTTTAAAAGCAAGGGGAGGGGAGGGGTGTGGTTGTTTGTGGCAGACTTTCTGGTGTAGAAATCCTTTGTTCTTGATGTTCCTGTAAACCTCCAGCAAGACAAATGTTATTCTCTGTTCTGCAACTTTTTATCTCTGTATGAATGGAAAACTGTGATACCCTTAGTCAGAGCCTTGAGATTTGTATATTTCAGACGCTAGGCAACATGCTTAACAGGAAGCAAAAGCAATAGGTTACAAAGCTTAAAATAAAGGAAACAGATCTAAGATGCAGGCAGATGTGTTCTTCCGTATCACAACAAGACCACTTAAGCCCAGGCGCTGGGAAACCAGCACTTTCTTGCCACCACCGATGGCTGAGTCGACCGCTCCACTGCTGACTGCTCTCTGCACCCCGCCATCCGCCGTTGAGCTCCAATTGTCTCCCCCCTCCCCAGTCCCACACCTTTTTTCATGGGAACAGAGCATATCTGTAATGAGATCTTAATCTTTATCTTACTATCTGTGAACACCTCAGTCTCTGCCAATAGTTCCTTTGGTGCAGTCCCTCTGCTGATTTAGGGTGAGGTGAAGCATGGCAGGGAGAGAGAGGAAAGTCATAGTATTCTTATCCCCAGCTTCCCCCCTGGATGCCTTCTGGCCTGTTGGTGGGTGATGATGGGCCAGGTCCAGCTCTTGAGAATCTCTTGAGGGAGCTTCTACCCAACTGGGATGTTCTCTCTAGAAGATGAGAACCTATCATTGCCAGCCTTGGAAATTTACTCACAGCTTTTCAACAACAGCAACTGTCCTACTCACTGAGATTCCTTGTGTACATTTCAGGAGATATGAGAGGCCCACGTGATGCCTATGACTGTCACAGGGGCACACACAGGTGCCCATGTCTTCTTCCTCTCACCCTCCAAGTCTTCCCACCTGTGCTCTTCTCATACCATCTGACTCCCTTCTTCCTCTTTCTCTGGAATAAGTAAAAAAGGTCACTTATGGATGCCTTAAGTAAATAAAGATTATAAGCCAGCAGGAGAAAATAAACAAAAGCAGGGACAGGGTAGAGGGGAAATGGGAACCAAAAAGCCACCAGAGAGAATAAGAAAGGAGGAGAGAGAGAAAGGGAAAGACATTCCTGCAGGGAAATCAGTGTGAGTTGTTCCAGAAGTGAAACGAAAGCTGATTAACACAAATGGTATAATATCATACTCTATCCTCTGATATTATCCACCCAGGTGATGTATTAGCTCAAGCTAGATGCTTTAACAACAGTGAGCCTTCCACTGTGAGAACACGGGATGTCTTTCCATTTGTCTGTGTCTTCTTTAATTTCTTGCATCAGTGTTACGTAGTTTTCAGGGTACATGTCTTTTGCCTCCTTGGTTAAGTTTATCCGTAAGCCTTTTATTCTTTTGAAGTTATTGCAAATGAGATTCTTTTCTTAATTTCCTTTTTTGATAATGTATTGTTAGTGTGTAGAAATGCAACTGATTTTTCTATGTTGAATTTTTATCCTGCCAATTTTAGTGAATTCATTGATTGGTTCTAACGGTTTGTGTGTGTGTGAACCACTGGGTTAAAGGAAGAAAAATAGTTCAGGTCGAAGTTGAGGGGATGGTTTTGCCACTGTGCCAAGCCTCCCTTCTCTTCTCACAGAGGAAGCAAGACTTTAGCACCCACTTCATACTTACCCTTCTGACAATCGCCTTTGTGGTTTTCCCCTCTACCTTCCATAGACCTTTCCTCACACACAGATGATAGCATCCCTAATCTGGTTGAACAACCCCTGGAGATACCTTTTGGTCCACAGATATTAGTGGGAATGGTCACTGTGTTAACATTCTTCATGCCTTCAAGGTCATTCTCTCCCTGCTCCCTCCCTCTGATGGATAAACAACCCACTGAAAGATCTGCCTTCATGGGGCAGACCTGTCTAGGTATCTCCCATTCTACTTCTCTGTGCCCAAACTTCATGAAGCATACCAATTAAATCAACCATGATTTCCCCCCAGTAAATTAAAGTACTACATTCATCACTATATATGTAAATATATATTACGTACATATAATTCAGTCTCAATTCTGTTTTGCTTACCTACTTGTATGTTTCTGTAAAAACCAATGTTGATTTGATTACATTGACTGTTAAGACAGCTCTCCTCACTAGGCTTCTTTTGCGTGTTTGTTGTCTGTTCTCGGGAATTTATTCTGCCGAATGAAAATTTAAAGTAGTTTATACAATTTAAAAATGCCTGTGGGGATCCTGATTAGATTACAGTAAATTTAAACATTAATTTAGAGAAAATGGACATTGGGTGACATTTAAGTATTCCCATCCAAAACCACGATAAGTAAAGCATTTACTATAATATTTGCCATATAAGTGTTGTATTAGTGCTAGTTGTTGTCATTATTATTATCATGGTTATTTCTATATATTTGGATCTTGTTTTATGTTTTTCAATAAGATTTGATAAATTTTAAGATGTAAGTTATGTGCCTTTCTTCTTAAATTTATTCCGAAGCATCTCATAGTGAATGGTGTTTTTTAGAAAAATTAATTCCTAGGTGTTTATTACCAGTGTTTTAAAGCAGTTCTTCTGGGACTTCCCTGGTGGTCCAGTGGTTAAGAATCCGCCTTCCAATGCAGGGGACGTGGGTTCGACCCCTGGTTGGAGAACTAAGATTCCACATGCCACGGAGCAACTAAGCCCACGTGCCTCAACTAGACAGAAGCCCAAGCACTGCAATGATTCCACAACTAAGACCTGATGCAGCCAAAAATAAAATAAATAAAGCAGTTCTTTTTATGTCCAATTGGACGTTTGCCACCACCAGGGAATCTGGATATATCCTTTTCTCAGGCCACTGCTCTCTGATGGCCTGGTGTACTGCTCTAAGCTCTGCCCCCCCGGGAGGTTTTTCCCCTACCAGTATTTTATAACCACCCCTGTGTTGGGTTTAGTGTGTCAACTCTCTAATTTCTGTCCACACCAACATCCCTTTATGCAATACGGTACAATACAATACGATATGATACAATACAGTACGATACCATACGATACGATACAGTACAATACGATACGATATGATAGCTACACACCAAGAGCCTCCCTTTGTGTAGGTCTGTTCCAGTAAGGATACAAAGCAGCTATAACTGGATCTACTGTTTAGTGAGTTATATTTATACAGGTTTACCTTCCTCCTTTATGATCCATCTGGTTTTTACAGAAGTCATACCAGAAAATCAAACAGAGATATGGGGACAACCACCTCTGCAACCTTTCAGTCTCTTAGTGTAGCCCTAGTTTCTGCCATTTCAGCTGGGATGAGTTATTGCTTCTAATTTACCATCTTGGCTGGAATGGTGAGCAGTTTCAGGGCATCCACTTGGCCCTTTCTACTGTAATAGCTTTCACTCTGCAGGTCAGGAACCAATGTGAGGGTTCTTCCAGCTGCTAAGTATATCCAACACAATTAAGCGCTCAGAACCCATAAATATTACCACAGTGTGGGTTGGCAAACTCGTTGGGCATTTATGGAGTGGACTTGGGCCAAGACTCCATTTATCACCTAGTTTTTACTCACCCACCCTTAACAAGGTCATCAAGATGGTGCTTTGGTTTCTCTGGTATTAGTGTCAGCTCAAACCCTGGATCCAAGAGCTCTTGAAATGTGTGGGTACACTGCAGTGTTTGCTGTATGGGTATTTCCCCTTTCTGCCGTGTAGATCCCTTTGGAGAAGGAGTGGGGCAATTAGTGCTATGTATACTTCCTGAGTCTTTGTAGGATTTTCTGCAAGAGAATCTAGTATCTCTCTCAATCACAGGATTCTGGATCTGAGAACTGGCTCAGATCTGGAAACTGGATGAGGGATTATTATATTTCACTGGGCAGCCAACTTCAGCCTTCAGATCATCTGCCCTTCGTCTAGTTTGGGTCTGTAAACCAAGCAATACCCTTGTTGGCCCCCCAGCAAGCTGCCCCTAGTAATACCACGGTCTATTACTCTCTGCCTCAGAGCCCTGCAGTCTGAGGCCTCCTAGTTGGTATTCCAGCATTAGTGTCCGTTATGATCACAAATCCACCATGCCTCTGATGGTTACAAGCCACGACCTTGCATCCGCTATGCTGGAATCCTGTCATTTCCATGGGTCCTAAGGAGCCTAGTTCTACAGCAGCACCTCCAACTATCAACCCTGGGCTATGCAGGAAGCTACCACTGAGCTCCTTACCAAGGATGGAGTCCCTTACGCTAGCACATTCCTTATTTCTTTACTGAAAGTCCTCTTCCTTGGATCCTCCCAGGGAATACAGTCAGCTGGTGAGTTGTCTGGTCTTCCTTAAAAATCCGTTCTAGCATGCGTGCCTCCAAGCCTATTGATATCTTCCTCAAAAATATGCCAAGGCAATTCCAGTATCTCTGCTTCATCTTCCGTAAAACATCACTGTTTCCAAACTTCAAGAAGGAGCCATTCCAACATTTTTTTCCCCAGTTCCTAGGATCATCACCAGAATGTTAAGTCTACAGTCAATGGAGAGTATATGTCTATATCAATAAACTTTCCACTCTTACCTTTAGATGGCAGCTTCTTTGGTCCAACACCCTCTGGAACCCACCTATGTTCCGTCAGATCATTCCAGTACACGTGAGCCATGCCCTGCAGCTCTTCTGGAAAACAGTCACTTCCTTCAAGCAGCAGGAAGAGCACTTTCTTGCTTGAGTCATGCTGAACCTTGATTCTTCTTATTGGGCTTGAAACAACGAGAGGAAGCAGAGGCAGATCTTGAGAAGGACAAGCTTACTCTTTTAAGGCATGTTCTTTATGAGTCCCCGTTGGTGATCTCCAGGTAATAAGGTCAATCACCTCTAGCAAGAGGAGAAGGCCACTTCTGTTGACCTATGGAATTCAGAGGACTACAGTGGTTCAGAGTTCTCAATAATCAGCACAGGAGACATCCCGGGTTGTGCATTCAGCCTCTTTATAATTTTGCCGCTCTTCTAATGAAGTCTTGGGTATGATTTTTAGCGTGGACTGCCCTCTGCTTGCAGGAGATGAGAGTCCCTTTACATATTGCTGTGGATAATTTCTGGCATTCCCCCCATGCTCTAAGTTGATAATTGTTTGACCTGATTCTGTTATTTTCTTCCCGTAGAGCTTCTATGGCAGTAAACGCCACCCAACTCTATAATCCTTATCATTACTACCGTGCCCATATTTTTCAAGCACCCCTTCCACCTATCATTCTATCCCAAAAAAGCATACCTGAGAATCTTAGTAAAGGTGATTCTACCGCGTGATGGTGCTTTTGACCATACCTCCTTAACATCAGAAGTAGAAATAGGACCCTTGTTATCGTATGGTTGGAGAGGGATCCAACCTCAGAAACCCATCCTGAGCGTCTGCTTCCTAGGACCACTTCTTTTATCCACCATTTTGGGCTGGGTTTCCCCTTGAAACAAATTCTGAGACAAAAATTTGAGTTCAAGTGGTTCATTGAGGAGACGATCTCAGAAAGTTCCCTCAGGGAGTGAGGACGGAGGCAGGGAAAGGAGAAAAGCCAATCGAAGTTATGTTAATGGACAAGTTGCTGCTGTAGGCAACTCAGACTCAATCCTCACAGGAATCTCAAGTTGCTTCCCCTCCAAAAGGCGAGGAACCTGGAGTGTTTATCCTCCAAATCCTCTGGATCATTGGATGGTGGTTGTGCCTGGTAGCATTAACCGACAGACACTTTGGCCTGCCCTACCTGCGGGGGCTGAACGAAGACCCTTACATCAGGGGTCAGCAAACTGCAGCCTACAGGTAAACTCCAGTCCACCCCTTTTTATTAGAACACAGCCAAGCCCATTCGTGTACGTTTCATCTGTGGCTGCCTTTACACTACAAGTGCAGAACGGAGTAGCTGTGAGAAAAACTGCCCTGCAGAGCCGAAAACATCTACTACCCGGCCTTCAACAGGAAAATTTTGCTTGACTCCTATCCGTTCGGGGTAGTTACTTAGACTGTTGCCCATTTTGCACTTCTGTAGGAAATCCTGCAAAAAATAATCTTAAACGTACATCTCTGCACACTCTTGTGCATATTTTTCCAGGTGTTTTTAGAACAGCTTTCTTAGGGTATAATTGATACACAAAAAAACTGCACGTATTTAATGGACACAATCTGGTTAATTTGGATATGTGCAGACACCCATGATACCATCACAAGAACCATGGTACTAAACATCTCTATCACCACCAAACGTTTTCTTGTCCCTTTGTTTTGTTTTTATTTGTGTGTGTGGTAAGAACACAACGCAAGATCTAACTTCTTAAGAAATTTTTGCTTGCATGGTACCATATTGGTGACTATAGGCATGATGTCATACAGCAGATCTCTAGAACTTACTCCTCTTGCGTAACAGTAACTCGATGCTCATTGAGCAACACCTCCCCTCCCCCAATCCCTTGGAAACCACCATTTTATTTTCTGCTTCAATAAGTTTATTTTTAAATTTTTAAAATTGAAGTATAGTTGACTCACAATACTGTATTAGTTTCTGGTGTACAGCATAGTGATTCAGTTATATATATTCCTTTTCATATTCTTTTCCATTATGGTTTATTACAGGATATTGAATACAGTTCCCTGTGCTATACAGTAGGACCTTGTTGTTCATCTGTTTTATATACAGTAGTTTGTACCTGCTAATCCCAAACTCCTAATTTATCCCTCCCCCACCCCCACTTTGATTACTTTAGTTGTGTCATGTAAATGGAATATTCTATAGAATAGATACCTGTAAGTGGAAAGTTAGGTTCAAATATTATGCCTAATTTTAGATTTGGTAGTATGGCCAGATTAACCTCCAAAATTATGCATGTTTACATTCCCTGTGTAAAAGGATTCCTGTGACATCATCGTTACTGGGTTTAACTTTTGCTCACAGGGTAGAAATTTGGGTATTTGAGTTTGTGGTTCAGGAGAGAAAGCTGGGCTAAAGACAGAAATTTGAAAGCTGTCAGCATACAGATGGTAAATAAAGTAATAGGAGTATTTGAGGCCATTCGGGGAAAAAAAATATGTAAATCGAGAAGTAAAATGTCCAGACAACATATGTAGGAGCATATGTTCGTTCCATGACCCTGTGCTCCTCCGTAGATCCTGCCTTAGTTCCCTGTGAGTCCCAGCATGGCCTTTGGGCCCATTGAAGCATCCTGAGGATGAAGAGCAGTGAGCACCACACTCCCTGGGCCCCAGGGAAACTGAGGGTGGGGGTGGCACTGTGTCAGGAGATGGAAGACACGACCACCTGCTTCCTTGATCAGGTGAAAACAAAGTCTGCATAGACCGCTCTGGATGTGGATATTCTAATCTCCCCACCTCCACCCTGCCCCCAGTATTTATTTACTCCCCTTGTATTACCAACCTTGCTTTTTCCTTGATGGGACTACAGCATCGATCCAGTTATGAGGTGGTCCCGCCAGACCTCGTGATGTCACTCCAGCCCCCTACAAACACTGCCTCTCTGTTGACCCCAGAAGCCCTCCTGGGGAGCTCCAAGGAGACCCTCACCCCCACCACAGCTCCTCCACCAATTCTGGCACGAGATGGACACCTCGATTTGTCTGAGCTCCGGTACAACTTGCAGAAGGCTGTGATTTTGTAGAAGTTGAGACTATGAGGCAGCCATTGTTTACTGGATTAGAGCCTTGACATTCCTAATCACACCCAGCATAAGGCTTCAGGAGCATGAAGAAACCCTGGTTACTAGCATTCAGTGGGCTTCTGGGTGTTATTTCAGATGTGGAATAATTAGCAATATGCCCAAGAAGCAGCAAAGCCTTGAACGGTATTTAGTGACAATTATTCAGCCAAACCATTGCTTACTATTATAGGGGCTTATTAGCACCAAATTGTTTCAATAGGAAGTGGCATCAGCAATAAAAATAATGGCTGCAGCTTGCTGTACAATCCCAGAGTCAGCAGAAAGGGGCTGGAATGTATGCACGTCTCTTACATCCCCCAGAAATTCGGGGGACCCTCTGGGATGTGTTGGCAGCAGCAGGAACTGACTCAGGTGGCTCAGGGTAGAGAGCAGGTGGGGCTGTTTGCTGCAAAATCACTCTCTCCTTTCTTAGTTATTCATGCATCGAAAAGGCTCCTTTGTACACCTTTGTCCTGCTCCCCTTTGGAACATGCTGGCATCTCCAATCCCATCTCTCTTTACATTTATACACCAGAAAGGGCTGGAAGGGACTTTGGAGCAAAGTTCTGCATTATACAGATCAAAATAATCCGTGCTCAGAGATATTGTATAAGTTACACAAGGTCACACAGCAGGGCTGAGATGAGAATCTGAGTAGGCTAGGTGTGTCTTTTTTCTACACCCTTCATGCAGCCTGGATCACACGTTATACTCTCCTTCACTACAACAGAGAACATATAGTCAGACGGGCAAGTCAGCTCTTTAGGCTGCAAATCAGTAGGTGAAGATATGCAGAACCAGGAACTTAGAAGTTTCTCAATGAACCTGGTTTATCCGATCTGTCTTATCCAATCTGCATTTCATCCCCCGTGTTTGGGCTGTTAGGCAAATTTTTGTTTTCCAGCCCAGTCTAAGACTGAGGCCCCTCCCTCAGCTCTCTAACTTACAAGACTCACCTTGGGAACAATGAAAAAGTTATAATAAAAAGATTTAAGATTTATGTAAATGAAAAGATTAAATAAGGGTAAGAAATGTAAAAAGAGATAAATATAAATCTTGCACATTTTAGTTTTTAAAATATCAGTGCAGAGAGAGAGAGAGAGAGAGAGAGAGAGGGAGAGAGAGAGAGAGAAAGGTGTCTTTCTCTTCTTATGAGGGCACTAATCCCACCATTAGGGCCCTACCTCCATGACCTCATCTAAACCTAATCATCTCCCAAAGGCTGCACATCCTAATACCCTCCCATTGGGGGTTAGGGCTTTAACATATGAATTTTGCAGAGACACAAACATTTATTCCATACAGTCGGCATTGTCATATAACGTTTTTAAAATGGCCCAACATAAGCTTTTGTTAAATTCAAATAATATGGTATAGAAAAAAAAGGAAGTGGTCAGCCCTCAACTTTTATGGTTCAGGTTATGATTGGACTCAATGGCTCCCTCATTTACAAAACCTTTGCTGAAATAATATTTGTGGTGCCGAACAGCCGCCCCCCCCCAAATTAATTACCCAAGTAAATTTATGTGGGATGTAATGAGTTTTAGGGAAAAAAAAACACATCATTTTTATTGAAGAGGAAAAATTTTGCATTAGAAAGTTAATGCTAAAGGAGATTCCAAATTTTATCCCAGACTAGTGATTTGTCTATGGAGGAGTAATAGTTTAACTCTGGAAGCTGCACCACGTTAAACCTCTGGTAGAGCAGACTCTGGGAAAACTCATGCGGGAAGCTATCCTTACAAAGCTACAATGACGACCCTTGACTTCAGATGCCGTGTGCATCCATCCAGGCCCTAAACCTGGAGACAGCTCAAGGAAAACTTAGATCATCTCCCTGGACCTGACAGCCAGGTTTCAATCAAACAGTACTTTTCAAATATTGAGTTGCCAAGACACAGTTACTATCTTGAATCAATTCAAGTTCTATTTCTATTTATTTAGCCTCCACCTTAACTTTCTTAGTTCTGCATGTTTTAAGTCACAATGGGAAGCATTTTCATGTTTCAACAGATTGATAATAAAGAGTTATCTTTATAGGAAAGAAGTTTTCCTTCTAAGAGAGAGTACAACTGACTGATAAGTTACCTAAATGGGCACCATGAACCCCTGGTGGCAGCTACCACCATCACAGGTCTGATGCCAAACTCAGCAAACAGACCTAGGACACACCTATCAACTTCACCCCACTGTTTCTTCCAAAGGACATTCATTTTCTTCCAGGGTAAAAGAGCAACATTATGGGGAAATTATAAATTCTATCTCCACCAAACAATACAATAGATAAAAAATTAAAATAAAAAACTTTCCCGTCAGCAATAAAAGGAAACTCTAAGCCATAAGGAAACTCTAAGCCACTGGCACTTTGAAAAGTGCCAGTCAGAGAACTAAGATGGAAGATCCCAAGATTCTGCATAGCTTGGTGCATTATGACGGGATTGGAACACCCTCCACTCATGTCCTTTTTTCCAGAAATACTACCTGAGGTTGGGAGGGGGCAAAAGAAAGGACAAATGAAACAATCCTACAAAATTTACTCATTGCCCTCAGTGTGGGGAGAGGCAGATTGAGAGCTATGCTGTCATTCCAGGGTGTAGGTGCGTAAGGATGGAGGTACAAGACTCCCCACCAGAGACTGGGAAGAAACAGACAGAACAGTGGAATGATGCTAATCGCTGGGACCTAATTATCCCCAGGAATGAGCAAGAATTTATAAAAACAGAAGACAAATACATAAGAGAAAGTACACATGCCAAGACCCTCTGAGAAAACTGGAGGATGTAAGGGAACAAAGGTACACGCAGGGACCATAGAAAGACTAATTATAAACCCTCTAAAACCAGAAGGATGGCACCCACCCTCGAAACAAAGAAACAAGAGCTTATGTAGGAAAACAGAAAAAAGAGTAGACTTTTTTTAAAAAATAAATTTATTTATTTATCGTTGCGTTGGATGTTCGTTGCTGCATGCGGGCTTTCTCTAGCTGCAGCGAGCGGGGGCTACTCTTTGTTGCGATGCGCGGGCTTCTCATTGTGGTGGCTTCTCTTGTTGCAGAGCACGGGCTCTAGGCACACAGGCTTCAGTTGTTGTGGCACATGGGCTCAGTAGTTGTGGCTCACAGGCTCTAGAGCGCAGGCTCAGTAGTTGTGGCGCACGGGCTTAGTTGCTCCGCGGCCTGTGGGATCTTCCTGGACCAGGGCTCAAACCTGTGTCCCCTGCACTGGCAGACAGATTCTTAACCACTGCACCACCAAGGGAAGTCCCGAAAAAAGAGAAGACTTTAAGGAAAAAAAAAAAAGTAACAAGGTAGAATTAAGATCCTATAAATCTTTTATATAAATAAAAGCTAATGGTATAAATTTATGTATTAAAATAAAAAATATTTAGATTGTGGGGATCCAAAACCCCAACGTGATGTAAGAAACTCATCTTAAAAATGTGAGTTTTCAATAAAGATCTAGAAGTGAAGGTGTAAGCCATTTGTACATGTGGGCAAAGGGCAGGGGTGGAGACTCTGAGACACCAGGCGGCCAGGTGTGTTCCGGAAATAGCCTGGAGGACACTGCTGCTGAATTGGAGTAAATGAGGGGGAAAATCGTGGGGGATGACCTCAGAGAGGTGATGGAGAGTTAAATCATCATACATCATACGTGCATAGTAAAGATTCAGGGTTTTATGATGACATGGCAAGCCCCTGGAGGCTTTTTGATGAAGAAATGCCACGCTATAATTGAATTTTGACAGCATCATGTTGTCTGCTGCATTGAGAATAAGCTCTGAGTGATAAGGAAGAAACCATGAACTGAAAGGGGGGAGTCTTGAAATAAACCATGATGGTGGCTTGGACCGGGATGGTAGCAGTGGGGGTGGTGAGAAGTAGTCAGATTCTAAATATATAGTGACATTAGCACCAACAGGATTTTCACAAGTGGAAGAGTTGGCCTTAGCTGATGAATAGATAGCTCATCCACAATAACTGGAGAAAAGGAGTCAAGGGCATAGGAACCCATAGGTATGTAGAAGTAATGTTGGGGGAAGCATATGAACATTCTATTGAGTGCTGCCCTTTTCTCAGTGAAACAGGAAACAAGATCACCAGCCAACAGTAAGATGAGGAAGGAGGTCTTAGAGGCTTGAGAAGGGAGGGAAATAGTTGAAATAGTCATCTAAGAGAATGGATGGACTAGAAAAATATGGTTTCTCAGCTGCTCACCCTATAGCAGCCTGCTCACTTACAAGCTTCACCCACTGCATACTCCCAGTTAGCCTTCCCATTCATGGAACAGACCCAGTGGGAAATTGTCCAATATAGATAGCAGCAATAGACAGCTCTTTAGAAACATTGACCCTGTCCCTCGTCTACTGAACATACGATCAAAACAGCGGCACTGAAGAGAAAGGCCAAAACGAGCAAATAGAACAGTCAGTGTCAAAAACAAGATAACTTAAAAAAAAAAAAGCTCCAATTAGTAACCTCATAGCCCTTTGGGAAGATACTGTAATTGTAAGACAACAAAAGTGTATCATAAAAAATAGTATTTTTAAAGATATGAAAGCTCTTGGAAAGTAAACACCTGGTGGCTAAAATTAAAAATCCAATAAAAGGCTGGAAGAAACTATTAATAATATCTCCCAGACCACAGAGCAAAACATCAAAGACATGGAAAATCTGAGTGAGAGGTTAAGGAGCATGAGAATAAAGTGGATTCAAGAGACACACCTTCCAAGCGGAGCTCCGGAAAGAACCTACGGAGAAAAGGAAGGAGGGCAAGGCAATAATATTGATACATAGAAGTAACAGCATTTCCAAGGCTATAAAGAGATGTGTTTGGGGATTCTAAGGGCCTTTCTAGTGCAGACTAGCCTAAATGAAGAAAGACCTAGGCTGTCACAAATCATGTAAAGTTCCAGAAAGAACCACACTGACACATCATGTTAATTTCCAGAAAGATCCATATCAACCCATGTGACATTCCAGAGAAACGAAGGTAAAGATGGGACTTCCCTGGTGGGTCCAGTGGTTAAGACTCCACGCTCCCATTGCAGGGTGCCCAGGTTAGATCCCTGGTCGGGGAACTAGATCCTGCATGCCGCAACTAAGACCCGATGCAGCCCAATAAATAAAAATAAATAAATAAATATTAAAAACGAAACAAAACATAACAAAAAGGTAAAGAGACAATTCTCAAAGACTTCAAAGAAAAAAAAAAAAGTCATAGGTAGAGACCAAAACTAGCCAGTCAGCAGACTTCTTAATGGCAACACTGAATGTTAGAAGGCAGAGGTTTTGGGAGAAATTATTTTGAACCTAAATTCTAGAATCAGTTATACTATCGGTCAAATGGAGATGGAGAGGAAAAGGCCTTCTGAAATGTTCTGAAACTTAAAATTTACCTCCTATGGTCCCTTTCTGAGGAGGCTGAGTATTTACTCCAGAAAAACTTGAGTAGAAGCCAAGAAAGAAGATGTAAGTAAGGAGAGCTGGAGAAATGTAAATAAAAGAAATTCCAGTGTGACAGCTGTGCAGCAGGCCAAAATTAAGCAGAAATATGCAAAAAACATCCAAAAAGAATGTCTTCATGAAAGAAAATGGAAATGCATCAAGCAATAGAATGATTAAGTGGCTGGATGATTATAACAACATGGTAAAGAAAGTATGTATTTCTTTTGTCAGCAAGAGAAAAGAAAGTCAATTAGAGACTTTAGGAAAAGCAAACATATTAAAAAAATCATAATCCAGATAGGAAGTAAAATAAAATGAAGCATAGATTTAAGCTATTGACGAAGTATAAGAAAAGAGAATCCACTTGATCTGGGTACTTGAAATAAGCCTATGTTGAGTGCTGTAAGATTTGTGACATTGGGCCTGTGTATCTGTCAGGGTTCAACGAGAGAAACAAAACCAGTAAGAGATATATATTAAGAGATTTTTTGCCAGGGATTGGGATATGCACGTATGGTGGCTAGCTAGGCAAGTCCAAAATCCAAAGGGCAAGCCATCAGGCAGGGTGGCTGGGCCCCCTGGCTGTGAACTGAAACTTCTGTCCACAGGTGGTATTTCTTCTTCAGGGAAGCTTCAGTTATGCTCTCGACCTTTCAATTGATTGATTCAGACCCACCCAGATTATCTACACAACCTCTACTTAAAGTCAACTGATTATGTACTTTAATCACATCTACAAAATACCTTCACAGTAACACCTAGATTTGTGTTTGATTGAATAACTGGGGGCGGGCTGTAGCCTAACCAAGGTGACACGTCAGACTGTCATCGTGTGTAAAGAAGGAACTATAACCCTAGACGGCTGTCTGGCTCTGCAGTAAACAAGACTTGCACAATAATAATGCTGTTACCTACGCTGGGTTGTTTTTCAGCTTCCAGAACAAGCTTTTAGACAAAAGATCGTTGATATTTTTGTAGGGCGTAATTTAAGCGTCATCAACATTGTCAATGCCAAGATATGGCTAGGGATACAAAAGGATATCAAGGTGCTTGGAGAAGGGTGGTTTTTGTAGAAGTCACTGGGGTGTTGGGGTGGAGCTGCCAGCAACCTAATCATTCAGTAGTTGAAGGCTGGTTAAATGAAGTGTGGAATATTCGTATCATGAAATACTTTGGTATGCATAGGCTGAACACATGATGTAGCTCTCTCTCACCTGGTATGAGAATTCCAAATTATACTATTAAGTGAAAAAGCAAAGTACAGATCAATGTATTTAGCCTGCTAAATGCATGTCTGTATATACTTTTTTCTAGACCATGCATATACTAAGAGTACACACTCACACACACATACAGATGGATGGATGTATGTTTATACGTGTATGCATGTATATACATTGTTTAGAAAGATATCCAAGAAAGGGAACTTTTATTTTTAGTCTGACTCCTTTATGGAAAGCAATTGGGGTTTATGGAGGAAGAGAAAATTTTATTTTCCATTTTGGGTACTATTTGGATTTTTAAAAATAATGTACATGTAATACCTTTATTATTATTTGAAGGTTACTAGTGTAATCTGAGTGATAGGATTAAGAATCATTTAAATTTTCTTCCTATTTTTCCAGGCTAAAAAGATACACACATAACCTAACAAATGTTACTTTATCTCTTTTTAATTTTTAAGTTTTATTTGTTTATTTTTCATTGAAGTAGAGTTGATTTACAATGTTGTGTTAGTTTCAGGTGTACCGCAAAGTGACTCAGTTATACATATATATGTATATATATATTCTTTTTCAAATTCTTTTCCCTTATAGGTTATTACAAGATACTGAGTATGGTTCCCTGTGCTATACAGTAGGTCCTTCTTGGTTATGTATTTTATATGTAGTAGTGTGTATATGTTAGTCTCAAGCTCCTAATTTATCTCTCCCCCTCTTTTCTCTTTGGTTTGTTTAGGTTTGTTTTCTATGTCTGTGAGTCTCTTTCTGTTTTGTAAATAAGTTCATTTGTATCATTGTTTTTAGATTCCATACATAAGCGATATCATATGGTATTTGTCTTTCTCTTTCTGGTTCATTTCACTTAGTATGGTAATCTCTAGGTCTATCCATGTTGCTGCAAGTGGCATTATTTCATTGATTTTTATGGATAATATTCCATTGTATATATATACAGCACATCTTCTTTATCCATTCATCTATCAGTGAACAATTAGGTTGCTTCCATGTCTTGGCTATTGTAAATAGTGCTGCAGTGAAACAAATGTTACTTTAAAATGTTTACTGAACACTTACTATATGCTTGGCAGTACAAAACCTGGTCATGCAAAGGTAATTAAGAGCATCTGCCCTGAAGGAGTAGGAGACACATGTATTCAACCAGAATATTACAGAATGTTGTGATGTAATGACAGAAATAAGCACAGGTATTATGGGAGCACTAAAGTACCAGAGTATGAAAAGCCCCAAATAGGCACCTGGAGAGTGGCAAGTGCTGTTGTCTCGGGTGGTCAGAGAGGATGTGAGTGTGCCATCTGGAGAGGGGGAAACAGGTGACTGGACTCTGCACTTCACTTTCTCATCTATGAAATAGTGACTAAACAGTTATCTCACAGATTTGCATCTAGATGAAATGAAATTGTATCTATAAAAACCTGGCACGTAGTGGCATTTAAATCTGAGGGATTTTCTCCTTCCTCTGACTCAGACTAGAAGCTGAGAAATTGCACCAGGTAGAGGTTTCCATTTTTTTCTACGTTAAAACACTAACAAAAACCCAGAGGTAAATGACTGGCTGGTTAGAGACAGAGGAAAGACGAGAGCACAGATCTCCTGACACCAGGAGATGACACGGTAGATGCTCCTACAAGCACAGAGGCATTTCATTATCTCCAGGTTTCCACATGTTGTGACGGGACAGTAAGAGGTGGAGCGGAGAGTAGGTGGTTCACAGAGCCCCAAAGCACAGGCTGTGTTAGGCTTCTTGAAGGTCAGCCTCCCTCTCTGCAATGAGCTGTCCACCTCTGTGACCCAAGAACCTTCGGGCTTTACTTACCTCTTCCGCACCTCCTGTCCCCCTCAGCATCACTGTAGTTAGTCAGTGGCGAGCGGAAGCCTCTGATCTTCACTTCTGGAGGAGCTACTTATGAATGTGTAGCATAATGTGTATTATCAGAACATGTGCATAAAACCAAGTGTGTTCGAATTGTGTATGTATCTTAGTGAGTTAAAATTGGATGGGATGGGGGCATTTGAGCAATATGGAGGGGGTCCTCAGATGCTCGGTTTGTAATAGAGATGAAGGTGGGAAGTCCACTTCTCCATGTTGTAGCACTAATCCACACAGAGCAGGTGAGGTGGGAGCTTCAGCAGCCAAACATATCTTAGGAGCCTTTAAATTCTTAAGGAATTCTGAGGGTAGGAGCTAATGAAATAATTAGCACCGCACTTCTGAAGGGCAGCCACAGACACACTGCATCTAGAAGCCAGCTGGGTATCTGCACAAGTTAAGTTGACAAAGGGGGTTCTTTAAACACTTCTTAGTAATCAGCTAAATTACAACTTACCCTGTAAAGTGGAGTTCCAAATGAATGCTGGTTAAGTGTTGTGGGGACTTCCCTGGTGGTACAGTGGTTAAGAACCCGCCTGCCAATGCCAGGAACAAGGGTTCGAGCCCTGGTCCGGGAAGATCCCACATGCCGCGGAGCAACTAAGCCTGTGCACCACAGCTACTGAGCCTGCGCTCTAGAGCCCGTGAGCCACAACTACTGCGCCCGCGTGCCACAACTACTGAAGCCCCCACGCCTAGAGCCCGTGCTCCACAACGAAAGAAGCCGCCGCAGTGAGAAGCCCATGCACCGCGATGAAGAGTAGCCCCCGCTCACCGCAGCTAGAGAAAGCCTGCGCGCAGCAATGAAGACCCAGTGCAAGCAAAAGTAAATAAATAAAAAGTAAATAAGTTATTTTAAAAAAACAGTATTTTTTAAAAAATGTGATTTCCGGTTTGCTCCGTATAGAAGCCTAGAGTTAAAATTTTAGCTATGCCCATTATTAAACCAAAACACTATCTTTTTTATTAAAAAGTGAGTGAAGATTTGTGGGGTATTTCTGCTCTCTACAGTTCTTTAATCCTAAAGGAAATTTAACTCCTTGGCTGGGCTGCCACAGACTTTTATCTGGTAGAATACATAGGGGATTAATTTACCATCACAGGGCTTCAGCTACACCTGTTATCTAAACAAGTACCCACTATACAAGTACATTAACAAGACAAAGAACAAAGAACAACTGAGCATTTTGCCTCTTACATTACATCTTCTCAGAGTTCCTTGGTCCAGGATCATTGGAACCCAGATTATTCCTGAATCAGCTAGTGGCAGGTCTTTTGTGATGAATGTTCCTTCTGTTGTAGACAAAATTTGCTATAAACAAGAGGTCAGTTTCTTAGTGTACTTCAAGAGCCAGGGCCATAAGCACAATAGGATCAGGAAATATTTATCATCAATAATAGTACTACTGTATATATACATATATCCCCATATCCCCTCCCTCCTGAGCCTCCCAGAAACTAACACAACATCATAAAGCAGTTATACTCCAATAACGATAAAAAAATAATAGTACTACTGCTTACTGAGCACTCCTGTGTGCAAGAGACTTTTGTAATTGTTATGCATGTAGTAGCTCATGGCATCCCCTTAACACACTGGAGTAAGTGCCACTATTATTCTTATTTTGCAAATAAGGAAATTAAGGCTTATAAACAACTCCCCCAAACTACCAACGTAAGTAGTTTGTTAACTATCTGTTATTCCAAAACAAATTATCCCAAAGCTTAGAGTTGTAAAATAATAATAAACATGTATCATCTGACACAATTCCTAGGTCAGGAATTCACGAGTAGCTTAATGGTTACTTCTGGCTCAGGACCTCTTACGAGGTCACAGTCAGGATGTCAGTTGGGGCTACATCATCTGAAGGTCTGACCGAGGCTGGAGGATTTGTGTCCAAGATGGCGCAGTCATATGGATGGCAGGCTAGTGCTGGCTTTTGGAAAGAGGCCTCAGTTTATCACTATGGGATCTTCTTCAGGGGATACTTTAATGTTTTACAACATTGCAGCTGATTTTCTCCAGAGTGAATAATCTAAGAGAGAGAGAGAAGATGGGGTCGTCACTGTCTTTATAATCTAGTCCCAGAAGTCACCCACTGGCACTCCTATTATCTTCTGTTGGACACATAAACCTGCCATGTTTCAGTGGAGGGAACCCCTATACAAGGGCATGACTACAAGGAGGAGAGAATCACTGGGGGACATCTCAGAGACTGTCAGAATTCTGATTGGAGCCTGGGGTCTCCTCTCTGCAAAGCTGTACTGTTGACCACTCTATAATACTGCCTTCCTTAAAAAATTGTCCCTGATGTGTTCAAGACATTTGGATATTCTTGAAAGGGTAACCAATGATAAAATTTAAAAAACTCTGTATTGAGTGTTTACTATGTCCCAGGCATTGTACGAAGTTATCTGCATCATTTCCTCATCAAACCTAAGGATGAGTCTCAGGATAGAAGTTCAAGGATTTGCCCAGAGCCTCAGAGGTGAAATAAAAATGGTCTTTATGAACATGAAGCCTGTGTGAGATCAGTGACCGAGTATGAATGGGGTCACTTATGTGAGGGGAAGAAGGAAGCCAACATAGCTTGAGTCTGTGATTGAGAGGACTGACAGCAGAAACCAGAGTTGAAGTTGAAAATTAGGCGGATGCAGGCAAAAGAATATCATCATTCAACTGGAACACAACTGAGCTAAACTGGGGGTAAAAAACCTAAGAAATAGGTACGGTAAGAATTCTCAGGGCACTAACTGTACATTGCAGTTAGTCAAAGATTATATCGATCTCAGAATCTAGCTCTGTTCAGCTGAATGGACTTACTTTATTCAGAGACGTCATTTTGTATTCTTAACGACAGGGCAACAAGAGATAAAGAAAACTTGGTTTCTGAACATCTTTCTAGACTAGATATATCCATGTGAGTAAGTAGGAAATTCCTTAAAGCCAAATTATTTCCCACCTTAAATTAGATTTTTCCCCATTATTATCCATTGGTTTAACTAATACACAACTTTACAAATCTAATCCATGAACTAGTCATAGAGTGTCAGTGGCCATTTGCTCAGAACTGTGCTAACTGGTAGGAGATATTTAGAAGTATTAAGCGATCATCCATGTCCTAGAGAAGCTTAGATTCATTTGGAGAGAAAATACCTATGTGGGCAACTCTACACAGTGACTGAGAGGTCAACTTTTTGAGTTATTTTATTGGAGTATAGTTGATTTACAATGTTGTGTTAATTTCACATGTACAGCAAAGTGATTCAGTTATACATACACATGGATTCGTTCTTTTTTAGATTCTTTTCTCATATAGACCATTACAGAGTACTGGGTAGAGTTCCCTGTGCTATAGATTAGGTCCTTGTTGGTTATCTATCTTATATATAGTAGCGTGTGTGTTCATCCCAAGCTCCTGATTTATGCCTCCCCCCCACATTTCCCCTTTGGTAACCGTAAGTTTGTTTTCGATAGCTGTAAGTCTGTTTCTTTTGTAAATAAGTTCATTTCTATCTTTTTTAAAAATTAGATTCCACATATGAGTGATATCATATGATATTTGTCTTTCTCTGACTTACTTCACTTAGTATGATAATCCCTAGGTCCATCCATGTTGCTGCAAATGGCATTATTTTGTTTTTTTTATGGCTGAGTAATATTCCATTGTATATATGTACCACATCTTCTTTATCCATTCCTCTGTCAAGGACATTTAGGTTGCTTCCATGTCTTAGCTATTGTAAATAGAGCTGCAATGAACATTGCATGTATGCTTTCGGATTATGGTTTTCTTCAGATATATGCCCAGGAGCGGGATTGCTGAATCACATGGTAGTTCTATTTTTAGTTTTTTAAGGAATGTCCATACTGTTCTCCATAGTGGCTGTACCAGTTTACATTCCCACCAACAGTGTAAGAGGGTTCCTTTTTCTCCACACTGAGAGGTCAACTGCTGTTCGTAGACACTAAGCTTAGAGGGAGGGCAGAGGGATGTTACCTGTGAAGACAAAGGTAGTAGGGGAAGAATGGGTGGAGGAGGAGAGATTTGAGTCCTGCTTTGATGATGGTCAGGTTTTGGTTGTATCTCCATGTATTTGTTTGGGTTTCTGCAAAAGCAAAGCCTGAGATAAAGACTTGGGTGCATGCAGGTAATGCCATGAAACAAGAGTAAGGTTGGGGGCTTCCCTGGTGGCGCAGTGGGTGAGAATCCACCTGCCGATGCAGAGGACACGGGTTTGTGCCCCAGTCCGGGAAGATCCCACATGCCGCGGAGCGGCTGGGCCCGTGAGCCATGGCCGCTGAGCCTGCGCGTCCGCAGCCTGTGCTCTGCAACGGGAGAGGCCACAGCAGTGAGAGGCCCGCGTACTGCAAAAAAAAGAGTAAGGTTGAGTATAGTAAGAGTGAGACAGGGAGGGAGGAGCCAGTAAAGGGTGCTCTACCGCTGTTAAGGAGCTCAGCTCCTTGGGGACGTGGGAAAAGCATACAGAATGCTTCCTAGACTTTTCTATCTGAAGGACAGGCGGCTGCGGCATCAATCCATGGGCTGCCATCCCTCATTGTTTGCGGGTTAACCCCAGAGGCATTAAGCTCCCTGATCTTCCTGCCTGTGCCAGGATGAGAGCTGAGTAGATGTCTGTGGCTTCAAAGAAATCCCTAAATCACAGAAATTAAGAAATGTCATAGCATGCCCTTGAGATGGCAGCGAGCCTGGAGCTGCCCATCGCAGCTGTGGCTGAAATCAGAGGTGGGTGGAGGAGATGTGGTGGAAGGCACAAAAATCATCTGCTACAATCAGGAAAGTAAAAGCCATTTTCCCATGTACCCTTTGATTGTCACCAGCCAGAAATGTGTCACATCGCCGCCCCTAGCTGGAAGGGAACGTGAGGGGTGAGCAGTCTTGGTGGAGCGGTCTGTGAGTAAGGGTAGAATGGGAATGGATATCGAGCAGGCAATCAGCACAGCCTGCGCAGTGTCAAGTCTACCAAAGTAGCCACTGTCTTCCCTTTCCCCATGTAGAGCTCCCCGCTCCCCCTAAATATCTATGAGTCATGCAACATGGGGGCAGTTATGTTGGGATCTACCAGCTAACTTCCCACCAGCAACTTGTCAACATTTCACTTTGGTGATTCCTATACCCTCGTGCCCCATGCAGCGTGTGGAAGCGGTAGCCGCCATATAATCTGCCCTTTAAATAAATGCTACCCACCCTCTTCCACAAATTTAGTTTCATGTGGTAATCCTTGAGAAGAGCACAAGGAATGGGATGGCCCGTCATGTTGGCAAGCCGTGGGCTAAGCTCTTGCCCTTCACTTTTGCTACTTGACCGCTTGACACGTGGCAATATTCCCGGGTCGAATTGCTCCAGGAAGATGAGAGTCTGTAAGAGTTTTCTTGGAACAAATGAAAACCAGAAGACAGACATGGCCTCCCTCCTGGCTTTCCGTTCTTTGCCTGGCTTTCCTCTGGGAAGGAATCCTCAAGACTCTCCCAACTTGATTTACTCCTTTCCAGAAACCTCCAACACAGGAAAAGGTTGTCAGTGGGAAATTCAGTCCGGTCTCTTACCATTTTCTCCTGTTCCTTTCTCTGTGGGGAAACAATCGTGCTGAGGCTGTAACCGCAGGTGGCCATGGAAACAGAATAATTGACATAACAGTGTGAAAGTCATAAACTTAATGAAACTATAGTTTTTATTGCACTCCACCCTCATCTCTGATTAAATCAGATCTGCATAATGTGAAGATATTAAATTTCCATGATTCTCATTTTCTCTCCCCTGCCAATAGGAAGAAGGCTCTGTTGTGAGGGAGCCCTGCCGGTGGGCTGGGAATATCATGGCTCTAGATTTTGCTGAAAAATGTTTTTTAATCATTGGTGCCGGCTGGCCCACAAAGCAAAGCCAACTTTTGAGAAGTGGTGGGATTCTGGCTCCAGGGACATACAGCTGCTTTCCTCTGGCAGATGGAGACTTTGTGAAGGTTTGGAGATACCAGACATCAGTGGGTCAGAGCATCAAGGAGACACATTGATTCAAGAACCAGGTCCAGAGCACTGCATCTGGGCCAGGACTGTGAGAGAGCCGGAGACTCAGAGAGGAAGGAGATAGAGCACCGCTTGCAACAAAAACCAACAAAAATGGGGACTGGGAATGGAATCCGTGCTGGCCAAACAGTAAACCACTGTGTGACTGCCTTTCAAGCACCGTGCTAGGTTCTCCAGAGATTTGAAGATTAATGATATTGATGATGATGCTATCAGAGCTTTCACTCCCACAAGTGCAATATGAAAGGTAATTTGACAAAAGGACAAAGTGCTCTAAAAATTTTCAGGAAGGAGTGCTTACTTCTAATAGGGGTCTTCAAGAAAACATCACAGAGGTGTTGCCTTTAGCCGGCGCTTATGTGTTAGATGTCCTGCAAAGTGCTTTACTGGCTGGAGACTTCAGCTTCTTGGATTTTAATCTAGCCCAGAAGAAAACAGAAAAAACAAAAAACAGAAATGAGAGTATAATAAGGCAGTGGTTCTCAACTGGACATGCTTTTGCCCCTCATCTCCTCCTCCCGGAGGTCATTTGACAATGTCTAGTGACATTTTTGGTTGTCACCACTCTGGGAGGTGCTAGTGGCACCTAGTGGGTAGAGGCCAGGGATGCCGCTAAACATCCGACAATGCACAAAATAGTCCCCCATAACAAAGAATTATGTGGTCCAAAACGTCAAGAGCTATGAGGTTGGGAAACCCTGGAATAAGGGGAAATGCAGTGCTATTAACATGCTACTGATGCCCTCAGACCAGGAGAGAGCCAGCTGGACAGATTCCTACACTAAGTCCTGCCCCTGCAGGACAGATGAGGGATGTTGGGGAAGTGACAGGTGAGGAGGACCAACCCTCTGTGTCCAAAGGTGTATCGTCCATGAGGCTGGAGCAGAAGGGGAGCTGGACAGAGCCACACCTGGGTTTGCTTTTGAGTCTCGCTAATTTTCCTTCCTTGACTTTGCTTACGTGCCAAGGGCCCTTGGGACCTTCCTTGTGTCCACCCCTTTTCTCTTGTTTTCCTCTTCCTCTCCTTGACAACTTTTCCCTATCCTCTGTTTTTCCATAGTTTAAGCAGCAGGTGGGTAAGGATGATGTGTTCAATGTCAGGGTTAAAGAGGTGAGATGGGGGAACAGGTTCAATTTCAGGGCCCCATTCCTCTCATTTTAAGACTTTCTAGAAAAGAAGACCTGACATTCACTTGCTCAAGTGAAAAGAAAATGGCCACAAACAAACAAACACCAAACAAAAATGACTAGCTATGAAGTTGCTTTAAATTCTTGGGCTTGGATCCTTGATTTTAATTTTCAGTAAATATTCGAGGTAGTTGCCACCCATTAATGGATGAAGAAACCATGCCTCAAAGACATTAAGGAAATCTTCCAAAGTTGACACAGCCAGGAAATGATCGTCTTGGCATTCTGTGATAATAAATCAGCCAAAGATGACCTCTGTCTATTGGTCGCTAGGTTATTTCTTCACTGTAGGCTGAGTTCCATTTGCTCAAAAGCCCACTGACACCAAACTCAAATTTTTACACATCCATTGTTTTTTTTTTTCTGTGTAAATGAAATTTAATAATAAATGAGATGTGCTCCCAGATAAAGAAGTTAATAACAGGCAGAGAAAGCAGAGGTTCAGATGACATAGGCGGGAAGGGGATTGCGGCCAACCTGGCATATTGGGAGACATGACCTGTGTTGAGAGGGGAAGACGGGCTCTGGGCAAGAGTAAAGTGAAGGCGACAGAGAAATAAGAAAGCAGACAGTGAACTGGATATGAGATTATGGGGTTGGTCTCAGGAGAGGCGATTACATATACTGTTGGGGGCAGTGTACCAGAAGGCTTCTGTGTGCGGAGAGAAAAATGTGGCCTAAGAAGAAGGACCCCACAGTGAAGCAGAGAAAGACTGCAAGATGGGAGACAGCATCCCTGTGAAAACTGCCCCACTGCAAGCTGCATAGGAAAGCAGGGGGCAGGCTCAGAGTCCGCTCTGCCCCAGCATGTTAGGGAAGAACCAAGGCAGCCCAGTGGTAGTACTGACTGGGCACCAGACTCCAGTGGTGGCCATGCCGTCACCTAAAGACACTGACAACGTGTGCACCCTACAGGCAACACAGCCAATTGTTTTAAAAGTAGCCCAGACAAGCAAATTTTTAGCCATTTAGAGCTTGCCTCTTTGCATACTCCAGGAAACCTCACCCCACATCTATTGGCAATTGACAAGATAAGCCCCCAGCCGTGAAGACCCCACGCTGCCCTGGCCCTTCAGAGCTCTCTGGCCCAGAGACTCCCCACTTTGCTGCTAGTGACAACCCTTAGATACAAGCCCCCTCTTTGACTGCCCCCTACCCTGGAGTTCCTTGCCCTCCTCCCCTTCTGGATGGCAGCCCCTGTCTCCTAAGCCTCTGAGCTCTCTCCCTATGAAAAGTTTCCCCTTCCTGCAACTGCCCAGTACAGCTTGTTGTATGTTACTGCCCCTTGTGTGTCACCTCCCCTTGATCTGCCCCAAATCCCTCAAACTCCCTACACATTCCAAGTCACCTTCAGGCTCTGAACCCAATGGTGTTTCCCTCTACCCCATAGCTTCCGACTTTTCAACAGATGTAATTATGCAAGAGGTATAGCTCTAAGCAGTATTCCCAGAGGAGGGCCTGGGGTTCCTCTGAAACCTAATACATTTTGCTCAGTACCCCCAAACCTGGGAAAAGCTAGTGTCACCTAGAGAGAGCAGAAAGTTCTCATGGAGATGCTTAATAATAATCACTATTACAATTTCCACATTCATCCTCTGAAGGGAATAGTACTCTAAGAGTTGATGATAATAATCACATAATTAATAACTTCCGTTTGTGGAGCATTTACTCTGTTACAGGCACTTACTGTCTCACCCATAGCTCTATGAGGTTAGTTGATGTAGCCAACATCTTCGACAGAACCATTCAGGGACAAGTTCACGTCTTCCAGTTCTTGGGCTGTGGAGTTATTTGTGTAGCTGGTAGGGACCCCCTCTCCTCCCCAGTTTCCACATGCATCTTGTCAATTTACCGCCTCGCTTAAAGTTCCGTAGAAACCTAACACAGGGGACTCACCCACCCAAAAGCATGTGTGCCACTCCTGACTCGGGGTTCTGTCCTGGTTCACCAGCTGCCTGGCCGCTGAGCTACTTCTGTTCTTTCTGGGACCATCCCAGCCATTCTGCAGCCAAAAGGGATCCCTACACTGAAGGGAAACAATGCCTTTTAGCTGGTAGAGACACAGGCATGAAAGCACGCCTGTGGATCCTGCAGTTACTGGGTACCCTGAGGGGAGTGCGGGAGAGCTGTTATTTCCCAAACTTCAGCTCTAATATATCTGTTACATCTTCCTAAAAAAACATGAAGGTGGCAAGTCCAGAGGCCGGGCATACAACTTCAGTGACATGAAAGAAAATGTAGGTCTCAACCTGGGGATCAATTTCAAAGTGGGAGGTGTGGGGAATATGGACAAACCACAGGTACCATTCATCAAAAGTCTGAGCTCAGCCTCAGAATTAGGGTCGATAACATGTAGGGAGACAGGGCATGTGGCAGGGGAGGTCCAGGATTGTCTAGTTGCAGGACGCAAAGAGCCAGTGGTGGGCATCTAAGCCAATGATGGGCATCTAGGTCCAATTACAAGAAACTCAGACCCTCCAAGTGGGTAACAGCCAGTGACTCCATCACAGGGAGAGAGGCAGGGCCTGGAGGGATAAGCAGATGTAACGTGGATGGGATTTAAAGAAATACTGATAAAGGAATTTCTCTATTTGGTCTCTTTAAGGATAAGGTTGATTCCAGAATCTATGGAGTGGAAGAAAGTACTTTCACAACAGATCACAGGGTAGAGGAGATTCTGGTTAGAAATTTAGAGATCTCTAAAAACACGGGCCAAACAATTTTCTGTCGTCTGCCTGTTAATCTCAAGACGCTGTCCCTGGCCTCCCTGCCAAAGGTTGATCACTACATCTTGCTCCCTGTTTGACCGTGGGAGATGTAAAGAGAAAGCTCCTCTGTGTTCTGTCTGCTCGCAGAAGACTCTCAATACCTCTGGTTACCAAAGGTGTGTAGGTTTTTCCCACGCTGGGCAGTTCTCCAATCCTCTGCCACCAATTTAACTCAATTCAGAAGCTGCCTATCTGGAGTTAGCACAGACCTCACAGGCTCAGTCCCAAAAGACTGCTCTTACTTCAGACGCCTTCGCAAGTCGAGGTTGTCACCAACTGGCTCTAAATCAGAGGTTTCCACAACCGTCTCCTAAAGCACCATCCTTGGCTAGAATGGCTCACAGATCTCAGGAAAACAGTTTGCCTACTAGATTACTGGTTTATTTCAAAGAATATAAGTCAGGAACAGCCAGATGGAAGAGATGCAGAGAGCAAGGTGTGTGGGAAGGGGCGTGGAGATTCCACACCCTCTCTGGGCTCGCCATCCTCCCCAGATCTCCACACCCTCATCAGCCTGGAAGCTCTTCAAACCCCTCAGTTTGGATTTTTTTATGGAGACTTCATTACACGGGGATGGTTGATTAAATCACTGGCTGTTTGGTGACTGGACTAAATCTCCAGCCCCTCTTCTCTCCCTGGAGGTCAAGATGGGGAAGGTACAGGAGGCTGAAAGTTCCAACCCTCTGATCATATGGTTGGTTCCCCTGGCAACCAGCCCCATCCCTAGGGGCTTACCCAAAAAGTCACCTCATTAACATAAACTCTGGTTTGGCTGAAAGGGGGCTTGTTATAAATAACAAAAGACACTTTTATGGCTCTTATCCCTTAGGAAATTCCAAGGGTATTATTAGGAGCCCTGTGCCAGGAATTCTTTGGGTGAAGACTAAAATATATGTTTCTTATTATAAATCACAATATCACAGGAGGCTGAGTGTGGGAAGGGTCTTTCCAGGCTGCATCCAGTGTGCGCTCACCCATGTGTCAAATCCCCACATGCCCCACTCCTTCCCTAACTCTGATGTCCTGCTTCTGTCTGGTCTGGATCATACCTTGAGGTCTACCTGATTCCAGGTCCAGGCCCAGCTCACTCAGATTGATTTGACAGCTGCCCGGAAGGACAGCATTCTCAATGCCAATGTCTTCATTTCTCCAAGTGCCATTCACGTGGCCCTGTTTTCCGACGTGAGCCTCTAGTATCAGGAATGATGGCCTCTGTAAAAGATGCCTCACAGCCTACGATGGTGACTCATCACAGTGACACAAGGAGACACTTTGCTCGTGAAATACAGCAAAGCCCTTTGGAGAGAAATGATCTTCCTGAAGCATATTCAAGAAAACCAACGAGACAGACGTTGCAATTCGCCCGGCCTCAGACACATCCTGAACCTGTCTCTTTCCGTGTTCTTGGGTTTGTTCCACGTGCCGCGTCTCACCAAGTACCTTCTGGTCTCCTCCACGTGTGGCGAGGGCTTCTCCCCGGGGAGCCCCAGCACACACTCTCAGAGCCCCAGGAGGACTCCGGTGTGTGTGCAAGGTCTAATGACGCCTCCTGTGCAGAACTGAGCACAAGGGCAGATTGTATGTGGGAGGAGATGTTCTCTTGGTGTCTGCTCTAAATGTTGTTGCTGAGTTCCTCTTTCCAACAGAGGGAAATGAATGGGGATTGCCTGAACTACACTTGAGCTGAAACAAATGAGATAACTGGGATTATGGGGACTCTGCAGAGAGACTTTTCCTTTTTCTCTTTTTATCCCTAACTAAGATCTATGAGTAAGTTAGTGGACAGTTTGCTGGCAGACCTTTTCCCACCCTTCCCTCTACTCTGCTTCTACTGGACGGCCCCCACTATGGCCCCAGCTTCTGAGCTCTGGAAACATCTTCTGTGGTCCCGCCCCTACAGTAGCGGTGACCTCCACTGTCACTAATCTTGACTTCCCATCTCTTCTAACACCTGTGTAACCAATTCCCTGAATACAAGTCCTTCTGTTTTAAAGACCTCTAGTTCTTCCTCTTTTTTGGCTGATCAAGTTCTTAAATAATAGCTAACACTTTTATGGCATTAGTGCATGCTTTAATTCATTTGATCCTCATAACTTTCCTCATGAAGTGGGTACTGTCATTCTCCTCATTTTACAGATGTGGAGACTAAGGAATAGACAGGTTCTATGGTAAATTAGTGGTGGAGCTGGGGTTCAAGATGGGTTCTGAAATCCATGCTCTAAAAACGCAACATGCAACACACACACACATACACACTCACAAATTATCTTCAATCACAGAATTTTTGAGCAAGGGCACATCAGGGCAATGGTTCTCAAAGTGCAGCTCCCAGACCAGCAGCCTCACCATCACCTAGGAACTTGTTAGAAATGCAGATCTTAGGCTCCACCTCTGACCTACCGAGCCAGAAATGGAGAGAGGGAGAAACACTCTGTGTTTTAACACGCCCTGCAGCTGATTTGGATGCTTGTAAAGTTTGAGAACCAGTGCTTTACAGCATGGTTCCATCCTTGGATGCTGAGGTCTTGGAACAGTTCCTGGGCCACTGTGATTCTCTCCCTGGAAACCAAGCAGCAGTTGATTCACCTCCCTCTCACCTCCCCTGCTTCCATCACTTCTTGTTCTGCTTGGCATGGCTCCTTTAAGTGGCTACACATATCCTTTCATCCTGGACAAGATACTGTGGTAGGCAGAATCATGGGCCCTCAAAGATGTCCACATCCTCGCAGTGGTTAAGAATCCACCTGCCAGTGCAGGTTTGAGCCCTGTTCCGGGAAGATCCCACATGCTGTGGAGCGACTAAGCCCATGCACCACAACTACTGAGCTTGCACTCTAGAGCCCGCGAGCCACAACTTCTGAAGCCGGTGCGCCTAGAGCCTGTGCTACGCGACAAGAGAAGCCGCCGCAATGAGAAGCCCGCGCGCTGCAATGAAGAGTAGCCCCCTCTTGCCACGACTAGAGAAAGCCCGCCTGCAGCAGTGAAGACCCAATGCAGCCAAAAATAAATAAATAATTTTTTAAAAAAGAGAGACATCTTTAAAAAAAAAAAAAGTTGTCCATCTGCTAGTCCTGGGGCCCTTTGAATATGTTATGTTCCAGACCAGGGGGACTTAAGATTGCTAATCAGATGACCTTAAAATAAAGAGATTATCCTGGATCATCAAGGTGGGTCCAGTGTAATTACAAGAGTCCTTAAAAGGAGAAGAGAGAGGCAGAAGAATCAGAACAGGAGAGATGGCTGATTTTGATGATGGAGGAAAAGGACGCAAGCCAAGGAATGCAAGCTGTGTCTAGAAGCTGGAAAAGGCATGAAAATGGATTGTCTCGTAAAGCTTCTAGAAGGAACTCAGTCCTGCTTACCCCTTGATTTTAGTTTATTGAAACCCATTTTGTACTTCTGACCTCCAGAACTATAAGGTAATAAATTGTGTTGATTTAATCTCTGAGTTTGTGGTAAATTGTTATAGCAGCAGTAGAAAACTAATAACGCTCCATAAAAGGCATTCTAGGGCGTATCTGACAGCTGTGGTCCTAACCACCCTTTTCAACTCATCTCTCACACCTCTTCCTTTCCCAGTCTTGTCCTAGCTTTTTGCACTTGCAAATCTAGGTCGATATTCCCCCCCTGTGCTTTGCCTAAATCCTGTCGCTGTGTCCTCTGGCACACCCACTCTAAGACCAGCTATCTCCCCTCTAACTTCAGTCTTCTCTTGAAACGTTCCTTATCTGGTGCTGGACACCCTCTGAAAGCCCTGGTGTCTCTGAAGGCCACGCTGGCAGGAGTTGAGTTTTCTTTCACAGCCTGAGACCTTCAGGGTCAGGAAGTAATTTCAGTGTCTTCCTAATTCGCCATTGCCACCTCCAGACCATTGGCTCTTCTCCCTCCTACAAAAACTCTTTCTTATTTCAAGTTCATGCTACACAGCTCTCTTACTCTCTCTCGCTTCTCATTCCTGCCATCTATTAGCCTGCCAGTCACTGCCCATCACCCACTGAAGATGTCAGGTCTTACGGTCTTCCTGTCCGCTCTACTCCTGCCAACATTCTTGATGAGAGGAACATCTATGGCCATGACCCAAACAGCACCCTGGCCTCTCAGTCCCTTGATTCATCACCTCCAAAGGTATCTTCTAACTGTACATCATCTGCTGTCTTCTGTGGTCACACCTAATCCTTCTCACCCCCCGTAACCGTATCTCCCTCAAAACTCGAACTTTGAGTTCAACCCTATAATCAACATTTCTGGGTCTTTTACTCTGGTTTCCCCCAATGCTACAATCCTTTGATTTCATGGGGACTTTCAAATCTTATCCTCACTTTTCTAATCGCCCAGCTACTAAACCATGGTTCATTAGTTTAATAATCACGTCTTTGCAAATATTCCCAGTCCCTTGACCTCTCCCCTCATCTCACTGTCCGGCTCACATGGTAAATTCCAGCCATGGTGGAACCCCACATTCCTGCCTTCTCCATGCCATCACGTGAGCAGCTGAGCTTTGTGTAGAAAATCACAGATCCGGGTTAACTTCTTTGCTTTAAAAATCACAGCTGTTATCCCCATGGCAGCCCTCCATTCTGCCTAATGCATGCCTTCACTGCTATATTCTCTTCTCCACACCCTGAGATGACTATTTCAATAGTTTCCTTTCTGCTCATACTTTCCCCACCTTCTCCTCTCCCACACACTCTTGGTGGGTGATCTCCCCTCATGCTTACTGAGAAAATGTAAGTCATCAGGCAAAAATGCTCTCAACTTCCCATCAGCAAATCTGTAAGTATTCATTTTTACCCACCTTCTCCTTTTCCCCTCCTTTTGTAATGAAGAAAGCATTTCACCACTAGCCCAAACTGCATCCTTCCACTGCTGTCCTGAGTGCCGGTCCCTTTTGCTCACCCAAGGAATTTACTACTTTGGCTTTCCTTTCTCTTTCTCTTATCATAGGCCTTTCTGGAAGGAAATCTATTGCTGTAAATGCTTATATTAGACACAAAGAAAGGTCTAAAATCAGTTGTCTGTGTCCACTTTCAGAAATTATATAAAGACTTGGAAAATAAACTGAAAATAAGTAGAAAGAAAGGAATAATTGAGATAAGAGCAGAAAACAATGAAATTGGAAAACAATCAACAAAGCCAAAAGTTAGTTCTTTTGATCAAAAGATTAGCAAAACTGATAAGCCCCAAACAAGACTGATTAAGGAAGAAAGGGAATGAACACAATTGATCGTCTCAGAAATGAAAGTGGGATTACTGTTACAGATTGTATAATTATCAAAAGGATTAAAAGGGGATGCTGTGAATAGCTTTATGTCAACAAAATTGACAGTGTAGATGAAATGGCCAGTTCCTTGAAAAACTCAAATTATCAAAATGGACACAAAACAGCCGTCTGATCTACCAAAAACACCTAATCTGGTTATGAAAAACCTCAACATGGAGACAACTCCAGTCCCAAGTGGTTTCACTACAGAATTTCGTCAAATATTTGAGGAAAGAATAAGACCAAGTTTACACAACCTATTTCAGAAAAGAGTGATGAACTAATTTTGGAGGCACCAAAGAAGCAAAAGAAGTCAGACACAAAAAAGTGTGGTTTTTATAATTTTATTTAGATGAAGTTCTAGAATAATTAAGACGAATTTATTGTGGAAAACTTCAAAACAGTGGTTTCCTCTGCTGGGGTAAGATTAACTAGAAGGGGATGCTAGGGAAATTTCTGGAATCATAGGAATGGCTTACGTGGATGTCAAAATCGTGCATTATGCATTTCAACATACGTAAATTGAACGAATAAATGCTCAAGAAGAGTGGAGAATAGGTGGAGACAGGGATGAAACAGACTGGCAGAAGTCGGTTGTTGAAGTTGGGTGGTGGGTGAATGGGGGTTTGTTACCTTATTCTGTTTGTGTTGTGTATGTTTTAGATTTTCCATAATAGTTTAAAATGGAGTAATCATGAAGTTTGATTTTGTAAAGTGAGATATTATATTTGTATATCACACCATTTCAAATCTGCATACTTCAGATTTATACAAAATAGAGTACATTTTTAATTTCCTTCCAGTCTTCTTTTGAGAATTGTTCTGACCAGCACTGAATGTAAAATTTTCCACCCACCTTTCCTCCTCACCTCATACTGTCAGCATCTTTGCAGTGTTACAGTCTTTGTGATCATCACTTTTAATGGCTAACCCTCTGACTTCTTAATGCTGAAACTCAAATTTTATCTCATTATTTTACTTACATTGAATGTTAGTGCTACCCAGAATAATATAGCTTGAGTACATCCCTCAGGAATACACATTTAACTATTTATGTTCTGTAGACACACCTTATAAAGAAAGATTGAAGGTAGCCTGAAATACAAGATAGAATACATTCAAAACAGAATACAAAAAGAAAGAGAAAGTCAAAGATGGAGTTGAATCAAGGATATTTAAGGAAGGACAAATCAGACACCCTCCTTTGCTAAAGTAACTCTCAACAAAACATCCCCAGAACATCTAACTTTGAGCAACGGTGTTTAGCGTGTGTATTGGTTGGGGTGGGGTTATAGAAGACCAACAAACTCTCTTAGAAGAGATAGTTATTTTGAACCATTAAGAAGTTAGGGAATATCTACACAATTGATAACTTTAGAATAGTTGAATAACTTGAGCTGTTGTTCAGAATAGCTTTTCATCTTAGAGTGGCTGAGAGGCAAGAGGCAGGAAGGGGTTCAGACTCCAGCTCCGTGGCTTTACAGCCGATTATCTTGAGAAAGTGACTTCATCTGTCTGATTCCTCAGATCTTTGTAAAACTGAGGGCAAAAAACTGCCACCTTCTAGTATTGTTGTGAAGACTTATCACAGATTCAACAAATATTTATTCAGACACAGTCGGTGGTGGGCAGCGTTCCTGTCCCATAAGAAGGAATGGCAATTAAGTCTCTGTCCTTCTGAAGCTTACCTTCTAGTGGGGTTGGAGACTTAGGACAAGGAAATGAGTGATGTCATTTCAGACAGTGACGCTTCTATTCAGGAAAAGAAAGCATGTGATGGGGCTACAGTAAGAGGGATGTGTGCCCTTTCTATGTTGATCAGGGAATTCCTCTTGAAAAGAGCCTATTCCTTTTTTTTTTTTTTTTTTTGGCGGTACGCGGGGCTCTCACTGTTGTGGCCTCTCCCGTTGCGGAGCACAGGCTCCGGACGTGCAGGCTCAGTGGCCATGGCTCACGGGCTCAGCCGCTCCGCAGCATATGGGATCTTCCCGGACCGGGGTACGAACCCATGTCCCTTGCATTGGCAGGTGGACTCTCAACTTCTGTGCCATCGGGAAAGCCCAAGAGCCTATTCTTAAAGGGATCTGAAAGATGAAAAGAAAGGTAACAGGGAAGAACCATCTAAGCAAATGAAACATTAGCAGTGAGCCTCGTGTTCTGAGACACAGGGAGAACCCGATGAGGCTGGTTGGAGGGGGTTTCCACGGAAAGAGATGAGGTTGCAGAAGGAGACAGGGCCAGAGCTCCTGGCACCAGGGGAAACGGCCTGGACTTTGTCTCAGGCGTAAAGGGAGGCCATCGGAGGATTTTAGCAGTGGAGTTACATGATCCGATTGATGTTTTAAAACCACTGTGTGGAGGATGGGTTGTAGAGGCCTGAGAGTGGAGGCAGGGAGGCCAGCGAAGAGGCTGTTACATAGGAGATGCTCAGCCCAGTGCCTGGCACATAACAAGCACTCACGAAATGTTAGCTAATTTTAATTGGAGTCTGTAGCCCTTCGTTTTTGAAAAAAGACATGAGCTGGAAGGGCCAATTATCTGATTAGAACATCCTCTACCTGCAAAAATCAGGTCTTCCCGTTCTCTGTCACAGAGATACGTCTCTGTAGCTCACGAAGCCTGGAGGCTCGGGGACGTGGCAGCTTGGTGAGGCTGCACGGTATTCCCCAGAACTCCTCTTCCCGGGTGTTTCTGAGGATGGGCTCACAGAGCCCACACAGGGCGGAGGAGGAACGGCAGCCACGTGGAGGCTCCCACCTGCTGTCGCTGCTCTGCCCTCTTGCCTCATCCGCGGGAGGCCACAGCTACTCCTCCCTCCCTGGCCCCTCCGGCAGCGTCTCCGGCTCCTGGGCTAAGGGTGGGTGCTCAGCCCCCTGATCTGGGTCCGGCTTCTGCAGACGCCCACCCCTCCCAGCTCAGAGGCCGCAAGAACTGCTGTGGGTTTCTGTTCATCCTCGTGGGCCCAACTCATGCTTGTATTTGACCAGATTCATGCCGTGCCTCTGGTGTGGGTATATCTATAGAGACAGACAGACCAGAGAGAGAGTTATGGAGTTATATAGAGAGAAAGCTATCTATCTTCTATATTCTATCTGTCTATCTACCTATCATCTATCTATACTAGTGTATTAGTGGTGATGCTTCTCCAAACAATCCCTCATTGATCCACCAAGAGTGGTATCAGATCAAAGAGAAAAAAAAATTTTTTAAAGACCCCCAAAATCCCCGAATTACACCTGAAAGTCTCCAGGTGTCCTTCAGAGGACCCTTTACAACCAGCAGAGCTCCGGGCACGAAACAGGCCTGTAATAAATATTCCCGAAAGAGGGGGGCGGTGGGAGAGGCGGGGTTCAGCTCTAATGCCCTTGGCAGGTTACAGTTCAGGTAGGGCTGAACTGTGGGATCTGATGCCATCTCCAGGTAGACAGTGTCAGAACTGGGCTGGATTGCAGAACACACAACTGGGGTTGGAGAACTGCTTGTTGCAGGAACCCCGCTTCCCGGCACACATACTGGCATTGGTGACCCGAATCTTAAGTGGCCTCGAGGGTTGCCTCAGGCACTGTTACCAGGAATCTAATAAGTCACTTAAAACTTGCCTGATCCACAGTCTATTGGAAGGTTGCTGAGACCAAGGAAGAAAGCTGTGGTCTTAATGGTTTGGGCAGTTATGCAAAATGTGGATTATCAGGCATTAGGGAACCAAGGGTGTCACATAGGCCAAGCAGCATCTCTGCTTAACTCTACTAACCAAAGTGTGTTTTGAAGACAGACTTCTCTATGGCAGCTTCCTCAATATAAGATGTGCAGGTGGTTTCATTGTGCAAAGACAGGCACCATGAAAAACAAATCAAAAAAATAAGGCGAACAGGGGGCTTCCCTGGTGGCACAGTGGTTGAGAATCCGCCTGCCAATGTAGGGGACATGGGTTCGAGCCCTGGTCTGGGAAGATCCCACATGCCGCAGAGCAACTGGGCCCGTGAGCCACAACTACTGAGCCTGTGCATCTGGAGTCTGTGCTCCGCAACAAGAGAGGCCGCGACAGTGAGAGGCCCGCGCACCGCTATGAGAGTGGCCCCCGCTCGCCGCAACTAGAGAAAGCCCTTGCACAGAAACAAAGACCCAACACAGCCAAAAATAAATAAATAAATAAAGTTTTAAAAAATAATTTTAAAAAATAAGGAGACAGGATTTGTGGGATACTTACAGATACTTTCGAGTTTCTGTAAAGTTTTATTTTTCAAACACCCAAAGTAAATGGCAAAATGTTAACATTTGTCATATCAGCAGTGAGTACATGGATGTATGTTATATTATTTTCTGCACTCTTCTCTGGATTTGAAATATTCTATAATAAATGATTTTTTTAAATCAAAAATTTAAAAAGTATGTGCCCCATGGAGTTAGTCTCGGCAGTTGAAATCGGCGGGATCATGTAATGACCACAGATGGAAACGACCTCCTCCCTCCTATTCAGAGTTTTAAATCTTTATTATGTCAGCTGTCAGAAAAACGAACCGTGGAACTTTTATTGCAAAGAGTTAGTATAAATTGGCAAGCCTTATCTTTGTCAACCTTGAGGGTTTACTTGGTTTGTATGATGTATTTTTTTCTTGTTTGGGTCTGTTCTGACTTAAGTTATATCCCACTTTTAAAGAATCATCTTTACATGTACATTCCCCTGCCAATGCACATGTGGTATGGCTGGACCTGTGATTTCATTTCATACCTTTAAACATTATGGATTCCAGTTATTCCATGGAAGAACTGATTATTTGTTGGGAACTGCTTGTTACATTAAGTAGCCTGTCTGATGATACCTTCCCTGGTATCACTATGGAGTGATTTCTTCCCAGTATGATAAATATGTGCAATTTGTACAGCAAATATCTTAATAAATGCATAGGTCAGATATAGAATATGAAATAGCCTTATTATTGACAAAAGAAAACAAACAACAAACAGCCTTGAGGAAGGAGTGAGTTAAGCTTTTAGATCTGGTGAGGTCAAATTCTGCACTGCAGTTACTTGAGGCATGGGTCTAGAAGTAAGGATAAGGGGGCTTTGTAAGCTAGGAGTAGTTTTGGCTGCAAGTAACAGGATGCCTGGTTTACAGAGGCTGATGCTTAAAACACTTGGTTATCTCACAGAGCACAGAGTCTACAGGTGGGAAGCCCAGGACTGGCTCAGCTGCTCAACCATCTTGACAAGGCCCAGGCTCTTTCCACCTTTCTGTTCTGCCAACCCCAGTATGTGGCTTGTTGTTTTTACGGTTGATGCAGCTACAAGCAGCAAGACTGCTTTAAAGGCAGGAGGCAGAGGCTGGGAGAAATGGAGAAAGCCAGGGTGGGAGAAAAACAAAGAAAACCTTTCCTCCAATGGTTCACTTCTTTTATCAACAAAGGAATAACTTTTACAAAGTCTTCCAAGCAGACCTGATCCATGATTTGCCTGGGCTTGGTATATTACAACCCTAAGAAAATCAGGGTTGTTTTAGCAAAAACTAACTGTAGAGGAAGAGCTATTAAATTGATAATAAAGCTTAATGCCTTAAATTTTGTATATCCCAGGTCAATTTTGGACTGGGGAATGGTAATAGCTCTCTAAAGTTGTTTTGAAACCTATGGTGAATAAAGCAAACAGCTTTTTTTTCTTTTCCCCTAACAAAGCTTATTTAAGGAACTCACAAAATAATCTTTGCAAATCTCTGCAAAAAAAACAATTTTTGCAGACTTATTAACCTTTACTGTTTTTTTTTTGCGGTATGTGGGCCTCTCACTGTTGTGGCCTTTCCCGTTGCGGAGCACAGGCTCCGGACGCGCAGGCTCAGCGGCCACGGCTCACGGGCCCAGCCACTCCGCGGCACGTGGGAGCTTCCTGGACCGGGGCACGAACCCACGTTCCCTTCATTGGCAGGCGAACCCTCAACCACTGCGCCACCAGGGAAGCCCCCTTTACTGGTTTTTTAAAACAGCAAATGAAGAGGCAAGGATTCCTCAGGTTAGGGTGACAAATTCACCCCAATTCACCCAGGACTTCCTCAGTGTTAGCACTGCCAGTCCGTCATCCTGGTAAACCCACCGGTCCTAAGAAAAGAGAATCTGAAGAAGTGATGAAAGGTGTTTGATAAAGAAACGGAATCTTGCGAAGGTTTTGCAAAACCCGGAGGTTCTAGACATTGCATAATGCGATGAAAGCATATGAATGGGGGGGGGGGCTTCAGCAATCGCGGGGAGGGTCACAGTCAGAGAGTTAATATTTAAGCAAGAACTAACGGATGACTTGAAGTTGTAAAAGCAAAGGCCAGGAGTGGGCCGTGGGAGGCCACCTTACAACATGCCTCCGAAAATTCACCATTCGGTATGTGCTCAACAGAAATGGGTAAGAAACAGAGCCCCGTGATATGTTCCTGGAGACTTTTGATATTGCTCCTTGACCAGCAGTGCATTTGGTTGAGTTTATCAGCCCCTGAAATCTAATCAAATCTACGCTACATCTTTTCCCGAGATAACAGATATTTGATCTTTTAGTTCCTTGATTTTCCAGACCAGGGATTCTACTCAAAGGAAAAGGAGGTTTGTGTTGCCTAATTCTAAAGGGATCCTATTCTGATTCTCAGTTATTTTCAATTTCTTTAACCGCAGCTCACAAATAATTGTAATGTAAGGAATGAATTACATGTAGATAATCCATTATGGGATTTTGTTGGGGAGCAGATGTCTATTTTAAAGATTTCAGTTTCTCCCATTTCCAAAAATCAACCAGGTCAGTGTTTACACATTCTCGGCATTCTGTCACCTACCTCATCCGTCATAATTGTTCAGAGAAAGTATTGATTCTTCGGTAACATCTGCACATGCCTTTGGTTTCGAGGCTGCAGTTTCTAAGGCGTGAGTCCCTTGGATCCATTGAGTCTGATGATGAGTCCTCTAGGTGGCTTTCTTCCTGTTTGGGACTTTAGCCATCTCATACTCATGGTTAGTCTAGCCTTCCTGATTTGAAGATAATTTCCCTAATGGAGAAGAGAAAAGAACAAAATAGAGGTTGAAGAGTCTTCTCCCCTGTCATCAGTTGATGTAATAGCATCCGTCCCCAAGTAGTCTGACTAAATGTAATGAAAATAAACTCTGGATTCATTTGAATGACTTTCATATCTTGGGCTATATGTTTTCATTTTTCAGCTCTTTTTAAATATAGGCTTAGATTTGCCCCAGAAACTGAGGACAGAGAAAAATGAAAATGTGTTAGTAAGGGAATAGAAGAAATACCTCATAAATTTTAAGGAAGTTGATTCTTTGTGGACGGATATTTATTGTGTATATATATAATCAAGCCAAACAAATGGTTTCAAGATGGGGAAATCAGTCAGTCAGCAGAATGCTCCTCCCCCCCCCCACCCCCGACATTCTGCATATCGGCGGGTCCAGGGACTGGTTGGCACGCAGGACAAACTGTCTGCTTTTATCAGTTGGCTGTAGATTTACCACCTTAACTAGCCAATTCTCCTGAGAGACCTCAGGGGCAATAATAGATCAAGTAGCCAAAAAAGTTATCACTGGAGAAGGCACTTCAAGTTTTTCCTGCTTCCATATACTTCTCGCCAATGCCTTCAGTCTTTCTCAATTAACTTAATTCAACTAACGATGTAGAACATTACATATTAATGAAGCCCTGTATTTGGTATTATGAGTGAACAGTGTTGAAGATTACAGAACTCCTACCTTGAAATACTTACATTCCTGAGCAAACTAGGACAGATTTGTGCACAGACAGCTTGAGATGTGGTAGAACGTGGGCAGTTCCGTAAGGCAAGGTTCTAGTGAAAGAAGGGATCAGTTAGCTTAGGGGGTCAGGGAGGCTTTATGGGCAAGTATGAATTGAATAGACCTTGCCCTGGGTCACTTGGTAGAATTCTGACAGTGGAGGCGGTACCCAGAAAGTCATTCCCAATAGGAGACCCAGTGTGACCCAAGGCGTAGAGGTAGGAAACTGCAGGGTGCGTCTGGGGACTCAAGAGAAGTCTAGTGCATCGAGCAGGGTTTGCAGAGATTGCGGGTGTGTGATCTCACTGTCGTCATCAGTGTCTTCCCACAAGTGTGGCTGCAGGTCAGCCACAGCAGCATCGCCTGAAGTTAGTTAGAAATGCAGAGTCTCAGGCCCTGCCCCAGACTTACTGAGTCAGAATCTGTGTTTAAAAAGATCCCAGGTGATTGGCATGCGCACTGCAGTTTGAACAAGGTGATCTTTAGAGAGCATCTCTGTTGTCTTTAATTTGCTGTCCTTCGCCTTATGTGGAAGCCATACTATTTCCTTCTACCAGTAGCCACTTCTAAGTCTTTTGAGAATCCCTTAAAACCTGGATTTCCTGAAGTTTCAACTTGAATAATGCAACAGTTACTACTGACTCCTTGTCAGAGAGGAATTTAGCCCCTTTCCTTTCTTTCGATCTCCTCCTGCCCACTGCCTCCTTCTTTTCTCACTCTTTTGTGTCTCCCAAGGCTACTCGCTAAAAAGCCTGCATACAACTCTCTGTCTCAGAGTCTCCATCCAGGAAACCCGATCTAAGACAAGAGGTAAATCTTCAGCAGAGGGAAGTTACTCTGCTTTAGGAAGGGCAATCGTGAGCCTCTGGGGAGAAATCGGGAGGAAGAAGTTATACAGAAGAAAGAAGATGAATGAGGGGCAGAATGTGGGCACAATGGGATGCTACTGCTTTCTGTGACTCCCTGAAACTTTAGTTGAGTCTGTAAGAATCATGGCATGTTAGGGCTGATGAAACTTCTTGTGGAAGCTGGTTAGGGTCTGATTTCTATACCCCGTTGACACAAGCAAGACAGACACCTCAGTCATTTGCTCAGGCAGGGCGTTCCCAGTCGGGATCTGAGTTCCATTTGGGGACACTCTTCTGAATAGCTCAGGTTAGGGTGCAACCTCCCAGTTCATCTCAGACTAAATCTTCACCTTAGAAGAGACCAGAACTGCATCATCGCCACGGATGTTAAACTTTTCGACACGTGGTAGAGGAAAATAAAGATGTGGCTTGAGAGGGGACTGGGGAGTCCATCTCAGATTCAAAAGGGAAATTATGAAGACCTCTCTGAGGCCAGTCCTTTTAGCCAAGAAATGATGCAAAACCGCCGAGGAATCGCCAAGTATGCATGTGTGTATTTTTAAGGGATTAGGACAAACCTTTATAGGTGGACGCCCAGAAGAAAGCATGTGAATCCCAACATGAGTTGGAGTACTAAGCCGTAGTTTCCACGCTGCCCAAGTTCAACAGGACGGGAAGCAGCACGGACTCTGCGGGTGACAAGCATGGTTCACTGTAACCGTACTCTGTCAGAGTCTCTGCAGGAAATCGAATTCACTGCAGATGGCTCAGATGAAGAGAAATACATGAAGAGGCCACTCCCAGAGAGCTAGCCTGGGTTTGGGAGACAAAAAGGGATGCGGAGATACGCAGACACCAGCAGCAGAGAGAAGCCGTGACCATCCCTGGGGCTGAAGCCAACATGGGGAGGAAGTTTGTTCACAGAGCCCATAGGAGTTGGAACAGTAGAGGAGGGACCACCTGGGGGGCTGCAGTCGTGGAGGGAAGCTGAAGTTGAAGTGCCCGAGATGGGAGGCTGAAGGGAAGAAGTATCCTGACCTCCCTTTCCTCTGGTTTCTAACCTCTTGCCCAAATTTCCTATCAGTTGAACCCAATCAGAAACCATATGGAAAGAGAGCCTGGGGTGATATGGGACACAGAGCAGAGCAGAGAAAGGTGAAGGGAGCCTGGGACGATATGTGATACAGAGCAGAGCAGAGGAAGATGGAGAAGAATCTGTTGGAGGTTGGTGGAGAAGAGTTGGCAGATGGAGAATAGTCGCATAGGGCTGCTGTCTGGTATGAAGTTCCGCTCTTAAAAAGAAAACAACTCAGTAGCCTCCAGCGTGTGGGTTTGGGACAAATTATTCCAGCAGGCACATGCTAGGAAAGACTGGTTGGCAGAAAATCACAGCTCAGACGGAGATCTGTGCAAGGTCCCGGGTCTGGCCCTGGAGAAGAATGGGCTTGTGTGATGGTTCTGGAGGAGGTGCCATGGTGGGCTTGCAGCCAGGCTTCTGATAGCACAGTGACCTGTCTGCATCTAACGTTTTGTCATCTCAAAGTTGGTCCACTGCTTTGCTTGGCAGGATGCTAAAGGATTCTCCTGGCATCCATCTCTCCCTGGCTTACTGCCCTCATTACTACGGTTGAGGAAAATTGGTGAGAACAAGGTTTACTGAATAGGTTTGGAAAACTCCACTTTCTGTCTCCTGCTGGAAAGCTCTTTTAATAGGTCATGGTCCTGAGGGGACCACACAGGCCTGTCCACATCATCAGAACCTAAGGAGAACCTATTCTCTGCTCATCTTATCTGCAGAGAGTAGACCTTAGTGCCCTGAGAAAGTTCTTAGAATTTGCAGAGGTAACTAAAGATCTAAAGCTATAATTCTCGTAAGCCAGAAAGAGAAAATAAATATCATATATTAATGCATATATGTGGAATCTAGAAAAATGGTATAGATGATCTTATTTGCAAAGCAGAAATAGAGACACAGACGTAGAGAACAAACATATGGACACCAAGGGGGGAAGGGGTGGTGGTGGGAGGAATGGTGAGATTGGGATTGACACATATACACTACTGTGTATAAAGTAGATAACTAATGAGAACCTATGATACAGCACAGGGAGCTCTACTCAGTGCTCTGTGGGTGACCTAACTGGGAAGGAAATCCAAAAAGGAGGGGATGTATGTGTACCTATAGCCGATTCACTTTGCTGTACAGTAGAAACTAACACAACATTGTAAAGCAACTATACTCCAATAAAAATTGTTTAAAAAATCTTGAAACAAAGATGTAATTTCACTAGCTAACCAGTCAAAAAATAAATAAATAAAGCTGTAATTCTCCATCTTCTGCATATCTCTCCAAGGGAGGCCAATGTGCTACTATTCGGAGGTTGGAATCCTTTCAAATGTTTTTCTGCACCTTGGAATTCCAGGATATGAAGTCATTTCTACCACTTTAATATATGTCTTTCTGTCCTCATTGCTGCCTTTATGTCTCCCCTGAAATACCATGGCCTTGTCACTGGTTTTGATGTCTCTGGTGTGGCCCTCTATCTCCACGCTGCAACTGGAGGGATCTTCCCAAAATGCAAGTTTCATTAAAGCATGTCCTTGCTTAAAATCCTTCAACAGTTCACCATTGAAGATTCTAGTAGATGCTTTACTGCCTGGCCACCGCCCACCCTCATTCTCACCTTTCCCCAACATCAGCTCTCCACCCAACACACACATGCACACACACACACACACACACACACTACCATCCGCCACACACCATTCATTACTATGTTCCAACTCCACTGGACATCGCTCATTCTGTTCTAAGATGTCAACATATGGTCTCTTGAATTTTCTGACTCAGGGTATCAAGATGTAGAGACCCATTTCACTCCCCTGGGTTTCTTTTATAAACATCTTGGAAGAAAACTGCCTGAAATGTTTGCTACAAATGAAGTGTGTGATCTTCTCATTAGTTTCTTTCTTTCTTTTAATCACCCTAAAAGGAGTCTCATAAGTCATGCTTAGGATTTACTGGGGATGCATAATAATGAAGGCAGTCTCCTGATTTAGCAACACTCCTGGGATTTCTCCATCTCCCACTGCAGGGCACAGATGCTGTGCCTGAGAACAGATCAAGGTAGAGGCTTGGAAACCAGGGCTGTCCTGTTGATGACTTCAAGTGGGAAGAACGAGCAAAGTGATGTACTCAGGGAGATTTTCCAACTATTAACAGAGAAAGGAGTTTAGAATGTCAGGACGCTGGGCTTAGACTGACATTTTGTATGATAATTATTGAATATGTAACCAGAAAGTAAAAGCTCTGCATTCAACAAAAAGAGGGAAAGCTTTTATTAATACTGATTCCTAGAGAAATTTACTTGGGAGCCTCAAATCTTTTCTTTCTTTCTTTTTAAATTTTATATTTATTTATTTATTTGGCCGTGCCACACGGCTTGCGGGATCTTAGTTCCCCAACCAGGGACTGAACCCGGGCTACAGCAGTGAAAGCGCCGATTCCTAACCACTGGACAACCAGGGAATTCCCTTTAGTTTTTAAAAAGATAATATAAAATCTTCAGGGACTAAGTAAGCACTATTCTAGGTGCTGGAGAATAGAGAAATAAACAGAAAAGACAATGTCTGTGCGCTCATGGGATAAGACTGGGAGAAAACAGACACATAGTTATACAGTGTCGGGTCAGATAATGATAAGAGCTGGGATGGAAGATAAAGCAGAAGTAAAATGATAGTGTAGGATGGGACAGGGTGACTATTTATAAGGGCTAATCAGGAAAAGCCTCTCTGGGGAAATGAAGTGTGTTCAGAGACCAGACTGAAGTGATGGAGGGGGCTCTGCAAATATCTAGGGAAACAGCGTGCCAGGAACGGGAACAGCAGGGGCCAAGGCCTTGATACGTTCAAGGAAGGACAAGGAGGCCAGTGTGGCCACACGCCATGAGCAGGAATGCTGAGAAACAAGACCAGACAAGCAGCCAGAGCTGAGATCCTGTAGGGCCTTGAGGGCCGTGGTAAGGATTTTGGATGCTCTTGGGCCAAGGGAAGCCATTGGAGGATTGAGAGCAGGGGGAATGTGGTTGGTCAGTGTTTTCAAAGGATTGCGCTGGCTTCTGTGTGGGGAGTTCTCCCCGTAGCGGGGGAAGAGAGGAGAGGAGCAGCAGGGACACCAGTAGGAGGATGTTACAGGTCTGTGTGGCATGTTAACATGGCATGCACTGAGATGCCAGTGGTGCAGAATGTGAGATGTGGTTGGATTCAGGATGTGTTTGAAGTAGGTTAGAAGGATTTTCTGTTGAATGGGATGAGGATCTGAGTAAAAGACAATCCAAGATATGTGTCCTGAGCAAATGGGTAAATGATGTTGCCCTTTACTGCGGGGGCGCCCAGCAGAATTGGGGCGAAAATTAAGAATATGCTTCGGATATCTCAGCTCTCAGCAGCTTATTAGGGGTGAAAGTAGAAGTGTTGTTCGGGTAGCTGTATATTCACATTTAGAATTTGGGGTGAAGATTGGGACTGGAGAGTTTGTCACGTAAATTCAGGATGTGTTCATAATTAAAATTATGGGTTTTAATTTATTTTATTGAAGTATAGTTGCTGTACAATATTACATAAGTTACAGGTGTACAATATAATGATTCACAACGCTTAAAGGTTATACTCCATTTATAGTTATTATAAAACATTGGCTGTATTCCCCATGTGGTGCAATATATCCTCGTAGCTTATTTTATACCTAATAGTTTGTACCTCTTACTTCCCTACCCCTATGTTGCCCCTCCCCCCTTCCCTCTCCCCACTGGTAACCACTAGTTTGTTCTCTAAACATGTGAGTCTGCTTCTTTTATATTATATTCACTAGTTTAGATTAGATTCCATATATAAGTGATACAGTATTTATGGGTTTTGATTTTTAAGATTCTTTAGGGTGTAAGGATGGAGCATAGAGGAAGTCTAAAGTGCTAGGTCAGGGGGAAGAGGGGAATACGTCCAAAGAGACTAAGAAGGATGGCCAGCAGGTAGTAAGAAATATAGCCGTTTGGACTTCTCAAAGCCACGTGAAAAAGTGTTCTAAAAAAGAGGGAGTCAAAAATAATGTTTTTAAAATCAGGTCCGTCAGGATGACCTGATTATTTAAAAAAGAGTGGAAAATAACAAGTGGTGAGGATGCTGCTGATGGGAATGTAAAATGATGTAGCTGCGATGGAAAACAATATAATGGTGCCTCAAAAACATAAAAATAGAATTACCAGATGATCTAACAATTTCGTTTCTGGGTATATACTCAAAAGAATTGAAAGCAGGGACTCAGGTATTTGTACACCTATGTTCATAGCAGCATTATTCACAATAACCTCAGATTGGAAGCAACCCAAGTGTCCATCAACAGATGAATAGATAAACAAAGTATGTGCTATACATACAATGAAATATTATTCAGCCATAAAAAGGAAGGAAATTCTGACACATGCTACCACATGGATGAACCTTGAAGATATTATGCTAAGTGAAACAAGTCAGTCGCAAAAGGACAAATATTGCATGGTCTCACTAATATGAGGTACCTATAATAGTCAAATTCATAGAGGCAGAAAGTAGAATGGTGGTTGCCAGGGGTTGGAGGAGAGGGGAAATGGGGAGTTATTGTTTTTAATGAGTACAGAGTTGCAGTTTTGGAGGATGAAAATAGCTCTGGAGGCGGATGGTGGTGATGGTTGCACAATGTGAATGCACTTTTTTTGTTTTTAATTTATTTTTTGGCTGCACTGTACAGCTTGTGGGATCTTAGTTCCCTGACCAGGGCTCAAACCCAGGCCCATGGCAGTGAAAGCACTGAGCCCTAACCACTGGGCCACCAGGGAACTCCCAGTGTGAATGCACTTAATGCCAATGAACCACGCTAAAAAAAAAAAAAAAAAGCTATACTAAAACTACACTAAGGAAATTTTGCACTCAAAATTTTAGCCAAAATTGTAAATTTTCTGCTATGTATATTTTACCCCAATGTTTTGTGTTTTCTTTTCGTTGTTTTTTTTTTTGCAGTACGCGGGCCTCTCACTGTTGTGGCCTCTCCCGTTGCGGAGCACAGGCTCCGGACGCGCAGGCTCAGCGGCCATGGCTCACAGGCCCAGCCGCTCCGCAGCATGTGGGATCTTCCCGGACCGGGGCACGAACCCGTGTCCCCTGCATCGGCAGGCGGACTCTCAACCACTGCGCCACCAGGGAAGCCCTGTGTTTTCTTTTTGAGGATGGTTTTTTCAATAAATATGTTGGGACAATTGGATATCAATATATTTTTTTAAAAGCTAAACTTAGATCCTTATCTCACATAATAAACAAAAATCAATTCAAAATGGATTATAATCTTACATTTAAGAGCTAAATCTATAAAAGCCTTTGAAGAAAAAACAGGAGAAATCATAACTTTGGTTAAGCAAAGATTTCTTAAATAGGACATCAAAAGCATAATTCATAAGATAAAAATTAATAAATTGGATTTCACTAAACATTAAAAAGTCTTCTCTGAAAAGACATTGTTTAGAAAGTTAGAAAAAATCACAGAATGAGAGAAAATATTGGCAAATTACATATCTGAAAAAATGGTTTATCTCCAGAATATAAAGAACTCCCATAATTCAATCAGGAGACAAACAACCCAATTAAAAATGGGTAATTAAATAGACAATTCATCAGAGGAACTATATGAATGGTTAATAAACACATGAAAGGTTGCTCGACACAATTAGTCATTAGGGAAATGCATATTAAAACTACAATGAGATACAACTATACACCTACTAAAATAGCTAAAATCCAAAAGACTGAACATACCAAGTGTTGGAGAGATTGTGGAGAAACTGAAATCTTAAAGCACTACTGGTGGGAATGCATAATGATATAACCACTTGGAAAGGAGTTCGGCAGTTTCTTTAAAAGTTAAATTTAAACTTCCTAAAAGATCTGTCAGTTCAGTTCCTAACTATCCACTCAAGAGAAACAAAACGATATATCTGTACAAAGACTTGTAAGCATATGTTCATAGAAGCATTACTCATAAAAGCCCCAAAGTAGAAACAGTCCAAATGTCCATCAGCTGGTGCATGGAGAAACACAATATTATGTCGTCATACACTGGAATACTATTTGGCAATCAAAAGGAAGAAACTACCGACACAAGTCACAACATGGCTGAACCTCAAAAGCACTATGGTAAGTGAAAGATGTCAGATACAAAGGACCACATATTGCATGATTCAGTTTACATGAAATACCCAGAAAAAGCAAATCTACATAGAATGAAGATCGATGATTACCTGGGCTGCGGTGGGAGTGAGGGTTGACTGCAAATGGGCAGGCAGGAACCTTTTCAGGTGATGGAAATGTTCTACATCTGAATTAGGTTATGGTTGCACAGCTTTATAAATGTGTTAAAAAGTGGCGACTTACAAGGGGCATATTTTATGGAGTGCAAATTATACCTCAATAAAGCTGCTAAAATTGTTTTACGGATTTTTTTTAAAAAGAGAGAGTACTGTGTACTAGTTGACACTAGTACTGTGTCAAGTTAGTGCCTTGACAAGGAAGGTCCATCCATTAACTTTAACAAATTAGCCTCTCCTCTTCCTATTTATACAAATAACACATGTTCATATCAGACAACTTAGAAAGTACAAAGAGAAAGAAAAAGGAAATCACCCATAATCCAAAGACAACCACCATTAACATTTTGGCCAGTGCAACTTTTGAAAACTTTTGACACGTTCTGGCTGACATTATTTCCAAACTTTCATGGAAAAAGGGAATTTCCTGGAGGTGGCGCCAGGAATGTGCATTTTTAACAAGCCTCTCCAGGCAATTCCAATGCATTTCAAGGTTTAAGGACAAGCGGCCTAAAAGCAGAACATGGCTACTCCAATGGAAATGCTCCTTTACATAAAAAGGAAAGAAGAACTATCACAGATTGGTCACCAATTTAGAACATGTACCACATACCGCAGGATGGAGAAAATAGTGAGGCAGAGACTGATGAGATGCTCACGAACCCACTTCTTCCTTCTGTCAATAAGTTAAATGATATTTCCCAGCCTTCCTGACAGTGGTCAGAGGACGCGCTATTGAGTTCTGCCCAGTGAAGTGTGGGCAGAAGGAGTACTGGCCACATCCGGGCTTGGCTCTAAATCTCCTGTGGGATCCTTCACTTTTATCCTCCTTGCTCTTCAGCCATCAGAACACAGAACATCCAGATGGGTTCTTAGGGTTAAGAGATGGTGGTATAATCAAATGGGAGAGGATTTTGAGTAACTGGGAAGAGAGAAAGCCCTGTTCGCAGAGAGCTCTGGCTTAGGAAAAGCAAGGGAAAGATGCTTCCAAAATGGGAAAACCACTGGAGATGTGCCTGGCCACACCCCTCTCTATTCTGCCAGTAGAGGCATCTGCCCCCTCCGGAAGTGTACTGGCTCAAGAGACTTGCATAGTAAATCAAACTGGGAAAATTATTATCAGGCAGACATGTCAGAGAAGGCAAGGACAACCATACAATAAATTCAAAGGGATAAAGGAGGGAAAAATTAAGAGAGACTATAACACCTCAAACAAAATGAAGTTTGGGGGAAATGCTCCTGGGAGAATTGTAGGAGGACTGTCTCTGGTACAGAAAAAGCTGATGTTCACCTACTATGCACAGGTCTGGCTGGTTAATTACACCTAGTTTCTAGACTGATGGATATTCCATCATTCATGGTGCCAATGACACAATTAAAGTTGATAAATATTTTGCACATCCCTTCTGGATGGGGGGAGAGGGCATGCAGAAAGAAGGCAGGCTCTCTGGAAGGCCTTTTCAAAGCTGCGAGCATTCAGAAGGCAGTGGAATAGCTGGAGGAGCCCCACGAGAGTCCTCAGACAGCATTAGAGGGCTTTATGATGGCTTGACAATAGACAGCTACCTTTGCTCAGTAATGTGGAATTCCCAACCTTCTCAGCCCATGCGCTGGCCCCCTCCAAACTCATGGTGGAAGACTCCAACGTGCCGTTCCATGCTATCAAATGCATGCAAGGCAATCACCTAAGAGGGGCAAAGTATGAAGGACCTCTTGGCTTTCAAAATAGCACAGCCATTTAAGTCACCAGAGGAAATCAAATGGCTTAATTCTGATTATTCTTTGGAATGCCTAGAAAGTACCCTATAGTGGCGTGCAGAAGACCAGGGAACGAGGACTCTTTGGGGAAAGCCCCAGTAGTCAAACCGCCTGCCAAGAATTGGCAGCAATAACTAAAAGACCAAAGTCATTAGTCTCTTTCTCTTTATTTCCAGATCATTTGCCAGTTTTCCCAGCACCATTTGTTGAATAATCTACCCCTTATTTACTGATCTGAAATGCCAACTTCATCATGAAACACATTCTCATGTGGTCGTGGATCCATCACTGAGGTTTGTATTTTGTTTCTTGTTATTCTCTGTGAAGTACAGAGTTTGAAACAGAACTTTTATTCATTTATTTATTTACTGTATAGCACAGGGAACTATATTCAATATCTTCCATTAACCTATAATTGAAAAGAATCTGAAAAATTATAGATACATATGTATAACTGAATCACCCTGCCGTACACCGGAAACTAACACAACATTGCAAATCAACCACACCTCAACAAAAAATAATTCATCAAGCTTAAGATTTTAAAATTGCACTGTGTGTAACTAATACCCCAATTTTTTAAAACACAGACTAATATATGTATACATACCATATGCACATTATATAAACACACATATATATGTATGCACTTTATATATATAATATATATGCCTGTAGGTAGATATTTTATAAATATATGCATTATATATTACATACATGTTACCATTTCCAAATCTAATCAAGAAATTATTCTTTTGGTTACTTTTTTTAAAGATATTTTTGATGTGGACCATTTTTAAAGTCTTTATTGAATTTGTTACAATATTGCTTCTATTTTATGTTTTGGTTTTTTTTTTTTTTTTGGCTGTGAGGCATGTGGGATCCTAGTTCCCCAACCAGGGATCGAACCCACACCCCCTGCATTGGAAGGTGAAGTCTTAAACACTGGACCACCAGGGAAGTCCCTTGGCTACTTTTCTTTTACTCCTGGCAGTTTTGATTTTTTTTTTCTACCATCTTTATTGGAGTATAATTGCTTCACAATGGTGTGTTAGCCTCTGTCCTACAACAAAGTGAATCAGCTATACACATACATACTTCCCCATATCTCCTCCCTCTTGCGTCTCCCTCCCGCCCTCCCTATCCCACTCCTCTAGGTGGTCACAAAGCACCGAGCTGATCTCCCTGTGCTATGCAGCTGCTTCCCACTAGCTATCTATTTTACGTTTGGTAGTGTATATATGTCCATGCCACTCTCTCACTTCGTCCCAGCTTACCCTTCCCCCTCCCTGTGTCCTCAAGTCCATTCCCTACCTCTGCGTCTTTATTCCTGTCCTGCCCCTAGGTTCTTCAGAACCATTTTTTTTTTTTTTAGATTCCATATATATGTGTTAGCATACGGTATTTGTTTTTCTCTTTCTGACTTACTTCACTCTGTACGACAGACTCTAGGTCCATCCACCTCACTACAAATAACTCAATTTCGTTTCTTTTTATGGCTGAGTAATGTTCCATTGTATATATGTGCCACATCTTCTTTATCCATTCATCTGTCGATGGACACTTAGGTTGCTTCCATGTCCTGGCTATTGTAAATAGAGCTGCAATGAACATTGTGGGTACATATCCCTTTTTGAATTATGGTTTTCTCAGGGTATATGCCCAGGAGTGGGATTGCTGGGTCATATGGTAGTTCTATTTGTAGTTTTTTAAGGAACCTCCATACTGTTCTCCATAGTGGCTGTATCAATTTACATTCCCACCAACAGTGTAGGAGGGTTCCCTTTGCTCCACACCCTCTCCAGCATTTATTGTTTGTAGATTTTTTGATGATGGCCATTCTGACTGGTGTGAGGTGAAACCTCATTGTAGTTTTGATTTGCATTTCTCTAATGATTAGTGATGTTGAGCATTCTTTCATGTGTTTGTTGGCGATCTGTATATCTTCTTTGGAGAAATGTCTGTTTAGGTCTTCTGCCCATTTTTGGATTGGGTTGTTTGTTTTTTGATATTGAGTTGCATGAGCTGCTTGTAAATTCTGCAGGTTAATCCTTTGTCAGTTGCTTCACTTGCAAATATTTTCTCCCATTCTGAGGGTTGTCTTTTTGTCTTGTTTATGATTTCCTTTGCTATGCAAAAGCTTTTAAGTTTCATTAGGTGCCACTTTTTATTTTTGTTTTTATTTCCATTTCTCTAGGAGGTGGGTCAAAAAGGACTTGCTGTGGTTTATGTCATAGAGTGTTCTGCCTATGTTTTCCTCTATGAGTGTTATAGTGTCTAGCCTTACATTTAGGTCTTTCATCCATTTTGAGCTTATTTTTGTGTATGGTGTTAGGGAGTGTTCTAATTTCATTCTTTTACAAGTAGCTCTCCAGTTTTCCCAGCACCACTTATTGAAGAGGCTGTCTTTTCTTGTCTCCTTTATCAAAGATAAGGTGACCATATGTGCGTGAGTTTATCTCTGGGCTTTCTACTCTGTTCCATTGATCTATATTTCTGTTTTTGTGCCAGTACCATAGCTTTAGCTTTTGTGCCAGTACCATAGCTGTAGCTTTGTAGTATAGTCTGAAGTGTGGGAGCCTGATTCCTCCAGCTCCGTTTTTCTTTCTCAAGATTGCTTTGGCTATTCAGGATCTTTCGTGAAACATATCTTTTAAATAAAATGAATTAATTACATTATTCAGATCTTCAACCTCCCTATTTTTGCCTTTTGATCTGCTGAAGATTTAAAGAAGTATAATACCTTCCTCACCACCATTCTAATTCTGTCAATTTCTCCATGAATAGCATATATTTTGTTTTTATGTATTTTGATGCAGCATTATTGCCCAGATAAAAGTTTGCTATCAGCGACACATTCTCTGTGAGTTGTAACTTTTGTCAAAACAAAATAAGGCTTCCAGTTTTAAAATCATAGAGAAAAGGTGGCTTCGTTTTCATTTCTTTTCAAAATCATTCCAAACAACAAGGAGAAACTGAAACCCAAACTCCATCTTTGATGAAAGCAGAAGACTTGTACAACCCCAAACAATATTGTTACATGAAAAGGGAGCATGAATGGATGACTTGTAAATGGCTTAGCAATGAGAGAAAGGTTTATCCCACTTATGGCAGAGGGGAAACTGGTGAGAAGCAGGAAATATTGCCTGGCTGAGAGCTGGAAAACCTTCGGAATTAGAGAAGGCAAGTACCAAAGAAACCAAGGGTGAGGTAGCATTGACAACCAGAGGGTTATTTGAAAGTCTTTACAAGAAGCAATTAGATCCAATGTCCCCTACCCTGCCTACCACTATCCTATATAGTCAGCAATTATCCCCAGTATAAAGCAAGAGAAAAATACTTTTTCAAAAATTGCACCTGAGAGCCTTTAAACTCAGATACATTGACCATAGAGTAGGGCCAGGTGAGATGGAGGTCCGAACATAGGGGAATAAGGTTTCAAAGTCTGTTCATAGAATGATGAGAACATTTCCTATCAGCCACAGAATTCTGGGAGGGAGGCTGGAGAAACCAAATCCTTCTACACACAGCCAAAGAAAAGACCTACCCACATTGACATTCGATTCCCAAAGGAAAAGCTAGGTGGCCACTTGTTTCCCATACAGTGAAATCAATAACTTCCATGGGTGTAGCTTTCAATTAGTTTTTCAGTGCTTCACTCTTAAATATGAACAGCAGAGAATCATGAGACCTCCGAAGACGGCTCCTGATACAAAAGAGAGGAATCAAAACAAAATCAGCAGAAGTGAAAATAATGCAGAGAGTTTTAAAGTTTAATTTCTTTAAACTTTAAAGAAACTGTAATTAGTATCCTCAGAAATAGTAAAATATTGTGCATCTATGAAACAAACCTGTTTATAAAGGGGACAGGGAGCAGCGATCAGCGAAGAAGCAGCCGCCTTTGGAAATTAAAAACGTGAAAACCATGATGAAAAGTTCAGTAGCGTTTGGAAAACAAAGCAGAAAATTCTTCAAGAACTTAGATTAAAATTATAAAGAAATAGACAAAAGGAAAGAATCCAATTCCTAATTTTGTCACAATTTCTGAAAACAAAAATCAAGAAAATGTAGGGGAAGATATTATTAAAGGAACAATAAAACTAACTGTCCCAGAACTGAAGGATAAACGGTTCCAGATTACTTCCTACCAGATGCTCAGCACAGTGGGTGATAAAATACATCAGTACACACAATAGTGAAATTTCAGAATACTGAGATAAAGAGAAGAACCTAAAAACATGAAAGGTGGGGTGGGAAACAGGGCACAAGCAAAAATCACTGATCAGAATGGCACTGGACTTCAAAAGAGCAATGCGGCAAAGACTTTAAAAATTGGATAGAAACGAAATCCAACCTAGAATTCTAGACTGGCAAGATTTGCAATTAAGTGTCAGGGTAGGAATGCAAAAGTCTAAAACAATATATATATATAAACTAGCATACGTCTTTTTCTCTTTTTTTCCTTCCAGAAAGCAACTAAGGGATATACTCCAACAAAATTAGATAGTAATACAAGAAAATGAAAGACCGAGGACTCAGAAAAGTGGGGAAAGGGGATGGAGGGATGTCCCAGCTGACAGTGTGGCTTCAAACCTAGAGATGGAGCAGAAGGATGGAGGTCTCAAGTAGTGATGTCTCCTGAAAGAGGTTCGAAATGATAGATTATCTGATGGCTGTAAGCACATGAAGATAATGTTGAGAGATATCTTACAGAGCTTTTGGTATTTATGGGAAAAGTTAGCCACAAGTTGAAGGGAAAAAAAAAAACCTTAAGCAAATGAAAAATAATGAGGCAAGCTCTGACTCCAGGCAAAACAAAAAGATGTACAAGAAAGAAAATACGACAATTACTGGTTAAACCGTTAGCACTATTTACATAGAGATAATAATAAAAACACCTGTGATGCACACTGTTGGTTACCTTGCCAGTGTCTACACTCCTTTCTTCCTTGATTCCAAACCTCAATTTTGTTCAGGCAGCAATGTGCCTATCTAAAAACTCTTGCAATGTTAGATTACCTGCAGTTGGAGGTGTGTGACACAGAGCCTGCTAATGAGACATGAGCTAAGTGTTCCTAGGAAACTTTTTCTTTTTTTTTCTCCTCTGGCTTCCCTTCTTCCTTCCTTTTTTTTTTCCCTCCCTGAAACATGGGTGCAACATTGGAGGTGTAGCAGCTGTCTTGTGACCATGAGGACAAAAACTATGAGCCTAAAACAGGAGAACAGAAAAATTTAAAAAGCCTGGGTCCCTAAGGACATCTTAAAACCACCACATCAGCTTTTGACTGTCTGAAAGCCATTGCTAGGTGTGTTTTCTGTTACTTGCAGCCAAGCACATTCCTAACTGATACAATAGTGGATATGGACAAACCTCCAAATTGTGATATAACTACAACAGAAGAATGAGAGCAGAGTAAAATGGGTATAAAAAAATCCTTTGCTGGCAATATAAGAAGCTAATATCATCGATCAACTGAGGTCTGTTTATGTCCATTAATTTTAACACGTTTCTTACATATAAGAAACAGCCAAAAGAACTGAAAAATGTTGCCTTTAGAATGTTGGATGGGGATGAGGGATAAGGACCTGACATATTTGTTATATCCTTTTAGAAGTAAAAAAAAAATTTTAGACTGTGCCCATGCTTAACTTTTTTTGATTAAAACATTAAATTAATTAAAAAGTAAAACAAAAAACTTTGTCTCCCATAATGTCTTTTACCTTAGATTTTTTTACTTTGTCTTCTATTAATATGGTAACTTCCATTTTCCATATTTTTCCTTTTTAATATTTCAGCCATGTCTTTTCCCATGCTTTTATCTTAGTCTGTTTGGATCACTTTATTTTAGGTGTGTAAATTGTAGACAGTACATACTCAGGTTTGGGGTTTTGACCCCATCGGTTTTGTCTTTTAATAGAAAGGCTTGATCCATTTGCTTTTATTGATACAACTCCTATGTTTGATCTTTGTTCTGTCATCTTTTTCTGTGCTTTCCACCTTTTTATGTTTTCTTTGCTTTCTGGCTTGACAAGTAGATTTAGCGTTTTGAAAGACATATTTCGTTTTAAGCTCTCCTGATTCTTATCTTTAAGGTTTTTCAAAAAGGCATTTCTTAAACTGTATTTCCTTAACAGTCTGAACCAGGACTGAAATGTTAATTCCTCCAATTATTATGTTTAAAACAGTACATAGAACTTTCCTGCCTACTTTCTTTTCTGCTTTGCTTTTCTTCTTTTTCTTTTCTTCTCCCTCATGATCCACATTCACCTTCTTTTCACAACATATTTTTGAGAGTTTTACATTCTGTCAACTATTTCATACTTTTATTCATGTAACAAACCGTGTTCCATATATTGTACTAGATAATAAGCTTAGAGAAAGGGACACAATTCTTGCCCCCCAGGCACTTGAAGGTGACTAGGAAAGCGAAGGTAGTCCAGGGAAGTGGCATAGCAGAGGTCTGCCTGTGATATGGGGGAGAAACTAGGAGAGGCATGAAACCTGGACTGGCTTCTCAGGGAAGACTTCCTGGTGGAGGGGGCACTTGAGCTGAATCTTAGAGCATGTAGTCCAAGAGTGGGGAGAAATCTTTCTATCAGAGGGAGCAGCATACGTAAGGACAAGGAAGTAAAATGCCTTGGGTTGTGATAACTACAAACAGCTCAGTGTTGCACGAACATGGTGCCTGGTGAGAAAGGAGAAGGTCAGGGGGGTGCAACGAGAGATCCACTCACTAGGTCATAGATGGCTTTGAATGTCCCTCTCAAGAAGAATGCTACTGAAGAATCCTAAGTAGGATGCAGATGGGACTGGGGGAGGGTAGCAACGAGGATGGAAGGTGGCAGGCCTTTTATGAGGACATTTATAATGAAGGTGATTAAAATAAAGAGAAAGTGATGGAACAGGAGAAATCAGTATAGTCAGCAGACCTCAAGCCTGTGACCTTGAAGTGACAGCAAGGAAGTTACCTCTCCACATGCTACTCCAAACTCTCTGGTCCAATTTTTCTCCAGCTCCAGACAAAGCTCCACTGGAAACGGGATATGACTTTCCAGTTGATACCATGAAGAAATATCAGCTCACCGGTCACAATCCAGTGACCAGTCCAGTCGCCTGGTCACAGTCCAGTGGTTTGAACGAGCTGCCTTTTGAGGAGTAGGAGATTCGGGCAGAAGATGGGAGAAGACGGAAGTCACTTCAAGCCCAGTTTAATGAGTCCAAAGAGGTGACCGAGAAACCAGGTAAGCCCCTTTCCGCTGCCTCAAATTCTCACACATCCCTCGGGAAGTCTTTCATTGTTTAAACAGAGATGATTTAATAAGGTATGGCAATGTTAGGAGTTACAAGCAAAAACATGGTTTCTTAGTTCAGCTCTGGGTTTTGCAGGGTAGAGTGACATGGCTATGTAAGTGATGTGGTTATGAATAGATGAGAGAGGAAGTCTTTAATTTGGTAATCCTAATACACGTACATAACACCTTCTGTTACTGTCCTACAGCCCTTCGGTATTTTGTTCTATCTTTTTCATTCTTTTTCCTCTTTGAACGTCAGTTTTTGAAGTTTCTATTGATGCCTTCAAGCTCATTGATTCTTTCCTCGGCTGAGTCCAGTTTATTGATGAGTCCATCAAAGGCGTTCTTCATTCCTGTCATGGTGTTTTGATCTCTAGCCTTTCCTTTTGATTCTTTCTTGGAGTTTCCATCTCACTGCTTCCATTCCCAATCTGCCAATCTGTTCTTGCATGTTGTCTACTTTTTCCATTAGAGCCCTTGGAATACTAATCATAGTGATTTTAAATTCCCAGTCTGCTAATTCCAACATCTCTGCCACATATGAGTTTGGTTCTGATGTTTGCCCTGTCTCTTCAACCCGTGTTATTTTTTGTTTTGTTCCATTTTTTGTCTCTTAGTATGCTTTGTCATTTTTTGTTGCAAGTTTGACATGATAAACTAGGTAAAAGGAACCCAGTACTGGTTCCTGCAGAGTTTTCGTCTCCTGATCTTCAGCTCCAGTAAAGTGTGATTCTTTGTCTACCTGTCTGTCTCTTCCATTTGGGGAGGAGGGGGGTAGCAGTTTGCCCTAGGATGTCAGTTTTCTGATTGATCTAAGAAGAGTTGTTGATTTTCAGTTTGTTCATATTTTCTCCTGTTGTGTGGGTGGAAGAATTGAAGTCCAAGTTCCTTATATGTTGGCCTGGAAACCAAAGAAGTCCTTAATTTGAAATTTTATTCATCAGGAGTTGATAAAGAATACTAAGGAAGCAGGTTTTAGAATTTTAGAAGGAGAGGTTTTCGGCATGACAGGAAAGAACGAGGCTTTTGCCTTCAAAGCAGGATGCTTAACTGTATCCGGTCTTTTTCTCAGAAACACAGAGAACTTTAGAGGACTCTCCCTCCCATTTTGCAGATAAGCACACAGAGGTTCAGAGAGGTGAAGTGATTTTCTCAAGATCACACAGCCAATGACAGATCTGGGGCTTGAGTCCAGGTCTCCTGATGATAATTTCAGTGTTTTTTCCGGGACCCGTAGGTCTCCCTGGTCTATGCTCCTGGGGGGTCCTTCAACCTTCATCCACAGAGATGATGGTCACGACAACAAGGAATCTGGAGGAAGGGGGTGTGTAGCCTCGTAGAAGGGTAGGCGAGGAGGAAATACTCGGATGATTCAGACCCGGAAAGAAACATCCTGAGTGTAGGAAGAGGTGTTTTGAAAAGGAGAGGGACTCGGTGGCTATGAGAATGTAAGAGTCACCTTCCCTCTTGTTCCGTGGAGCTCGGCACCCCTCCCAAACCTGACAATTGTCTGCACACTGGTGCCCTCTAGTGGCCTGAAGAAAGATAATTTCCCCCAAATTTGACTACATTGGAATCTTGAAGCTTGAGCCCCCGGCAGGGAAAGAAAAATGTCCCTCCTCCGTCCCTCACTTTGGTTCAGAGATTTGTCTAAGCAGGTGTTTACTCTTTTACCCTTTAACTTCTTTTTGTTAAACAATCCAAAGACATTTAAAAACATGTGTGAAGGAGAACATTACCCCATCTGGAGAACCATATGCACCCAAGTGTGAGGATGGGGGGAAGGAAGCCATAGGAATACACACAAACACAGCCAGGATGTGCAGACACAAATACACATTCCTGGCGTGGATGAAGGCGTCGTGGATCCTAAAAGTTATAGAATTTGGGAATCTCCCCTTGAAAATAAAAAGAATATAAAAGTACAAATTCAAAACTAAGCACAGAGCTTTGGAAGAGTCCATTCATCAGCTTCATGGTGAATAATTCCCGCACATACCCTTCTGTCCGTGCACACACAGAGAAGAAATGAAGGTATAAAGCAGAGCTATTTTGAATTTTCACTATTGTCCCCCAAATCCTGTATATGCTAAGAATGGTCCACCTCAGTGAAGTCACCTTGGAAGTCAGTACAGTTATTCTTACCATGTTACCGTTGTTCCAAAGGTGTGTGGAATTGTTCCTTTTAATTCAGATACTGCCTTCAGATCCTGTGGCATATTCCTTGGGATGTCGTTAATGATGACTTTTATCATTTAAGAGCAGATTCTTTGTGTGTGTGTGTGTGTGTGTGTGTGTGTGTGTGTGTGTGTGTAATAGCCAAATCCACACAGATAAGTACTAAGAGGGGTACTCTAGCTGGCCGATGCTGGTTTTGGTCAAGAGTAAAGGGTCTTTTTAAAAGCTATGAAACTCTCTGCCCTTTCATTGCTTCTATACTCTCCTGTGAAGACATCTCCCTGAAAAGGAGCTGCAAAATGATTTTAGCGATGGAACAATCATTGGACTAGGTGTCTGTATGGGGTGGCCATGAGGCTGCCTCCCAGGCTTCCACCTATAGGAAGGTCAATTGACAGGGGCCCAGCTGCAGAGCCGGGGAAGCCACCTGTGCACACGAAGGCCAGGGCTCCTGCCAGCTCAGACCGCATGCAGCCGGGGCACAAAGGCAGACCCCTTCCTGGCGTGGACTCCTGGGATGGCCGACCTCAGCACAGAAACATCCCCAGACTTTGCTGATCCTTTTGCAGATGACATGGCAGCCTAGGACATTTCCGTCAAAGCTTCTCTCTTTCTGTCCTTCACTCAAGGTCAGACTTCTGTGTCACAGTCTGCTGGCTCTTCCAGCTTGTCTGGTCTGCTCCCTGTTTTTTTCCCTGGCAGACATTTTTCCTAAAAACACTTGCACAGTTAATCCTGTCTTGGTTTCTGCTCCTTGGAGGACCAGACTAGCTTTCCGCAGCGATGACTTTGAAGAGCAGTACCGTCTGAGTTTTGTCTAATGTCTACGTAACTGTAAGAAAGAATCTGGCCCCATTCTTTTTAAACGTCTTTAATTGAAGTATAGTTGATGTACAATATTGTGTTAGTTGCAGGCGTACAGCAAAGTGATTCCGTTTTTGGTTTGTTTATTTTTTGGCCGCGCAGTGCATCTTGTGGGATCCTAGTTCCACGACCAGGTATTAAAGCTGGGCCCCCAGCATTGGAAGCTCAGAGTCTTAACCACTGGACCACCAGGGAATTCCCCCAAAGTGATTCATATATATTTGTGTGTGTATATATATATATATATATATATATATATATATATATAATTTTTCAGATTATTTTCTATTACAGTTTATTACAATATATTGAATATAGTTCCCTGTGCTATATAGTAGGTCCTTGTTGTTTATCTATTTTATATATAGTAGTGTGTATGTGTTAATCCCAAACTCCTAATTTATCCCTCCCCCCTTTTCTCTTTGGTAACCATAAGATTATTTTCTATGTCTGTGAGTCTGTTTCTGTTTTGTATATAAGTTCATTTGTATCATATTTTAGATTCCACATATAAGCGATATCATATGTTATTTGTCTTTCTCTGCCTGACTCACTTCACTTAGTAGGATAATCTCTAGGTCCACCCATGTTGCTGCAAATGGCAGTATTTCATTCTTTTTTTATGGCTGAGTAGTACTTCATTGTGGATATATACCACATCTTTATCCATTCATCTGTCGATGGACATTTAAGTCACTTCCATGTCTTGGCTATTGTAAATAGTGCTGCCACGAACATTGGGATGCATGTAGCTTTTCGAATTAGAGTTTTCTCTGGATGTATGCCCAGGAGTGGCATTGCTGAATCATATGGCAACTCTGTTTTTAGTTTTTTGAGGAACCTCCATACTGTTCTCCATAGTGGCTGCACCAATTTACATTCCCACCAGCAGTGGAGGAGGGTTCCCTTTTCTCCACACACTCTCTGGCATTTATTATTCATAGACTTTTTGATGATGGCCATTCTGACCAGAGTGAAGTGATCCCTCATTTCTCTAATAATTAGTGATGTTGAGCATCTTTTCACGTGCTTGTGGGCCCCATTTTTTATGTTCAACAACTGACAATTTTTAAGCTCCACCCCTCCCTCTACCCCTTGTACCCCACATCTGGGGAAACTGATAAGAAAGCCTCCTTGGTGCCAGCAGGAGAGTGAAACCCAGCTAGCCCCAGCCCCTGCCTGAGAACTCTCACCCTGGCCCCATTCCTTAACTGCCCTAAAAACCCAGGCCTGGCACCCTTCCTCCATCTCTGAAGTTATTTGGGGTCTACTTAAGAGTACCGCTCTGCTCTCCCCCAGAGACCTCAAATCCCTAAGTAATAAAACTTTTCATACCTTCTTGGTGAATGTGTGGCATCATCAGTTCTGACATCCGAACCAAATTGTGGGAGGGGATACGCGTATCTCTGAAGGGTGGTCATAACAGTGACACGGTGTTGTCAGTTGCCACCTATTGCAATTGGCTACTCAGGTCCACGGCTGAAAACAGCTGTTACGAGGTACCCCACCTTCTCACTTGCTAGGACCACCGGTTCTGTGTTCAGCCCCATTCCTTCAGGGCGTGTAGAAGGATGCCATTCAGTAAAGAGAGTACCACCCACCCACTCCTCACACACAACGGCAACAGGAAAGGAGGCGACAGGGAGAGAAGGTGGCATTTTGAAGGAGTGTCAGTTCGTGAAAACGGGCTCTAGCCTGTTCTCCACAACGCTAAGAGGGAGAACAACTAGGAGAGTCCAGGGGGTTCAGGGAAGTGCCTGAGCCTTCTTTCCCTCCACTAAGTTGGGGACTGGAGATCATCTTGGTCGAAAGGGGACAAGAAGATGCCTCCTGTCAGCGCTGTAGAGGGCAGAAGGGTATATGCCAGTAGGGAACCAGTGACCCTCCTCATTTCACGTGGCAAACCTGTGTGTTTCCTGACCAGGCGTGAAGGAGAGAGCTCCAGACAGCTTGAAACCTGGTATGGCGGCCCCATAGACAAGATGGGATGGCTAGACAGTCTGGAGTGGCTACTGGGGGGAAGATGAGGGACACATCACAACTAGGAGTTGAACCCAGGGAAACGTGCAGGGGGCGGGGCTGCCAAGGGCTCTCTGAAACACCAACAGGTACCCTCCCTCAAGTAACCAACATTCCTTTGGAAACTTGACACTCAGGCAGAACCAATGGCTTCTGGCTACTGAGTGTTAGAGAGGAAACAGCAGCCAACAGAAAGAAGCAACTTCCCCACTGGACAGCCAGGAAGGAGATGCTCCAACCCTCTCCCTCCCCAGGGCCCCAACAGCAGCTTGGTGTGTACCACCCTCCCTGTTCTAAGCCGCTGTTGTTGAGTTTGGCCCCTGTAGTTGGGGGAAGAGCTGGGGGATGGTGGAAGAGGACTTTGGAATGACCGTGAAATTAACAATTTCAAAAACAACACAGTCTGAGAAAGGAAACCAGACTGACAGAATAACCCAAAGGGACCAAAAAGTTATGGAATTCAACTATGATGTCCTGAAGGGAATCTACTATCAAGTGGGGCGGGGGGGAGGAGTTAACCCAAGTAGCAGCAGAAACTGGAAAAACAAATGGATTTTTGTGATTCTATTCCAGTGAGTTAATATCCTTCTCTAAATCAGCAGCATGTAATTTTTTAAAATACAAAATCAATCTTTAAAGGAAATAATTAAACATCACCTATAATCTGGTGCCTACTAGGTATACACCCACAGTTCATTGCTTTCACATTTCTAACCAATGTTCGTTTAAACAATAGGTTATGTGCATTATTTACAACCTCTGTGCTTACCATGTTCTTTCCACCTCGAATATCAGATATGCTCCAGCTCTCATCTCTCAGTGTAAAATCTTATGTTACTAGAAAAACAAAACCATCCTTTTTCTCTCCATTCAGAGTCTGGGGAAGAGAATGCTCTTGGCTGGCTAGGAATTTAATCTCGCCTTGTAATTAAGAACTAATTACAAAGCCCCTGTTAGGTCTTCGTGTAGTCATGAGGGCAGTTCTTAAGAGGCATAAAGCTGGAAAATGGGCCCACTTCTTATTTCCAGCAGGCTCTAGGGGGTCCTAGTTTGAAAGGGTGGGCGCGCTTACACTGTTCAAAAGTAAATGATACGAGGTGTTCATTACACATAGAGAGGAGGCTTTGAAAGCATTGGGGATGTAAGAAAAATACTTCTCTTCCACCTTCTGGGTTTAGAGTGTAATATCTCTGATAATTAATATTTATCCTTGGGAAAGGCAGATGTGCCCATTGTGGAGGCCGAATTGGAAAGAAACCCCATGGCTTTCCAATGAGTTATCAATAGAACAAAGAGGATGGTCAGCAACTCACTACATACAGAGGCCGCTAGGGGAAGAGGAGTGGCCCCTGGTGGTCCCATGGTTACGGCTTCTTGCTCCCAGTGAAGGGGAGCCGGGTTCAATCCCTGGTCAGTGGACTAGATCCCACATGCATGCCGCAACTAAAAAGGTCCTGCGTGCCGCAGCTAAGACCCGGTGCAGCCAAATAAATAAAATAAAATAAATATATTTTTAAAAATACTCATAGGAGGGAGAGTAGAAGAGGATCCACAATGAGGAACAGACCCCCAAACGGGAGAGCATGGCTAGGAGCTGGAGGAGCGCAGGAGGGCGTTCCCTGTGTGGGTTTCATTTGGTGAGCGTTTTTCCCTTGTACTAGGGTGAAAGGCATATTAAGGTTTTAAATATCTGTGCTCCTCTATTATGTAAATGTCCTTTGGGTACTGCAATCCTACGTAACAGTTGATATATATATACACACATACACACATATATATATGAAAGTAGTATATACATATATATGCTTATATATATGTAAAATAGTGGTGTTACGAAGAACAAAGAAACAGGCTAATGGAGAGAAGCAGGGCCTGCCCAGTCCCCCTGTGAGCATGGCCAGGCCCAGGGAGAAGTGTCCTAGCTGGGAGATGCTTTCCAGCAGCATGTTCCAGGAACAGCGGCAGGGCTGGGATCCGTGGGCAGGAGAGGAGGCTGGTGAGGCCTGCAGCCGAAGCCCCCCCACCTCCCTGCGTGTACGAGACGAAGGTGCCCTTTCAAAGTGGGAAAAGGCTGACATGCTGGTTACTCTAGTCACTTCCCAAGGCTGCCTTTCAAATGCCGCATCCTTTACTGAGGCCTCCCTGAGCTCATCCAAGCTAGAAAGAACCCCTCACGCCTCCGAAAGCTGAGAGCCCTTGATTTGGTGGCTCTTACCAGTATCTGCTTTCAGTGAGAGCCCTTTACAAAGTAAGTCCTTGCCCAGATACCTTCGTTCGCCTTCATGTTCCCTGGTGCCCGCCCCCCTCCCTCACTGTTCTCCATCCGGCTTCCTGTTGGGCTGAGCTGTAAGCCCAGCTTGTTCTCTGGCTTGTTCTCTGGCTTCTGTTGGCCCATGGGGGGCCCTTACCGTAGGTGGGAGGGAGGTGGGGGTAATTGCTCCGCTAGTTCTTTCCCTTGGAGGTCACCTCAGGGTGAACTCTCTCAACTGAAGCTCGCTCCCTTCAAGGTGGCTGCACTAGAAGACTCCATCCCCTTCCAGGTTCCAGTATCCACTCCACACCTTAGCTCTGTAGGTCCCACGGAGGATAACACCTTGGTGGCTACTAGCCCAGGCCACCACACTCTCCCTTATGCTCTCCCTATATTCGTTCCTTTGTAACTAGTTCTTCAACTTATCTTAATCTGTGCATACCAAGTGTTTCCAGTTGAGACCCTGCCTGATACACTCCCTTACTAAATACATGGGGGGCGTACCAATAGATGTTTGCATTACGCTTATTTCTGAACCAAGGCTAAAACAGAGTCTTGAATATTATAGGTGCCCAGTAAACTTTTGTTCAGTACTATGTGTCTAGAACTGAGTTTCTCAACCTTGGCACTATTGACACTTTAGGACAAATAACTCTTTGTCATGGGCAGGGGGCAGGGGGCTGCCCCGTGCACTGTAGGATATTTAGCAGCATCCCTGGCCTCTGTGTTCTAGATGCCAGGAGCACCCTAACCCCATTTTTGGCAGCCAGAAATGTCTGCGGACAGTACTAAATGCCCCTCCCACACGCACCAGGGAGCAGAATTGCCCGCTGTTGAGATTCACTGCCCTAGATGTTCGCTCCTTTTGTCGTTTCAGCATTCATATTACAAAAACCAATGTCATTACTTCATAGCAACAGTTCATAATGTACATGTATGTGTATACACACATACATGAATGAATGCACACATTGGGACCCACAAACACTTCAAAGTCACATAATCTGACATGTATAAACATACTTGCACACGTGAAAATGTATTTGGAAGGAATTCTCAAAGTTAGGATATCAAAGACATTTTTTCTTATTTTTAAAAACAAAATCTTTATTATCAAGTGGAAAAAAAATCACCCACAGCGTGGAGATAACATTAAATGAGATTTCTTTGAACATTACAGAGATTCATGAGCTTAGATCTTCAAAAGATCACAGGCGTAAGCATAAACGTGGTGTGCTAAACGGTACATGAAATAGAAAATGATAAAGAGGAACAAGGTGCTTCCAGGTACAATACTGAGAGCATGCGGGTCTCATGATCTTCCTCCCTCCCCGCCCACACCTAGATATTCGTTGAAAGGACCGCGGCTTGCAAGCCCGGAGACACACCTTACGAAGTCTTATTTTGCTGCTTGCAAGAGAAGTGTGTTAGGGCCCTCAAAACCCTTAAAGCTGCTGTGTTGGTCTCCGTGTATGATCTCAGGTTCCCCCGACCTTCCTTCTGTTATAACCACTTGCTTCCCTTCCAGTTCTTTCTCTCTCCCACCAGTGGATACTGTGTCAGTATCTCCATGTTGCACAAATCCAGGGGACGGTATTCTCTTTATTCGGGAGCCTTCCTATGCTAGCACACTCTCTCTTATTAATAACAACAACAATAATAGTACAGTATCTCCGCCTCCCCCTGTCAGAGGGGTGGAGGATAGTGTGGGGCTGTCTGGAGAAGTATTTCAAAGTCCTGGGTGGGTCCTGGATGCTGGAGGAAACTTTCCCAGAGTTTTGGTGCATGGAACTGAGCCACAATCCCTGGAAACTGTGTCCTAAGACTCAACTAGGCAGTTTAAAATAAGGCCACTGATTCAAACAGAGCTGGACAGAGAGGGAGAGTCAATGTATGAAGCCATTGAGATCAGCCATGATGGGAGCCAACAAAAGAAAGGTCTGGAGTCCGTAAGAAGAAGCCTAAGATCGTTCGTAAGCCCCGGGAAGTTCTAGAGGCAAGTGCAAGCCTCTGTGGTGGCTTTCTGTGTTGATCCCCAAGTAGCTGATAAGAATGTGCTGGATTTAAAGGGATAATGATGTAAAATCAACCATGATAACAGCAAGCAACTTAACTGAATTTCCACCAATCAGATGCACCCAAGTGACACTTTGATTTGAAACAAAGTTAAGAGGAAAGTGTGGATCATACATTTTACAGAGAAAAACAAAGGTAAACAGCTTTTGAAACATGGCAGAGGTAATTGCTTCTGCTCTGTTTCTCACCCATAATTGTTCCTGAACTTAACCTGAAGCCTGTTGTATCAGCCTTTCCAAAGATTTTCTAAGTTACTAAATACCATTTAATAAATTCCTCCCTACTTAAAGTAGCTAGAGAAGATGGTATGGTCTACAACTACAAGTGTAGCAATCCTTGGATTTTAATTCAAGCTGTGTGTGTGTGTGTCCTAAAATACCACATTAGACAATAACATGAATTTGGAAAAAACACGATTGGTGTTTGGCTTGTCTCATCCTCTGGCCAACCCCATTTGGAGAGGGATGGCTAACTTTATTACCTTTTATTGGAGGAAGGATACAGTAATAGGTGAAAGCCTTAATCATTTGGGACTTTCTTATTTCAGTGCACAATCAGTATTGTACAGTATATGACAAGACAGTATAGTGGCGATATAGATCGAAAAAAATACTGATTTCCATTAACCTACATTTTATGCCATTGAATTTTTGGTCCATATATATATATTTTTTTTTTTTTTTTTTTTTTTTTTTTCTTTTGGCCATACCACATGGCTTCTGGGATCTTAGTTCCCTGACCAAGGACTGAACCTGGGCCACTGCAATGAAAGTGCTGAGCCCTAACCACTGGACCACCAGGGAATTACTAGTCCCCTCTTATTGAATGATTCCCTTTATATTAAATATCCAGAATAGGCAAATCCATGCAGACAGAAAGCAGATCAGTGGTTACTAGGGACTGGGAGGAGAGGGGACTAGTCAGAGATTGTTTAATAAGTGCAGAGCTTTCTTTTGGGGTGATGAAAACATTCTGGAACTACATGATGATGAAGGATGTGCAACACTGTGAATGTACTAAATGTCACTAAAGGTAAATTTTATATTATGTGTATTTTACCACAAAACCCCAGAAAACTAGTGGGATGCATACATTTCAAGAAATTTGAAAAAAGAATAGGTTAAAAGCATATATGACATTTGCAGATAACATGATACTATACATAGAGAATCCTAAAGATGCTACCAGAAAACTACTAGAGCTAATCAATGAATTTGGTAAAGTAGCAGGATACAAAATTAATGCACAGAAATATCTCACATTCCTATACACTAATGATGAAAAATCTGAAAGAGAAATTAAGGAAATACTCTCATTTACCATTGCAACAAAAAGAATAAAATACCTAGGAATAAACCACCTAAGGAGACAAAAGACCTGTATGCAGAAAACTATAAGACACTGATGAGAGAAATTAAAGGTGATACAAACAGATGGAGAGATATACCATGTTCTTGGATTGCAAGAATGCACATTGTGAAAATGGCTATACTACCCAAAGCAATCTACAGATTCAGTGCAATCCCTATCAAACTACCAATGGCATTTTTCACAGAACTAGAACAAAAAATTTCACAATTTGTATGGAAACACAGAAGACCCCGAATAGCCAAAGAAATCTTGAGAAAGAAAAACGGAGCTGGAGGAATCAGGCTCCCTGACTTCAGACTATACTACAAAGCTACAGTAATCCGGACAGTATGGTACTGGCACAAAACCAAAAATATTGATCAATGGAACAGGATAGAAAGCCCAGAGATAAAACCATGCACATATGGTCACCTTATCTTTGATAAAGGAGGCAAGAATATACAGTGGAGAAAAGCCAGCCCTTCAGTAAGTGGAGCTGGGAAAACTGGACAGCTACATGTAAAAGAATGAAATTAGAACACTCCCTAACACCATACACAAAAATAAACTCAAAATGGATGAAATACCTACATGTAAGGCCAGACACTATAACACTCTTAGAGAAAAACATAGGCAGAATACTCTATGACATACATCACAGCAAGATCCTTTTTGATCCACCTCCTAGAGAAAGGGAAATAAAAACAAAAATAAACAAATGGCACCTAATTAAACTTAAAAGCTTTTGTACAGCAAAGGAAACCATAAACAAGACTAAAAGACACCCCTCAGAATGGGAGAAAATATTTGCAAATGAAGCAACTGACAAAGGATTAATCTCCAAAATCTACAAGCAGCTCATGCAACTCAATATCAAAAAAACAACCTAATCCAAAAATGGGCAGAAGACCTAAATAGACATTTCTCCAAAGAAGATGTACAGATTGCCAACAAACACATGAAAGAACGCTCAATATCACTAATCATTAGAGAAGTGCAAATCAAAACCACCATGAGGTATCACCTCACACTGGTCAGAATGGCCATCATCAAAAAAATCTACAAACAATAAATGCTGGAGAGGGTGTGGAGAAAAGGGGACCCTCTTGCACTGTTGCTGGGAATGTAAATTGATACAGCCACCATGGAGAACAGTATGGAGGTTCCTTAAAAAACTAAACTAGAACTACCATATGACCCAGCAATCTGGCTACTCGGCATATACCCTGAGAAAACCATAATTCAAAAAGAGTCATGTACCACAGTGTTCACTGCCGCACTATTTACAATAGCCAGGACATGGAAGCAACCTAAGTGTCCATCAACAGATGAATGGATAAAGAAGATGTAGCACATACACACAATGGAATATTACTCAGCCATAAAAAGAAACGAAATTGAGTTATTTGTAGTGAGGTGGGTGGACCTAGAGTCTGTCATACAGCGTGAAGTAAGTCAGAAAGAGAAAAACAGGTACCATGTGCTAACACATATACATGGAATCTAAAAAAAAAAAAAAAAGGTTCTGAAGAACCTAGGGGCAGGACAGGAATAAAGACGCAGACGTAGAGAATGGACTTGAGGACACAGGAAGGGGGAAGGGGAAGCTGGGACGAAGTGAGAGAGTGGCATGGACATATATACACTACCAAATGTAAAATAGATAGCTAATGGGAAGCAGCCGCATAGCACAGGGGGATCAGCTTTGTGACCACCTAGCTGGGTGGGATAGGGAGGGTGGGAGGGAGATGCAAGAGGGAGGGGATATGGGGATATATGTATACGTATAGCTGATTCACTTTGTTATACAGCAGCGACTAACACAACAATGTAAAGCAATTATACTCCAATAAAGATGTTTAAAAAAAAGCATATATGGCAAATGTTAAAGAAACGTAGAAGAAAGAAAAATAAATATAAAAGCAAAAATTTATGACAGAGATAGCCTACAAAAGAGGATCAGTAAAGCTATACTTTGGACAGAAAGGGGAGCCTAATAAAATTGACACATGTCTAGTAAGATTGATCACGAGAAAAAGAAGGAAGGCACGAATATCTAATGTCAGGAACAAAATAGGGCACATCACCAAAGATCATGCAGAGAAAGGAAATAAGAGAATATTATCAACAGCCTTATGTCAACACATACTAAGTTTTAGATGAGATGAATCCAGAAACATATAATTTATTAAAAGTGACCCAAGAGGCAGCACAGGGAACTATATTCAATATCTTGTAATTGCTGTATGTCTGAAACATTATAAGTCAACTGTACTTCAGTTTTAAAAATATAAGACAATAGAATGCAAAAAAGTGACACAGGAGGAAATAGAAAATCTGAATATTTTAGTAACTTAAAGAAAATGAAACCAGAATTTTAAATGTTCTACAAGTGCAATTGTAGGAGCAAATAGCTTTACTGGCAATGACAGTCTTGCACAAAGATTAAGAGAGACTACTCCCCAGTTTGTTTTATGATGTCAGAATACCTTAACAAATGCCTGACAAGGTCATTATGAGAAAAGAAAATACTCATTTGTGAGCAGAGAGGCAAAAATCCTAAAGAAAATGTTAGCAAGCTGAATCTGGCAATATATACATATATATGTATATATGTATATATATTTAGCATATATATGATAAGTATTTGAGTTTATTTCAGGAATACATGGTTTAAGTAAACATTTAAAAATCAACATAATATATCACATTAACAGAATAAAGGGAAAAATAACAGATGTAGAAATGTCATCTGGAAAATTTAAACATTTGTTCATTAAATTGAAAAAACAAAAATCTTAGTAAGCTAGGAGTGGAAAGAATTCTGTAAGCTGACTAAAGATATATAGATATAATCTTTTAAATTTATATATATTTATATTTAATGGCAAATTATTGTGAGTTTTCCCTCTGAAATTAGAAATAATACCTGCCATAAAATGAAAAAAAAAATTAAAATATACACCTTACATTAGCATGAAAAATATCAAATACCAAGGATTCAGTCTAACAAAAGTCATATAAAGACTTCATTGCAGAAAATACAAAAAGAGAAATTAAAGAAGACCCAAATAAATGAAGGGATTTGCCATGCAAATTTGAAACTCAGTATTTTTAAGATGTCAGTTCTTACTAGATCAATTGATAGATTCAATACAATCTCAAGGTTTTATTTTGGGGGGAAAATTGGGAACTGATCCTAAGCTTTACCTGGAAAAGCAAATGGCAAAGAAGGTTAAGACACTTTCAGAGATGAAGGGTGGGAGCCTGACTCTACTTGATATTAAGAATTATTATAAGAGGTTAATTAAGACAAGGATAGACAAATAGATCAATGGAATAATTAAGAGCCTAGAAATAGAATCATGCATGAATGGACAGATGACAGATGTGGCGCCACAAAGAAGGAAGCAAGGGTGGGCGTTTCAGCCAATTGTGCTGGAACAATTGGATATTCATGTGCAAATGTAAGGGAAAGGACAGAAAATTTTGGTGTTTACCACACATACCATACCCCAAACCAACTCCAGTTGGATTTAGGATATGTTAGGTGTTCAAAGTAAAACAATGGAACATCTAAAAGATGGCTCTTCATAATCTTGGGGTAGGTGACGTAAAACATCACACACACACACTGCTAACCAAAAGGAAAAGGTTAACCTGACTATCTTCAAAAATTAAGAACTTCTGGTCATTGAAAGATGCCAGTAAGAAAACAAATAAAAAGGCAACCCAAAGACTGGAAGAATATATTTGCTGCATAAAGTCAAAAAAGGGCTTCCATCCAGAATATTAAAAAAAAAAAAAAAAAAAAAACTATTATAAGTCAAAGAAAAGACAGACAGTCTAACAGAAAAATGGGCAAGAGACTTCAACATGCTCTTAACCAGGTACAAAAGAAGGTTTCCAAGTGGCCAATAAACACAGAATGCTCAGCCTCATTAGAAATCATAGAAATGTGAATTAGAGCAGCAGTGCAAAGCCGCTGCATACTTACGAGAACTGTGGCTGAAATTTGAAAGGCTGACGTTACCAAGTAGACGAGAACAGGGAGCAACTAGTTTCTAAATTTATAAGGGATATAAATCGGTACAACCACTTGTGAAACCTGGCATTTTCTGCTAAAGTTGAGGATTTGCATTCCCTGTAACTCAGCAATTCCATTTCTAACTATATACTTAACAGGAATGCAGCAGGAATCATGCACAGGAATGTTTGCTGCACCACTATTTGTAAGAGCCCCCAAACTGGAAACAACCCGACGTGCATCAACTGCAAAAACGGATAAACCACTTGCGGTATATCCATCTATTGAAATACCACCGAGCAATGAAAGGAAAGCAAAGCACCAGCTACGTGAATCTCTCAGTGAAAACACATTTCAAGCTATCTGACAACACACTGTTGAATAGCAAAAGGCAGACACAACAACAAAAACTGCATATTGTATAATTCATTTATACAAAGTTTAGGAAGTGGCTAAAACTAAAATGTAGAGTTTAGATAGACATATGTGATGTAAGAGACATATATATCATACATACACACACACACACACACACACACACACACACACACACACGGGATAACCGCAAACATCAGGAGAATGGTTCCCTTTCAGGAGGGAGGGGTGGGCACCACTTGGGCTTAGGCATGAATGGGGCTTCTAAGGTGCTAATGATGTGTTATTTTCTTACCTGGGTGTTGGGTCCACCGGTGTTTGGGTACCAGCTTTGTGATAAAATTTTGAGCTATCTTTTCTTTTTGCACAATTTTTCCTGTGTGCTATATATTTCATAGTTTAAAAAAGTTTTTAACACCTTCACTGCCTTCTCAAAGTCAGGGAAAAGAAACCAGATTTGTTGGGCCCCTACACGTATTAGGCTGTGTACCAGGCACCTGACGTGCTTTATCTTATTGAATTCTCATAAAGAGCCTACAACAGCAATATTATTCCTGTTTTACAGCTTAAGAAACAGAGGTGCAGAGAGGTGACTAAATACCAGACACTCGGGTAGCGAGTTGTAGAGCTGGAAAGCAATCTAAGCGTGTCTCACCCAGCCAGGTTGCATCAGAGAGTCTGTCTTGAAAGGACTGAGAGCAAAGGATACTGAGACCAGCGGTTCAGGGAGGAGCGTAGTGGGATTTAAGCCACGTCCTTTGGAGGACTTCTCACTTCTTGTTAGCAGTTCAGCAGTCTGGCCAATGGATAAGAGACTGCTGTTCACAGACCTTGAGTCCACACCCTGCAGCCAGTGCCGCTGGCCTCCATCTCTATCCACACACTCCCTGGGCTGCCCTTTGGTGACCTCAGTCTCCTTCAGGTCACCAGTGATGTTCTGTGATGGCTCAAGACTGTCTTTACTCTTTGGACCTCTGCCTTCTTATTAGCTTTGATCCCTTTGGGAACTTTTAGGCTATGGAACTAGGATACAAGGTTGTTCAACGGTTAACCATTATAATAAAACTGTATGACACCTTGTAGAAGCATGCGTTTTTATTCTAACCCTTTGGCATCTGGGGTCTTGCTGACAGCGGAGAGATTGCCCCTCCCAGGGCTGGCCAATTCCTAGCGATAGCAAACAACTCACCTGAGTGCACCTTTCATAGGCAAAGTAACCAATCCAGGGCCCATTCTCTCCAACCACCTCCTTTTTGGAGCTCTTAACACTCCAGACCACCATCCACCTACCCTAATCACCCCACTGGGGGGCCGGGTACCAGACAACTAGAACAGCCCCTATGCCCTAGAGTCCACGGAAATTATTCAAACCAGCCAATCCTTATACCCCACTAGGGGCTCAGGAAGCAAACTCAGAGTATCAGTGGGCTCAGACAAATATGAGATAAATTAACTGAATTGAATTTTGTTTTTTGTTAAGAAACAACTTTCAACTTCAGTAAAATGTAAAGATCTTATTGGCTTTATTCAGTGATTCATGAATCAGGCAGCATCCCATCTATCAGATAGGAAGGAGCTCTGAAGGGCTGCACAAGATGAGAGACTTTTATAGGCAGAGGGACGCAGGACAAGGAAGTTTCCAGCAAAGAGTGGATCGTATCAGGCAAGGTCACCTTCCTTTGGGGGAAGGTAGGGGTCCACCAGGCAGGTTACCTCACTAGTTCTGACCAGGTGATCCCAGACAGACTGGTTAAGATTACATTCCTCGGGGAAGCTGAAACTGCAACTACTTAGGTATTAAGTCTAGGTTTGGTGACATAGGCTTGGCACAAGAGACTTGATTTGGGGCCTGTGGTCTCTTTTTCACTAATGCTGAATGAGGCCAGAGCATGCGTTAGGGGTGTTACACTCTGTGGTACCCACGGGCGCACCTTGAAGAGGAGGGTAATGACGATTGGTTTGATGGTGATTGTGATGCAATGTCTTACATCTCATTCAGCACCTATATTTGGAGGAAGGACTGAGTTTAGAAAACTTGAAGGCATACAGAGGGGGATTACGGCTAAGAATCAAGCATTCTGGGTGTGGGGTGGGTGATATTTACACATCTTAGCATAAACTGCTTGGAAAGTGCCTTCGAGGCAAGAAGACCTTCTTGGGAGGGAAGGATGTGACAGAAAGTGTACTATGGACCTGTCCAGGAGTCTGTTCCCTCGCCCTGCTCCGTGATCCATGCCTAAGCCCCAAAAAAGAGATTGAAGGTGAAAATAGAGGCAGTTGCTCTTCTAGATTATTCCAGGCACACACAAGGCTGCTTGGAGGCTCAAATGACGAAGGAGAGCAGAGAGTTCGGTGGGCATGCTCCCCGCTTCTGTGCAGAAGCCAGCCGGGCTCTCATGCTGAGGGTCAGTGCAGTGGAGCAGGGGCTCGGAGCGGATGTACTCGCCTTGAGGGCCCCGCAGCTCTGCTGAGCCCGTGGGCAGCCTGCTGTGTAGGTCAGCAACACTCTGGAAATCCCTGGCAGCCTCAGCAGGCCCCTTGGTCATGATGTCAACAAGAAGCTCAGGGCGGAGGAACTTACGAAGGCTAATCATGAGCACCCCGGGGGACCTGGGCACTAACGGTGGGGCTTTGGGGAAGTTACGGGAAGCAGATGGAGAGCAGAAGCCAGCAACTTGGGGTGTCTAGTTCCCACGAATGCAGCGTCATGTCTAATCCCTGGTTGGGACGTCGGGGGACAGAAGCAAGGATCTGAGACCGCCCTGACAATTCTTCCTTTCAAGTTGTTCTTGGATTCGTGAGCCAGGAAAACGAAGGCAGCCCCAGTGCTTGAGACCACTTGAATTTCCATGTGCTTCCACCCTTCAGGACACCTTTCCCAGGTTGCTCTCTGTAAGAGAAATGAGAGTGCCTCACAGCCTGAGCTGGCCCATAATTCACTTGCAGATGAGCTGCTTGGATCTGGAGGGCGGCTGGGATACTGGGGCTCTTGCTGGATGCCATGGACCGGGGCATGGGATGTGAGAAGAGGGAAGCATCTCCACGCCCCTGTTGACCAGTTTGGGGCCAATTAGCGTAAAATGAAAACAGCTTAGTTGGTTGCTGGATAGGCAGCTCCCCACTCCCCAGTTTTTCTGGAAAAAAGTGGTGCAGGGTAAACGTTGCCGGACAAAGGGTGTGACTGCTGCTAAAACCGCCAGAGCAGAGATGGTTGACTCTGGTCACGTCCTCTCAGCCCCTCAAACACCCTCCCACCAAGGCTCACACACCAAACACCTTCCACTCGAGTCCCAAAGCCCCTCTTTCTCCTGCACCTCCCAGGTAGAAAGGACTTCCTAAGACTCTGGTGTCTCTTTCACTAAGTCAAGGAGCGAGTTGCTTGCCTGAGTTTGTGGCTGTCTGGCATATTCCATCAAAACAGTCCTGGTTTCTGGTCTAGTGGTGCTGTCTGAGCACAGCTGTTCAACAGACAAAAAACTCAACTGCAGAAACCCTAGCATACAAACAGACTGCCCTCACAGTCTCAAGTCTATGACAAGGTTGTTTTTCTGGCTAGGAACACTCATCTTCCCAGCCCCCATTGCTTTCCAAATGGTATTGTATTGATAACAAGAACAAAAAATCCCAAAGGAAATGGAAATGAAAAAGAAAATTCACCCCGTATTGCACCACAAAAAACACATCCTTTGTTTTTATCTTCCAGCTTTCTTTCCATCGCACACTCATAAGCGTGGAGTTTACCGAGTTGTGATCATAGCAGAAAGTTTGATTCTGCCGTGCTCACTTACTAGTATACCGTTTTTTCAAGTTCTTACACAGTTTTTCTAATTATAATGTTAATGATCCCGTAATATTCCATGGAGTTGATGTTCTATAATCCACTTCATATCTCCTAAATAAAATGGAGTCATTCTTCAAGGTGCATCTCCCACATCTTTGGGAAGCCGTACATGGACACCCCAGGCCTGGGAGACCGTTTCCCCCTCTGAACATGAGAGCATTCTCTCTGTTTTGCAGTTAAATTCCAGTTTGGTTCCCAAGTCCATAATGTTTATTTGTGGTCTGCAAAATCACCCTCATGCTTGCCCTATACAATGAAAGAGCAAAAGGTAGGTGAGGGCCCTTTCCTGGTGCTCGACCCTATAGTGTGCCCAGCACTAGGTCTTGGACAGGTCTCAGTCCTGCTCTGTAGGGTGATGGGAGAATGGGAGACCAATGAAGCTGCTGACCCTTTTGCCCTTGAATCTCAGCCTAGCATCTGAGAGCTGTGATTACAAGCACAGGCAGCCCAGAAGAATATGGCTGTTCCCATCAATAGCATAGAGACAAGAATAAGTATTGTAGTAAAAAAAAATCGGGGTGGAAAGACAAAACTCTATCTATAAAATGATTTGGTTTAGGTCTCAAACTCTCATCCCCCCTTGGTGGTAAAAAATGTAATCTTACTGATTTAAGGCAATTCATTCACTGCTGTTTAAAATTTAATCTCACTTACATAAATGCTCAGTTAATTTTAAGGTTATCCCTCATCCCTCCTTATCTTTCTGGACATGAGGGTGATTTCACGGGAGGGGACGGAGGGGATGGAGAATGGGGCATGTAACCTCCTGGTGTGAGCAGATGCCCACAGTAGGGGTGGCTGAGGTGTAGTTGGCAATCCCTAGCCTTGGACCTCCGCCCCTGACCCTCCGAAACTCAGCGCTGTAGCCTCCGGGTTATTGTCACTCCTCCCCAAGCCTTGTGCTGTGCAGACTTTTCTGCATCTAGGATGCTTGTACACTTCTGCCTCCTCTCCTGTAGCTCAGTTGCTCTCACTCCTTTTCGGGCAGGGTTTAGCGATTCTCCAGGCTCCTCTTTGTCATCTCTTGTTGATGAATAAAATTTGCCCTCTTTCTCCAGGCTTCACCTCTTGATCTTTCTAGAAACCAAGCTTTCTAGAATTCAAAACATCTTTTTTTTTTTCTTTTCAAGCACCCGGTTCTTGAAATAAAGATGTATGATACTCAAGGTTATTATATCTGCTATAGATTAATTAGAAGTTCCAAAGCCCTGAATTTGACTCTTCTGTTCACTTTGTACATCGCTACCCTACAAACAGTATATATGGAAAACTTTTTCTTCAGTGTGAAGAGAAAGGTAGAGGATAAGAGAAATCAAACTAAATCACACACATAAATATCAAAATATTACTCCCTGCAGATAAAATTACTTCTCCTCATACCTTCTGCCTGTAGCGCAGAGCTAGCCCAGAAACTAGCCCCTTGGGCATCCCCATGTACTTTGTGGATGTTTCGCTCAAAAAGCCAGGGACCAGATGAAAGTCACAGAGTGTCTAAAGTGGAATCTGGATGTGCATGAGAGGAGGAGAGGTTATCTGCCAGGCTTGTTTCTGATCTAAGATGATGGGCTAGGAATGCCTGTGATGGGAAAACAGAAGCCTTTGTTACCCAGGTAGGGCAAGAAGATGTGGATAAAGGATTAGGAAATCTTCCAAAAGTTAGAGGCCACTCTGCTGCACTTGGCTAATAGTAGACCTGCTCCCTTCTACGTCTGGCAAGAGGTTGGGGGATTAGAGTCTGCCAGACTCGAAACAGATGATCAAGTGAGTGGTGGCCTTGGACTCGGAAGGTGTTCATTTGAACTTCTCTTCCCAACTTTCCTTGTTGATCGTAAGAAACTCTGCTGCAGATATAGTGCCCCATGTTATTCGGGCAGAATCAAAATCAATAGGAAATTATTTTTTAAGCTTTATTATAAAGAATAATAAAAATTGCTCATGCAATTATGGAGGCTAAGTCCACAATCTGCAGAGCCGGTGTCCCAGTTCAACTCTGAAGGCCGTCAGGCTGCTGCAGGACCAGGAAGAGCAGATGACCCAGTTCAACGTATCAAGCAGGAGAATTCTCTCTCCCTCGGGGAAGGCTCAGCTTTTTGTTCTATTTAGACATTCAACTGATTGGACGAGGCCCACCAACATTAGGGAGGGCAATCTGCTTTATTCTGTCTACTTATTTAAATGTTAATTTCATCCAAAAACACCCTCACAGAAACACCCAGAATAAATTCGACCAAATGTCTGGTCACTCTGTGACCCAGTCAAGTTGACACATAAAATTAACCATTGCAGGTCTTTTCTTCCCAGTTATGTTGCCATGCCCAACACCGGCAGCTTCCTGCAATTCTCAGTGACCCCTAACTTACAGGCTCAAACCTTTTCTCTAAGTCAGGAGAATCGCTGTGTGCAGAGCCATTGTGCCATTTGAGCCTCTGTCAACTTTGCCCACCCTAAGTAGCACCCCACTCTCCACAACCCCAAACTTCTCTCCATCTCTCTTCCATCACAAAGTCTTCAGGAAACCAGTACACGAAAGTGTCAAGTTCAAGTGGAAAAGTCCTTGGGAAGGAGAATCTCCGGGGCTCTGTGGTAGAGCCACAGTTTGAAGACAGAGGTCCTGACTTCAAGTCCAGTGTCCTTTCTGTTTTGTCCGCCTATAGCTCCCAAGATTGAAATCTAGCCCATTGCCTCAGCCCCAAGAGCAACAAAGACAAAAGCCATCAGCTGGACCCTCTACTGGAGGCCCTGCAGCAATTGTGCTCACAGCCTTATAACAAGGAATTGGCAGTTATGCTGGGAGCAATTACCAGAGCTTGGTAACATCAGCTCAGATACAATTAGATTTGACCTGAGAGATTGTTCTAAACACCAACTCAACTGCCTTTGATGTTCTGAATCCCATCAAGTTGCACATAGTTCTCTCCTCCTGGCTTTAAAGTCAGTCTCTTCATCAGAGAAATGAAAAAGATCTGTTTTTTTGTGAAAACCTTTAAAGCTCTTTCCCTGGAGGTGTTGTAACAGGCTGGTAGATGTGGCATCTGCCAGTTGTATGAAATACCCCAGCACTGGAGGCGGGGATATTAGCTGACTTAGCCCAGAGACAGAGAATGGTGAAAAGGACAGTAGTTGCCCCTTAGAGATGGAGAGACGGAGAAGTCACGTGATCTGCCCAAGGTCAAAATACCAGCGCCAAGACCTCAGCCTAGATCTCCAGTCCTCTGCTTTCCTCCTCTTTTATGCTTTCCTAATGACTTCTTATACCTGGGGCAAGGTTTGACAGAGTGATTTCAAAACTGGGGGGAGAGAGCAATTACTAATCGGCACAGTCAGAATTTGAACTCTAAAACTTTGATTTCAGAATCTGTTGCCTTTTCTTACTACAATAAATAAAGGAAGCATGCAAGGGAGAAAGGCAGGTTAGGAGGGGGCAGGGAGGCAGTGAGGCAGGAGGGAGAAGGGAAAGAAATTCCCTGAGAACAGGGACACGTCTGTCATGTTTACTGCTTTTGCCCCAGCAGCACCTCCGTGTTGGACAGTTGATAGGTGCTCGGTAAATATTTGGGGAAGAAGGTGAGAGGAAAGAAGGAAGAAAAGGAAATAAATAAACTTGCCTGAAGTCACTCTCGCTCTGAGGTCTTGGGTTTTATGATTACTTCTTTGGGCTAAGATGGTTTTCCTTTAACTTCTATTTTGAGTTTTTTGTTTATTGGGTTTTGTTTTCATTTTGGGTTTTTGTCTTGTGTTGTCCACATTAAAGAGATTAGGGTGTCAGAAGTCTACCTTCCGGATAGGTGGAGCGTGGTGGTTTTCACTGAGTAATTTTTGTTGAGTAATTTCCCAAGCTCACACAATAAGAGCGAGAGTTAGAACTGAGGAAAACAGGTATGGCCTCTATCGAAGTACGCAGAGTCCCATTACAAGCCTCCTCCCTTCTGCGTCCTCTCATTCTTCCTGTCGTTTTCAGGGTCTCTTTTTGCTCCAGGTGAAATCTACCTGAGCTATAGATTGTTCCTTTTGGGTCCAGATTTGCAATTAGCAAATCCGACTAAAGGACCCAAGCTGATACCATTCATCCTCTCAGTCATCCAAAGCATATTTATTTGTGCCACGCACTTTGATAGGTGATTCTGAAGTGATTGGGACTCCATCCCTGACCTCAGGCACTCAAAATGAATATAGGAGACAAACATGTACACAACGAATAGGACGATCGAAGTGCCAGGGAGGAACTGATTTTTCTGGTGGGTATGGGACTTTCTAGAAAACATGACATTAGAACAGAGTTTGAAAGATGAAGAGGATCTCAGTACGTTCTCTTTCGAAAATGTGGTGCCAGGTGAGGAGAAATCAGTCCAGGCAGAGGTTAAAGCCTAATTAATTAGAATAAAATCCAAAGTTCTCAACGTGGCCTATGAATCATCATGATCTGGTTCCTGCCTCCTTGCCAGATCCCATCTCTTATCACTTCTACGCTTTCTCAGTATATGCCAGACACACAGGCCTTCCTTTAGTAACGAGAATCCTTTAAGCTTGTTTGTTTCCATCACAGGACATTTGTACTTGCTGTTCCCACTGACCAAATTGTTCCGTGCCGTCTCCATGTGGCTGCCTCCTGGGGAGCATTTAAGTCTCAACTCCGATGCATCATAGCAGAGGGATCCTATAAGAATCCCCATTTCACAAATCAGGACCCATTCTGTAATGGTTAAGTAACTGACCCAGGTCACCCAGCTAACAGGTGAACTTGCCAGGAATTGAACCTCAGCAGTCATAGCCTAGAGCCCCAGCTTGTATCCACGGCTCCACACCGCCCCTCTCACCATCCAAACTGATCTGAGTCATACACTGACATGTTTCATTCTCCTTGCTCTAGAATATATGGTCCATGAGAGCAGGGGCCCCGTCTGTCTTGGTCACCACCTTATCTTCAGCATCTGGCATATGGGATACACTCAGAAAATATATTTTGAATGACTAAATGATCAAGAGCTTGGGGAAAGAGAGAGAGTGCATAAAGGAAGAAGCTTAGAGGTACACTACTCCTAGATAAGGAAATAGCAAGGAAGCTAATTTAACTGTGACCTCTGAGAAGTAAGTCCCTATTTTTATCCTTTCACTCAAAGTAATGACAGACTTGTTGGAAATATAGAACAGGTAGGAGCAGGTACAGTGGCTAGATGGTAAGGAATTGGGGGAAATTAAAGGCTTTAAGGGGTGGGGAATTCTTGCAGTATACCCCAGACTGCAACACATAAATGACTGCCTCCTTCTAACCACGGAAGACAGTGGCTATCACTTCATGGAGGTCCTTTCCATAGAGCGGTGACCACTGTATAGCAGGAAAATAACTTTCTAAAAGGTCCCCGTGGTGTCAGTAACCTAGGAGTCCTCTCCAGCTGACCAAGAGGAGATGGCCATAGCAGATGGTGTTAACAAGCCTGAAATTATTCAGGCTATATTTCTGCAGTCTGCTGCCTGTCAGAAGCTCACTCCCAGCCGCAGGTCACTCATCTCTTCCCAGGGAAGTGCCAGGATGCTCACCGGCCTACGTCACCTCCTCTGTAGGCTTTCCAAGATGGCGGTGGTTCCAGCACAGCGGCTGCTTCTCCTGTCCAGAGCCACTTGGCCATGGCCCAGACTTGCTGTAATTTCCTCTAAAGAGAGGAGGCTGGACTTGCACTTTTAGATTTTGATTCACAGGGTAGTCTTCCAACTGCTCACCACACCTTCCTTCTTCCTAGCCTCTGCAAGGAAGTCCCGCCACCCAGTGGTTCATGGTTCTAGCTTTCCGGCCAGATAACCTTCACTGCTTCAGTTGGATAAACGATGATGGTTTAGGTTTTGAAAGTTATAGTGTGGCTCAACTCTCCAGAATTATAACCACCATATATTGATTATTTTTTCTGTGCTACAGACTTTTCTAAGCCCTTTACAGACACCATCTCATTGAATTTCAGAACAACTCTTTGTGATAGAAACTTTATCATCCCCATTGCACAAATGACAAAAACTGAGGGATAGAGAAGTTAATGAATTATTCAATGTCTTATAGGTAAAAAGTGTCAAACTTCAAAGTCAGAGTTCTTAATCACTTAACTATGTGCTGTGTTTCGTTTTCTCCACATATGCCCTAATCTGGGCGTTGAGGGCACATATCACTACCAATCACTACTGCTGTGTTTGGGGAGGATTTCTAAAGTTTGGTTTCTTCATTTAAAAAAGTAATTATGTTTCTTAACATGGAAACCTCAGTACCCGAAACCAAAGATACAGAGACATCTGTTGCTTCTAGCCTGGCCAGAGTTGATTTAGGAGCTAAGTATCAGAGCATAATCAGTAATGATCACGCGGCCCATTGATTCGATAGGCAGAGCGCCGTTAAATTTCAAACATATGCTCTTAAGCCCAACAAAAATATATTCTATCGAGGGTCATCTAAATCCACAGTTCCTTGGATTGGACGATCCAAGCGATATGAAGAAGTCCAAGAAGATGTGATGAGTATTTTATTCCTGGGAAGAGTAGGGATGAATCTTAGATTGGTCCAAATTCAGCCCCACTTTAACTAAGAATATAGGGTTTGGCTTCTAAACCACCATCATTCCTTTATTTGTCTAAACCACCATCATCTTCATCTTAAAGAGCTTCCAAGGGTCCTGGGTCATTCTAAGAGGACTGTCCACATAGCAAAGTGGAGGAAGACGGTACAGAGTGTCAGAATGCAGCCGGACATCACTCCTAGTCAGCAGGCAATGTTCTGGCAGCTGTCTGTGGAAATTACTCACAGGATGGCAAAGAGATGGAAATTGTCACAGTTCCGTGACACACGGGTGTTTGGTTCTCACAGGAATGGGAAGGGAAGATCTTCAGGTGATGACTCAGCTCTCACACGCCACTCTGGTACTGGGGACAGATGGGGCTCCCTCAGGCATAGGAGGGACAGTCCCTTCTGAGTGGCTCAGCTCCTGTCTGTTTGGTCCAGACCCATGGTATCTTTTTCTAGTCTGGGACTGGGAAACCTGTTTTGCATATTCTTCTAAGTCTATTGATCTTTTTACTTTTTAATATAAATTTATTTATTTTTATTTATGGCTATTTGGGGTCTTCGTTGCTGTGCACGGGCTTTCTCTAGTTGCGGCGAGTGGGGGCTACTCTTTGTTGCGGTGCGTGGGCTTCTCATTGTGGTGGCTTCTCTTGTTGCGGACCATGGGCTCAGTAGTTGTGGCGCACGGGCTTAGTTGCTCCGTGGCATGTGGGATCTTCCCGGATCAGGGCTCGAACCCACGTCCCCTGCGTTGGCAGGCAGATTCTTAACCACTGCGCCACCAGGGAAGCCCCAAGTCTATTGGTCTTATACCCTGAGTCCTGGCTTTAGAAATCCAAAAGTCAAAACTCTGTTTCCATTGTCTGTTTCTGTTTTGACCACCCCCACTTTAAGATAAGAGTACCCCAGTTGCCTGGGCTGGAAGGAAATGCTTCTATGTTTGTCTGCAATGGTCATCTTAATATGTCCCTCTTTATGGGATACAAGTGCCCCCAGTCACGGGCACAGATTTCCAACCACAGGCTCCCCACAGGACAGTGTCTCTTAAGCTTAAAGCATGGAAAGGCAGAGAATGTGTGTTCTGGCTGGCTGACCGACTCTCAGAGGAGCAGAGAGAAGGGACTGAGCTAAGCATGCTAGGGGTCTTCTTCCAAACTCACCAACCAGACAGTTATTCCTCTTCCTCTCACAATGAAGACCGACAGGGTGGAGAAGTGCTATAAGCATTCCTCCAGTCGGGGAGGGGATAATTTCCCCAGCGGCCAAAATTTTTGTTTTTAGTTTTGTCAGTTTTATTCATTATGAGGGAAATGTGAGTTGAAGCCACCCTGAGATACTACCACACACCCACCAGAATTGCTCCCATAAAAAAGACAAAACATACCAAGGCTTGGTGAAGGTGGGGAGCAACTGGAACTCTCCTACACGGCTGGTGGGAATGCAGTGCACCACTTTGGAAAATTCTTTGCCATTACCTCGTAAAGATGAATATGTGCGTAGTCTATGACCCAGTAATTCCACTTCTGTGCGTACATATTTTCATCAAAAGACATGTAGCAGAATGCTTATAGCAGCACTATTCATAATTGAAAAGTCACCAAATGCCCAACATCAATAGAATGGATAAATAGTAGCACATTCAAAAGACACAGACGTAGAGAATGGACTTGAGGACACAGGGAGGGGGAAGGGGAAGCTGGGACGAAGTGAGAGAGTGGCATGGACATATATACACTACCACATGTAAAATAGATAGCTAGTGGGAAGTAGCCACATAGCACGGGGAGATCAGCTCAGTGCTTTGTGACCACCTAGAGGGGTGGGATAGAGAGGGTGGCGGGGAGACGCAAGAGGGAGGGGATATGGGGATATACGTATGCATATAGCTGATTCACTTTGCTATACAGCAGAAACTAACACAACACTGTAAAGCAGTTATACTCTAATAAAAATGTTTAAAAAAAATAGTAGTAGTACATTCACACAATGGAATACTATACAGTGATAAGAATGCGCAAATTACCACTATGTGCACAATAGAGATGGATCTCACAGACTTAATGTTGAGTGAAAGCCAAACCTATATATAGAGATATATATAATTTTATTTATATGAAAGTCAAAAACAGGCAAAACACGTTAATGGTGTTAGCAGTCAGGAAGTGAGACTGCTGGGGTGCTGGTGATATTCTGTTTCCTGATTTGAGTGCTCACACATTGCTGTGTGAAGTTTGTGAAATTAATTGATCTCTATCGTTGTGTGCTTTTCTGAATATTTTTTATGCTTTAATTGCAAGTTCACACAGACACCTCCCTACATAGAAACATGGACACATAATGCAAGCTTCATTCTCCCCGCCTGTCAAAAAATTAAATGGCTCTGGGTGGCAGCCCTGAACAATCGCTCTAGCTTCCTCACTGAAATGCCTATGAAGACAGCAAAAAAAGCCGTCCAAGTTTGGCAGTCAACCCTGTTGACACCACAGGAGAAAACTTCCCTGTGCCTCAGGGCTTCTCGTAAGGGATTGCGAGTGTGATGCCGTGGCTGAGTCTGTCTACTTGAAAATAGTAGAAATGGCTTTCTTCCATCTTCAATATCTTTACTCTGGGTTAGAAACTCAAGTTCTGCATCTAAGGGAACACTGAGTTTTCGTCCTTGCCCCAGTGCGTGTGTGTGTGTGCGCGTGTGTGTGTGTGCGTGCACGCGTACCTAGGGGGTTAGGGTCTGTTCCTTCCCCCCACCGCTAATCCTGTTACAGTATAAAAGGGGCTTGAAAGTGTTTCCTTACTCAATCTAGTTCCTGAATTAGGAATTCGAGTCTTTACGTTCAGGTGAATTCTGAATCCTGTGGGGAAAATTTGTCTCTACAGAGCTTTCTTTAGAAAGTACTCTCATTCTTGGAGATGTACTTTTCCAGAAAGGATGTTTTCTCTTTTGCCATATTTTCCACCTCACAATTCTTGACAAGTCTGTGGATCATTTACAGTGGTATCTGGTATTGTTTTGTCATGCCATTCGTTCGTTAAATTATTTACTCATTTAGCACATCACGCCAGAACTACTAAATCAAAAATCTCTACTTTTCACTACCCAAAACCAAATTATCCGTAAAGCAATATGCTGATATTTTCATTGTCCAGGAACTTGAGTGGAAATTTTATGTTTATTTAAAACTTAATGTTGAGGTTGACATCTGTAGAGTGTTTGTACACGTAAATAAGACAACAGGAAACAGTACAAAAGAAAGTGGGAAAAGAGTAAGAATAGCAATTACAGAATAAGTGAAAATGACCATAAACATAAGATACGCTTCCTCACCAGTCATGAAATCAATGCAAATTAAAATAACACTAAGATTCTTCAGTGATCCTATTTTCAAATATTAAAAATACTTAAAAATATTCATTATTGTGCGAACAGGCAATCTCATACATTGTTGGTGAGAGTGGGGCTGGAACGCTCGCTTTGAAGGCAATATATTTGCAGATTACAAATGTACATTTTATCAACATTTAAAAATTGTGAGCCTTTTGACCTTATGGTTTCTACACAGGTACTTCAGCAAGTGTGAAAAGACACAGGTAAAACCTTGCAGGTTTGTTGGTAACAGAAATATGGGAAGAAACCTAAATATGAATCGATTGGAACAGGTCTTTGTAAAATAAATAATAGTATTGCCATATCATGGTGCTAAATACAAAGAGAAGATGGGAGAAGTGAATATATACTATAATCCAATTTTATAAAAAATTAGTAAAGAGGGCCTTCCCTGGTGGCGCAGTGGTTGAGAGTCCACCTGCCGATGCAGGGGACACGGGTTCGTGCCCCGGTCCGGGAAGATCCCACATGCCGCGGAGCGGCTGGGCCCGTGAGCCATGGCCACTGAGCCTGCGCGTCCGGAGCCTGTGCTCCGCAATGGGAGAGGCCACAACAGTGAGAGGCCCGTGTACCGCAAAAAAAAAAAAAAAAAAAAAAAAAAAAGTAAAGAAACATACACATATGTCTATGCTTAGGAAAAATTCCAGGAGAATAGACAGAAAACTTTTACCAGTGGTCATTCTGGGGAGGGTGTATAGCAAGGGACTTCACTTTCTACTTTATATATTTCTGTTGTTTGAATTGTTACAATATGATTATAAACCTGTTATGATCAAGAAAGACAATAAAGATTTTTAATGCTATAGGATATTCACCCAATGCTAGCAATGTTATGTGTAAGTGATGGACATTCAGATTGTTTTAAAATTTTCTTCATTGTATTTTTGTACTTTCCAAAACTGTCTACAGTGTGTATCTACTTTTCATTTCAGAAAACAGGGGGCATTTCAAATAATAAGTCTATACAATTTAAACTATAGCATATGATCAAAATCATGTTGAACATATGGACAGCATAAAGCTTCAAAGGACATACACTTGAAAGTTAATGGTAGTTAAATGGGTGGTAGGATTATAGCAGATTTTTTCCTTCCTTCTGCTCGTTTGCAAAATCAACAGCTGTGTGACGTGAAGATCAATAGTTGGAATGACAGTAAGTTTATCATTATTGTAATTGTGCTCATTAGTATCTGAGTTCTCTCTCCCCTGGTTTCCCACATGCTTGTTATTTCCACACAGCAATGTTAATTATGGTGATGTAACACTAGAATGAATGGCTAGAAGTGGATGCAGTGGCACTATGGAGACACAAGCTAATAGAACAGAGAGGGGTCTTTAGACTTCTCTCCAGGCTGCCTCCTACCTTAAGACAAGTAGATTTGTGAACCACTCCACACGTGGAGCTGTCAGTGCTTTTCCTAAAGATAGCCAGGGAGACGCATCATCAAGACACTGACATTCCAACAAATAATTACAAATCATTCAATCCTACAACTGGCCAAGTAACCCACGATGTTGTGGTTTTCTTCTCTTTTATAAACAGAACTGATCAATGGTTGTGGGTCCATACTTTCTAGAACAAGATCCAAAATTTCTAAGTTTCTTTTGGAAGGAAACACCCAAAGAGAGGAGGAGTAGTTGATCAAGGGCCCCAGCCCTGAGACCCCTCATTTTCAAGTATCTTTCATTCTAATTCCCCTAGTCACCACCCCTCCCATGCTGGTCCCCAAGAAAACACTGATTCTTTTTTAGTGGTCTGAGTAGAGACATAAGTCTTTATTTTTATCTCTTTCACATAATAGAATTTTCAAAAACTCTCTCAAAATGCTAATGTAGCCAAATAGGCTATGAAATGGACAAAGGCCAGAAGGATACACCAAAATGTTAACAATGGTTACATCTAAGAAGTTGGACTATATGTTATTATTTTGACTAATTATTTTTTCTGGGTATTTAAAACAAGACATAAACATTTTCACTGTGCAGTGAAGCTTTCACTATGTGTACACAGGTCTTTCTTCATCTCAAGAAGAGTTTCTTCTACTGTATCTTTAGTTATTGCTTCTAGTTAAATTGTACTATTTTCTACTTCAAGAATAATAATTATCTGTATGCTGATTTTACACCCTCCTTTCTCATTATTATCTCACTAATTGGAATTTCCCCCCAATTTCCTCTCCATTCTTGAGGAACTTCTCCATTGATCTCTAAGTCACTTAGATGATTTTCTGCAGGATCAGTTTACTTTTTTCTTTGACTGCTGTTAAAATATTACCTTCATTGCCATATTTGTCCATCTCCTTTTTCGTCTTATCCTGCTCTCTTTTCACTTAGTCCATTCTCTCCTTAAGGATATCTTAATTACGTGTCAGAGAAATCATGACTTCTTATACTCTATTGAAAATGCCTAATTATTTCTTAATAATTTGTCCTTGATTCTGAAATACATCATTTTCAGGTATAGGTTCTTATTTGTCTTTGGTTTGACATTCTCTTCTTCAGCAGTATTTTTCACAAATAGGGACTTAAATGTCCCTTGATGTGGCATCCTGTCCCCCTGGGGGGTGGCTAAGTCCCCTGCTCAGACCGATGGCTACAGCATGAGTTAACACGTGCAGCCACTAATCCAACCCTCGTTTGGATGAAATGAGGCAGTGGCGAGCAGAATCTGGTGGTTTGATGTTGAAAGAGAGAACGAAGACTCTGACCCTGGGAGATGAGAGGGGTCCAGACAGTGAGATAGGAGTGCATTTTAAGCAAACTTTATCTTCTTTCCAGATTAGCCACTGGGCCAGCCTTGGCCATTTCCCTTCCTGTAGGGTCTCAGTGTCTCCCATAAAGGGGTGACAAGGAAGAGTTTTGTGAGCTGTGAATAAGGGTGATGAGCAAAAAGAGGCTTCGGTGATCAAATATATTATGAAAACAGGATTAAATAAAGATTAAGAGATTTATTTACTGTGTCAGTACTCAGACACTCAAATAGGCTGGGGATATGGCAAATTTCCAGGAAGTGACTCTGGTAGGCTGCATTTCCCAGACATCATTGACAATGGTAACCATTTGATGGAGTCTCTTATTGGGCAAACATTTCCTGGAAGACACTTTTAGAAGCAATGTTCCAACTTTTGTACGATTCCCATTCTCACTCACTCCAGCCTTTCTTTGTCTGTACAGATAAGGTAAGGGGGTCAGAAGGGCAAGCTAGTTACAATACATCAACTCCATCAGGCTCCCTAGAAAAACCTGGAAGAGTCTGAGGGGTGGGTGAGGCAGGACCACCTGTGCATGGCAAACATGATGTAGGGTGTGAGCACTTCCTGTCCCCCATGGCAATGGATGAGGACTGAGGGAAGGAACACATCCAATTACAAAAAGTCAATGGCAAGGGCTTCCCTGGTGGCACAGTGGTTGAGAGTCCGCCTGCTGATGCAGGAGACACGGGTTCGTGCCCCGGTCCGGGAAGATCCCACATGCCGCGGAGCGGCTGGGCCCGTGAGCCATGGCCGCTGAGCCTGCGCGTCCGGAGCCTGTGGGGAGAGGCCACAACAGTGAGAGGCCCACGTACCGCAAAAAAAAAAAAAAAAAAAAAAAAAAAAGTCAATGGCAAGAACTCAGTCATAAGCAAGGCCCTGAGTTCTTCTTCCTTTTCACAGGAAGTGCAGTGCAGTCTAGAAGCAAAACGTATTACTGTTATGTCTGAGAAAGTGTATGGCATCCATTCTCTTGATCTAACATGGTCACAGCTTCATATAAAATTCAGAGTATTAGACTAGAAAAGAATAAGGAGCTCTTGGACTCCAACACCCTTGACTTACAAATGGATAAACTGTGGGCCTGGGAGGTGAAGAACCTTGTAAAACGCCCCCAAAACAGCATCTCGGCGTCTGTACCCTGATCTCCAGTGCCTTTTCCACTAAACTATGATGCCATGTATATAACTTGAAAAAATACGAGTGTAAAATTGAAGACCAAATAGCTAAATGAGGGCACTTTTTAAAGCATTTTATTCCTCATTCTAAAACAATTGCAAAATGTACAGTTTTCTCATCTTCCCATTTTGACAGATGAAAAATAAATTATTATTACTTCATTCATTCACTCATTTGTCTGTCCAATCATTCAAAAAGTGTTCACTGAGCACCTACTATATACCAGGCACTGTACCAGGGACTTGGAGTATAATGGTGAAAATATTTGACATCATCCCAACTTACATTTTGATGAGGGAGACAGACATTATCCAAGAAAAATCACATAAATAAATATTATTGGGTTGATTCTGATAAATTGTGCAAGTATTAGACCCGTGGAGACACAGAAAGCTGAAGAGCAATAATGACTGCAATAAACAAAGTTAACACTGAACCCAAAAGACAAAGAACCAAGAGACCTAAAAATAGGAACATTTTTATGACCAAGGAATCCCATTTGCTGGAGAGGCAGAGGCAGAAATGTAAATACCAACATTGTAATCCTCCTGTCTTTGAAAAGGGCTTTGGGGTAGACCCAACCCATATTGATGGTTCCAGACTAATTTCCTTTTCGGTAAACCCAACTGAATCTCTCACCATCTTTAGCAGCACAGCTTTGCTGGGGAAGCAACAAATAGGCATTTATAATTGTGATACGGAGTTGAATGACACCCCTGAGCTGGTGGGCACAGCTACAGGAATCTCAGGAAGTGTTGCCTGACAGTCCGTCTAAGGCTTGCGGTAAATACGCCTTCGTGGGCTGTGTGTGTGGAGGAGAATCAGAGCAAGAGAGCAGAAGCAGTTGCCAGGCAGGGCTGGGGTGGAGGTCATGTCCCACCTAGGGAAGGTCTTTCCTTCTCCTCCACCTCTATGTACTTGCAGATCTGCTGGAGGGCACTTTCAGGATTTCGCCAGGTTGTAGAACAAGGAACCAACGGGGGCTTTGGAGGGAGACCATGCAGCCTTCCTCCCACCGGCTCCTCTGCTTTACCCTGGGTAACATTGCTCAAGCCCTGCATCCTTGCAGAACACCAATGCCCTTCCTTCTTAAAAGCCCTCACTTGAAAATTAAATGAGATTACAAGTCTTAAGCCTGGCACATAGTAGGGGTTCAACGAATATAGTCCCCCCACTCCATGCTTTCCCCGCTTTCTACTTTGTCACTGAATGCGGGACCCTAATTTATCTAGGTCTCAGTTTCATCACCTGTGAAATAATAGGGCATGAGGTGATTGCTGGGCTTCCTTTTAATTCAGGCATTTTAGGAGTTTCTCATTGTACACCATACAGAGAAGGAACGGCAGAGGCTGGGACTTCTGTGACCCTGGTCTGTAGGGGTGAATTCCCAGGTTGCTCCCCAGCATCAACCATGACCTAGGCAAAGACAGGAAAAATAAATGACTAGGAAAGGGCCAACCTTGCAGCGTGCTTGCCTGCAAACAATTCACACGCAGTTGGGGGCCCTCAGCTGGAAACCAGCGTTTCATCAGCAGCTATTTGCAATAATGTCAGTGGCTGACGGTTGGGATTCAGTGGCTCCTGGCCTGAGCCATCACCGAGCAACCAATTTTCACTTTGCAAGTCAGAATGACCCCTCCAGGGCTCTGTGCCAGAGAGGAAGGGAGGCGTGGGTCTCTGTTGGGACACGTTTGAGCACGGAGCCCATAGATGGCTGTTTCTGGCCTACGGTTCTTGCCCCTTACAAGCCCTTCTCACTACAAACACATAGCTTTTCTTGTTCTGGGAGCTCTCAGGGGCTTACCCATCTTTCTTAGAGTCAGAAAGAGGAGGGAGGAAAGCAGGCAATGAGAAAAAAGGCAAACAGGAAGATGCAGCTGTTTGAAGCAGCAAATAGAATATCGGTTGTGGCCCCAGGACTGCTGGGTATAATGCTTGGATCTGACACAAGCCAGCCGCCTGGCCACAGCTGTCGCCTCCTGTCTCTGGATGCAGTTTGCTCAGGTGTAAAGGCTCGAGGTTTGACGAGGGGGTCTTGGTTCGACTTCCCGTTGTCCCTAATGTCCTGTGACTCATTCTAAACAGGGAAGGGCGGAGAAAAGGAGGAAATGGAAGAAGAGAAGGAGAAGGTGGAAAGCAGGTGGGTGAGGCTTCTTCAAAAAGAAGAGAGGAAAACGAGGAAGGCTGCCACAATAAAGAGGAAAACAACACAGATTTGCCGAAAGTATTCCTCGCAGAGCTGTAAGTAATCTCTACGGTAATCACGATGACAATTATTAGCATAAACAGCCGAAGTCCTAATAAATTTCCTAAAGGGCAGCATCCTGCAGGTGACTCAGGGATGCTCTCCCCACCAACGCCCCCCCAATAAAAAAAAAAAAGCCCATGAGGATCCCTCTTTCCTGAGTCCATAGTTCTGGGAGCCAAAGGGGAGGACGAGGGAAACATCTGGGCTCTGAATCTGGCCAACTGGTGTTGAGTCACCCAGGACAGCCCAAGAACACCCGGCCAAGGTTGTTCTGCAGAGACAGGGTCCCAACACCCACGTGCTCTGAGCCTGCACCAGTAGCAGCAGGATCCCAGTCACCCTGTACCGTCGAGGGCTTCCCAGCTACTTCCTAAAGGGGACCCATAGGCCAAAGGCTTCTTATCCACAGAAGGACTGCTTGTGACTCTCCTGGCTACCTGGATCTGTTCTCATTCTCCCTGGCTTTGCTTTACTTCTGCTAACAGCCATCATCAGCTCAGCCCTGCCTCTCCTGGTCCCCAGCGTGTGGCAGGTCCCTGATCCTGTATCCCCCTCCCTCCACTTGCCTCAGAACTGACCCAGCTCCTTTCCTTCCCTAGCTCTGATCTTCAGAGCTCTTTGGATCTACCTCTGAGTCTCCTAACACCCTGTGTCAGGAAATGCTTGTATACACAGCCCCGCGCTCTTACCAAACTGCGAGGAATCCACTCTAAATCTTAAGGGCTTCACTGCTGTATCCAGGTTATGTTTACAAGATTAAGACTGGTGGGAGGTGGGCAGCAAGTAATCCATTCAAAGACACTTTCTGGAAAGAAATCGGACTCAAACCTGTTCAGGGAATTAACAGCACTTAAAAAAATTTTATGTGAGGCAAGCTATTATAATGTCTCACAAAAGGCCTGCCTGCAAGTGATTTGGGATTGGTTTGTAACCTGTTACAGAAAAACCCAAATTCAGAATAAGATAATCCTAAGAATGGTAATCAATGAGGTCATATTGGTTTGTGATATCTTGACTCTGTCCAAAGGACAGGGGGTGCATATGAATCAGAGAACAATGATCAAGAAAAGCCAGTATTAACCCAAAAGCTAAGGTGAGAATTGGGGAAGCTATTCTAAAAAAAGGGCAACTGGAGAGGTTTTTAAAGCACTCACAGCGATTACAGAAAGCACAAGTACACCCCAAGAAAGTCTGTGTTATTGGAAAGGGATTTACTGTAGATTCCTAATTTAGGACTAGGAATGGTTTCCTTAGGCAGGAATAGAGCACAGTTGCATTAGTAAGAGCATAACATTTGGTTTAGGTTTTTACATTTTGCAATATTTCACCAAAGCTATTTTAAAATTTACATGTCAATACAGTCATTTTTTATCTCAATATATCTATTGTTATATTAAAATCTTGTTTTTATGGATTTAGGAGCCCCGGCATTTCAGCTTCTTGTATCTCTATATTTTCTATTCTTGGGGAGAGCACAACAGTGAACTGGCTTGTGCATTTAAATCCAGCTGTCGAGAGGCTTTCGACAGGCCCTGTGTAGAGTTGTTAGGCAGTGGGGCTGTGGATCTTAGCATCAGAAACACCTGAAATGCTTGTTAAGAATATGCACTCCCAGGATGCCCAAAAGGTTTTCCTGTCTTGCACTGAGATGCACAAATCAGAATCTCTTGGAGTAAGACCCAAGAATCAGGCTTTGAATTGGAATCTGTGGCAAACTCTATTTTCCCAAAATAGCTGTGACACAGTATCTCTCATCCCGTATCCTCCTCTGTAATATAATCCTGCCTCCATGCCTTCAAGAGGTGGGGTCTGTGTCCCCTCCCTCCTTCAGCCTGGACAGGCTTAGGGCTGCTTTGCAGTGCGAGTACAGTGAAGTCAACATTGTGTGCCTTTATACTGGGACATAAAGGGCGATGCAGTTTCTAGCTTGTTCTCTGGAGCACTCGCATTTGGCGTCCTAGGCTGCCTTCTAAGTCCAGCTAAGCTAAGGCAGCCCTGGTGTGTGGAAGCCAAGTCACCTGGAGAGGCCCATGCAGGTGTTCTGGTGGCAGCACTGCTCCGCAAGTCATCCCAGCCCAGACGTTTGAGTGAAGGAGCCTCCAGATGATTCTGCCCTAGAAGACAGACATCCCAGATTTCGTACTATCCGGAGGACAAATGAGAATACGTGAGTTGTAATTGACATTACAGTTGGCTTTAATGTCACGACTGATGCTCGTCTATGTATTCATCCGTTCAATGAAACATGTATTGATTGTCCGCTATCGCCAGATGGTTCTAAAATCTGGAGACACAGCAAAGTCCAAGAAACATCCCCCAGTGTCAAGGACCACACATTCTAAGGATGATAGAGCACAGTGTGGCTGGGTGGGAGGAATAGACAAAAACAAATAAATAAATACGTTAACAAGATAGCTTAAGGCAATGTTAAATGTTGTGGAAACAGTTAAGCAAAGGAATGTGATGGGGGCAGGCACTATTTTATACTGCGTGGTCAACCTCTCCCAGGAGTTGTAGTTTGAATTGAGACTTGTATTTGTTTCCTGGAGCTGCCGTGACAAAGTACCACAGACTGGGTGTGAGGGTTAAATAACAGAAATGTATCGTCTCACAGTTCTGGGGGCCAGAAGTCCAAGATCAAGAAGTTGGCAGAGTTGTTTCCCTCTGGGCGCTGTGGAGGAGAATCTGGTCCGTGCCCCTCTCCTAGCTTCTGGTGGTTTGCTAGCCAGCTTTGCCATTCTTTGGTTTGAAGAGGTGTCACCCCGACCTCTGTCTTCATCTTCACATGGCGTTCTCCCCGTGTGCACATCTATCTCCCAATTTCCCCTTTTTATAAGGACACCAGTCACATTGCATTAGGGGCCCACCCTAACCCAGTATGGCCTCATCCTAATTTAATTAACTGCGTCTGCAATGACGCTGTTTCCCAATAAGGTCACATTCTGATGCAGTAGGTGTCAGGACTTCAACTTATGAATTTTGGGAGAACACAGTCTGGCCTTTAACAGTACCTGAAGGATGAGGACCCCGCTCTATAATAATGTGGAGCTGAGCATGCCAGGTAGAGGGCAAAGCAGAAGCAGAAACAAGTTTGATGTTCAAAAGTCAGACCAGCAGTCAGTGCTGGAACACAGAGAGGAAGGGGGTTCGGCCTCATTATCACATGGATTGACATGTACAGTGAACATTCCTTTAAACATTGCATCATGGGTGCTGTCACCGAAAGTCTGAGCTGCCCAGTGATCATATGCAATCGTCAGGGGTCCTATCAGTTCTACTTTGGACACATGGCTCAGAACCCGGCCCTCCTCTGCATCCCCACCAGCAGGCTTTGGTGAGGCATTTATTTCTCTCTTCTACTATTTCAGTTGCTGGTTCATTGATCTTCCTGCCTTCTCCACCCTCCCATCCATCCTTTGGAATACCAACAGAATCATTTTTTAAAACAGAAATCCAATCTCACTCATTCTAAAAAATATTCCTCCACTGCCTCTCCATTATTCACCAAAATAAAGTACAAAATCACCCGCGTGGTGCCAAAAGTCATACAAATCCAGCTTAGCTCCAGCCGAGTCTCCAGCCTTTCTGTCAACTGGACTCACTTCCCATTTCCCAGACTCCCTGTGTTAGGACTCTATTTTTGTTCATGCTTTCCCACTCTTCCCAGTTTTTTCTTTGTGTAAGTTAAAAAAAAATTTTTGCCATGCTGGCTGGCTTGCAGGATCTTAGTTCCTCAACCAGGGATGGAACCTGTGCCCTTGGCAATGAAAGCATGGAGTTCTAACCGCTGGACTGCCAGGGAATTCCCATCCCACTTTTTCTTGATGAATACCTTATCTTTTAGAAACAGTTTGGTATTCATCTCCACTGGAAAAAAAAAAAAAAAAAAGCACTTCTTCTCCATTCTTTCCTGAAAGCCTCCCCACCCTCCTTTGCCTGTGGTGGAATTAATTGCTCTTTATCTTTGTTCCTATGGCAGCTTGTTTATCATGTATCACCTTGGCTTGTATGTACCTGTTTGAATACTGGTCATTTGCTTCCCTTGTTGAAACCATGAATTCTTTGTCGGTGACAGTGCCTAGGATGGTACATGTTCAATGAATGTTCGCCAGACCAAATTTAGTGGAATACTAGTCATGAAATGAGTGCCGGCCTTCAGATTAGGTCACCACTGTTGACCTGAAACAAAGAGACAGCCAGATAGTTCTCTAGCAAAGGTGGGTTTATTCAGGGTCAGCAGAAAACTGCAGTTCGGGGTCTGCAACCACGGCAAGCCGCCTGTAAGGACCTGTACAGCAAGGAGAGGAGAACGCTTTTATAGAAGGGAAAGGAAGTTGGGAGGGTGATAGTAAACAAAGAGTTTTTCAAGGCTTGTCATTGTCTGAGTCCTGGCCAGGAGAGAAGACGAGTCTTTCTTCTTCCTATTGGGCTCTGCTGTCCTCACAGGGCTTGAGAGCGCCCCCTTCTGGTCTCCCAACTCTATTTAATTGAAGTTTCTGCTCCTTAATTCTTTTCTAAAATATTTATTTATTTGGCTGCGCCGGGTCTTAGTTGCTGCATGTGGGATCTTCATTGCCACTTGCAGACTCTTTTAGTTGTGGCATGCACGTGGGATCTAGTTCCCTGACCAGGGATCGAACCCAGGCCCCCTGCTTTGGGAGCGTGGAGTCTGAACCACTGGACCACCAGGGAAGTCCCTGATCATTAATTTTTTACACGACTGTTTTGGTTATTGACATCCGTGGACCAGTTTCAGAGCTAATGTTCTTATCCCTGTCAATGTCTGTATCAATATAACTTAGTAGATTTGACATCTAGGCATGAATTCAAGTCCATTAAGATTAGGTACCATCCTACCTAGAGACTGTCATACTGAGTGAAGTAAGTCAGACGGAGAAAGAGAAATATCGTATGATATCACTTGTATGCAGAATCTAAAAAGAAATGATACAACTGAACGTATTTACAAAACAGAAACGGACTCACAGACTTAAAGAATGAATTTATGGTTACCGGCGGGGAAGGGTGCGGGGAAGGGATAGTTAGGGAGTTTGGGATTGACATGTACACACTGCTATATTTAAAAAGGATAACCAACAAGGACCACCTGTATAGCACAGAGAACTCTGCTCAGTGTTATGTGGCAGCCTGGATGGGAGGGGAGTCTGGGGGAGAATGGATATGTATGGCCGAGTCGCTTTGCTGTGCCCCTGAAACTATCACAGCATCGTTAATAGGCTCTACTCCAGTACAAAATAAAAGGTTAAAAGAAAAAAGATTAGGTGCCATCTTAACCTCTTGGGCCTCAGGTTCTTTATCTGTAAAATGAGACATTTGGACCAAATAAACTATAAACCTTTTGCTTGCTAAAGATGTAGCATTAGCCCCATCTTTCCTGCTGGAGTCAGAATTTACATAATCATTATATCACCATCACTGCTGACATCGATCTTACTCTCCTTTTGTTTAGGTATGGGTCCTGCTTCACGGTGCTCCCGTTTTATTGTTGTTGTTGTTTTTGTGGGGGCCGGGGGCTGGCAATAGCTCTTTTTCTTTTTAATTTGATTAATTAATTAACTTATTTATTTTTGTCTGTGTTGGGTCTTCATTGCTGCACGCGGGCTTTCTCTAGTTGCGGTGAGCAGGGGCTACTCTTCATTGCGATGCAAGGGCTTCTCATTGCAGTGGCTTCTCTTGTTGCGCAGCACGGGCTCTAGGCATGCGGGCGTCAGTAGTTGTGGCTCACGGGCTCTAGAGCGCAGGCTCAGTAGTTGTGGCGCACGGGCTTAGTTGCTCCGCGGCATGTGGGATCTTCGCGGACCAAGGCTCAAACCCGTGTCCCCTGCGTTGGCAGGCGGATTCTTAACCACTGCACCACCAGGGAAGTCCCAGCAATAGCTCTTTTGAAACTGACCTTGTCTTTAGCATTTTTTAGGATTGTGTGTTAGGAGAAGGGTACGATTAAGGGTGTAGCTTTGCACATGTTTTGTTTTCCTGTTTTTTGTTTTTACTTATAAGCTCCTGGGTCATGGTAAATTAGAGCAGCTTTTCTGAAAATTTACCACACAGGAAGCTGTCCTGAACTTCTCCTGTGGCCTCCTAGACCCTCTCCCATTAATTTCCTCTAATTCTCATTAGCATGTTTCTACCGCAGGCTCGGAAGCAGAGAGAAATTCTTGTGCAGCTAATTTAACACCTGCAGGTTTTGAGAGCTGGTGGAGAAACTACATCAATAAAATAATCACTCACTTTCTCAGAGATTTTAAATTTGAACCCTTTAAAGGTTAGACTTTTGTTTTGATTTTTCTATTTGTGTTTTTCCATCGAGTCATATGTTAATTAATGCTCTTGTCTTTTCAAGCCTCTCATGTAAAGAGAGGCTAAAACAAAATCTGAATGAAACCGTTTTCAGCGTATGAATGGCCGTAGTCAAGAAAGTATTCCGACATTTCAGAGGCGGGTGTGGCTTTTCTCTTCTGCATCACCACAGCCTGCTTTAGAAATCCCTGGCAAAACCGGTGGGTAGCTGCGAGGTGGGACTGGCAGATGGGACCCAGCCTGGGAGCTGGGTGATGTCCTGTGGTTTGAAGAGTCATCCGGCAAAGCTGGAAGCTCTCATGCACTGAAGTGTGTGAGCGGGAGGTGTAGCAAAAAGGGATGGGCAGGAAAATGGTCAGTTTTGAAGTTGTGTCTGTGTAGGAGGTGCGGGGTGGGGGGGCGTTACTTCTTCTCATGGGGGCAGGGAGCTTATTCCCTCCCTACTCGTAGAAACCAAAAAACCCATTGAGAGGCTGGGAAGAGGGCTCCAAAAGCATCACTAGGAGAGATCGCCAGTCCCAGCAGGAAGGAGAGCCAGGCGTGCCACTCCCGGGCTGGATGCCACCCTCGGAGCAGGGCACCATGAGACGATTCTTGGGAGAAGGTGACCGTGTCCCTGGGAGTGATATGAGCTCAGTGACAGACACCCCCTTCTATGGGCATTTCTAAAGGCAGGAAGCTTGTGGGAGAAGCCCTCAGCAGACGGGCAGTGGGGACTGTGGCCTAGTGTGCCTACCAGAGGATGGAGGGGCTGCAGCCCGGAACTCCAGGGACCTCCGAGAACGAGAAGAGGCACTTAGCCATCCCAGGGCATCACACAGAGGACTGCCTAAGTTAGCAGAGTAGGCAAGCCCTGAGGACTGCTCAGAGCTCAACCAGGCAAGCTCAGCGATACCCATCAGTAAGGCAGGAGATAGATGGGCCCCAGGCTGAGCAGCAGTTCGTCCCCTGTGGGCAGATACTGCGAAATAGCAGGACGGAGGAGAAGCTGAACCCTGTCCAGATAAGAGATGAAAGACCACATATTCCTCATTCTCGAAGTCAAGGAGACCTTCCCGAGTACACATGTGCAGAAAGGTTGCTTGGAGGTCAAAAAAGGAGGGGGCGCCACCCCATAGTAAGTGATGTCAACTTACCCATAGGCCTCTTCTCTAGAATCCATCTTGGCTAAGAGATGTGCCTACACACATGGGAGGACCCTGAGATATACTAAATACGGACTCAAAACCAGGCAAAGGAAGATGATTGGCCAAAGGAAACCCGGAAAAAATGAGCCATAAGTTATTCAAACCACCACAAGGGCGCGACTCTCTCTCCCTGAGTCTGCCCGTGTGTCTATCCACACGTACTCTTTTTCCTCCTAATAAACACTTGTTTACTATTTTCCATCTTTGTGGGAATTCATTTCTGCAAAGCCGTACAGGCCAGGGCCTTGTCACTGGCCATTGGTCTAGTGGCTAGGATTCAGCGCTCTCACTGCCGTGGCCTGACTTCAGTCTCTGGGAACTGAAATCCTGCTTCAGGCCGAGGCCACCCGAGATCATCAGGAAAGAGGCTGAGGGTGTGGACCACTGGCAGGTGCAAAGGGAAACAAGGAAGAGGTGGGTGACTGCAGAGGCTGTGATGTAGTTGGGCACCATCCCAAGAAAACCTCACCTGCATCTACACAGATGCCAGCACAATCCTGGAGACCAAAAAACACCAGATAGAATGAGGTGGATTCACAGTTAGGTAAAGTCAACTCCAATGTCCCTCTCCTTCCTCTCTGTCTTCCTAGAGGAATGAAGCCCGGAAACGTAGTGGGGAGAAGAGAACCCAGAAGGAGACCATGGCCCTACCCTGCACTGCAAGACAAGAGTGAAAGAGTAGACCCCTTCCCACTAACCACGATGAGGACCCAAAGCTGATTATGAATTTAAAATAGGAGATTTGAGTACAGCTTTAAACCAGATGGAATTTTGATAACCCAAAGCAACCAGAAAATGATACAATTGGCCCACGTGTGGCTGAGGGAAGGGGCAGAGTGTGGTTGGAGCACAAATGGGAGAAATAAAGCTGATTGCTATTCAGAACTCACCAGTGTCCTACTGCTAAGCAAGCTGTCTTTTTCAGGAGGTCATTATGAGGAATAAACGCGATAATTATTAAACACATACGTACTTAGCAGAATAAACTCCCGAAAAATTTCCCTTAGCCTAACTTCTCTTTCTCCGAAGTTTCACACATGGTAACTGTTTAAAAAAAAAAAAAAAGTACCCTGCCCTCTACCTGTAAACACGGTCTCCCTTGAAAAGTCAACACTCCCCCCCCCCTCCCCGCACCCCGGTACTCCTGACCCACGCATCTACGTGAGCCCTGGGGAGTGAGTGGAATCATTCTTTTCAGGCCAAATTTCTAGGGAGGAGCAGCCCTGTGGGAAATCCAGAGACTGTCACTGTCTTAGTCTGTTTGGGCTGCTAAACAAAAATACCATCGACTGGGTGGCTTGAACAACAAATGTATTTTCTCACAGTTCTGGAGACCAAGAAATCTAAGATCAAGGTGCTGGCGGATTCCGTGTCTGGTGAGAGCCGGCTTCCTGGTTTATGCATGGCTGTCTTCTCACTGTGTCCTCACTAGTGAAGAAGTGGGAGAGAGCTCTCTGAGGTCTCCTTTTTTTTAATAATAACTTTTTAAATCAAAATATAGTTGATTTATAATGTTGTGTTGGTTTCAAGTACATACCAAAGTGATTCATTCATATATATATATATATATATATATACACTTTTTCAGATCCTTTCCCTTATAGCTTATCACAAAATACTAAGTATAATTCCCTGTGCTATACAGTAGGTCCTTGTTGGTGGAGTCTCCTTTTTAAGGATGCAGATCCCATCATGGGTGTCCACCTTCCTGACTTCATTACCTCCCAAAGGCCCCACGTTTTAATTCCATCACGTTGGGGGTTAGGATTTCAATACGTGTATTTCGGGGGGGGAACTCAAACATTCACTACATCCCAGTCACCTTTTATCTGGTTTCATTTCTTTCTTTCCTTTGTGACTTGCCCATTCATGATATTTGCCCATTTTTCTATTTCTATCCCATTTTTAAAATTGTCTTAAAAAGCACTTTCCATACTAAGAGCATTAGTCCTTTGTTATATGTGGTGCAAATATTTTTCTGGTTTGCTACGTATATTTCAAACCTATTTTCGTTTTTTTAAACTTTTAAAAGTTTGGGTAATCATATTTACCCATCTTTTCTGTATAATTCCCAAGCACTCCAGTCCAATGTACTGTCTGTTAATGTCTTTCTTGCTTCATTTACTTCTGAATGATGCTCAGCTGCATCTACAATGTATGTTTCATGCTGGCCTTCCTCCCATAGTTGCTCTGCATTTTGTAGGAGGACTTTGGTAAGCCATCTCTTCACATATTAGAAATACACGTGATACACTTGCTGCATCCTTGTTTGGCCATAAACATCTTCTTTTCTTTTCTAATCTCTGCATTTTATTGATAGCTTAACTGGGTATAGAATTCCAGATCCAATATAGTTTCTTCTTAGAAATTTGAATATATTGCTCCTCTAACATAACTCAGTGTTGCTGCTCAGAAGTGCATATTAATATGTTCATCTTTCCCTGGGCGTGACCCCTCTTTTCTCTCTGGAAGCTTTAAGGACATTCACTTAATGCTTTGAGTTAGGAAATTTCAGCATGATACATCTATATGTGAGTTATTTTCTCATTTATCCTTCTCCATACTCAGGAGATGCTCAGTATTAAGAGTCACGACTACTCTCAGTTCAGGGAGTTTTATTTTTTTCTTTAATGTCTGTACTTATGTTTTATCTTCTTATGCTTCTGTTCTCTCCTTCTAAGAAATCTACTAGATTGCTGTCAGGCCTCCTAGATTTGACATTTGTGTTTCCTAACTTTTCCCATATATTTTATTTATCTTTTTGCTCCCAGTTCTGAGAGATTCCTTTGATTTTACTTCCCAGATCAAAAACCTAATCTTAATCTTTGTCCAATTTATTATTCAACCTATCTAGTGAAATCTTTACTTTTGCAGTAATATCTTCATTTTGAAACATTTTTTCTTACTCTCTGATTGGTACCTTTGCAAAAGAGACTGCCCTTAATTTGTGGTTACAGTATCTGCCTAAACCTGTAGGCAGAAATCAATGTTTTTAAATAGTTCTCATCTTTTTCCTGAATGATCTCTTTTTTCCCTCCTCTGGGATTATTTAGTTTGTGTTTAATGATCCTTCTCTTTCTCTTTCATGCTTCTGCGTTTTTTTAATACCTTGCAGTCTTTGTTTGCAAGAGCTTTTTTTGGTTTCTTTTTAATGACAGGCTACTCTGACATGTGCAGACAATTGGTGTGCCTTTCCTCAGCAGTTGTATATGTCTCTTTCATAACAGGCCTTTTTCTTAAACAGAAGGACCAAATGTGAGGTTTCAGTCAGCAAGCATAATTATAGGCAGGCTCTCTTCTCATGTTTGGGGACCAGGAATAGGAAAGCAGGGTAGGGACCCCCATAACTGTCAGTGCAAAGCCCTCTGAGCATGGAGCCTTTGAGTGCTTCAATTTTGCTGTTTCTCTGGCAGTCTCCAACACCCTTGCCAGGAACTCTTCCAGGGTAGGATGGATGTAAGTCATTTGTTCACTTCTCCCCCTGAAAGGTGCAGTTGGATCCCCACTTTCCTTGAGTCTGTAGGGATCTATGATGACGTCGATCCATAGATTATTAACTGAAGGGACGTAATCAGTTCTGGGCCTGGGCCAGCTGTCACTTCCTGTTTTTTAGAGCATGAGCTCTGAGGAAAGTCAGATGTGGCATGTAAGAAGTCCAGCTCCCGGAAGACGACCATGCTGTGAGGAAGCCAGCACTAGCCACGTGGAGAGGTTGTTTGGAGAGACAGACACAGGGCCAGGCCCCAGATACCCAAGCCACTCGGATGGCTTGTGCCAGGCGCGAGACACGAATGAGGAAACCTTCAGATGGCTCCATCTCCCTGCTCACCCACGAGAGACAGACCGTCGAACCGAGCCCAGTCAACCCACAGGAAGATGAGAGATGATAATACATAATGCTTTTTAACTGTTAAATTTCAGAGTGGTTTGTTGCGAAGCAATGATAATAGATCACCCATTTCTTGTGGTAACAGATCAAATACTTTCTCTAGAAAGCAGTTTCCAGGCTTTGGCCTGAATGTAAAAGCCGTGGCTGCCAGCAACTCTGTTGAAGAGAAAAGGACCTACTGCCATAGGCTTTAAAATGCAGTTCTTCAATAAAAACCTTGAAGATGACCTCTGGCCCACACCTGCACCTGGGGACGCTAACGTGGGCCTTCTCTGGACTCCTCTGAGAAGACCGACGTTTAACTCTGGTGCCTCGGGCTGTGGTTTCTTCTCATTTTTCTCTGTGAATCAGGTGAAGACTATATTGTATCCTCCAGACAGTCCCCAAAATTTAAGAGTTACTGATGGTATCTATTTCTTTTTCCCCCGCTCTGTTATAGGGTGTGTGTGTGTGTGTGTGTGTGTGTGTGTGTGTGTGTGTAATTTCAATGTAAACTTGAAAGAATATGGAAGTAGCAACACATGCTTAGGCTTCCATCTTGAAACAGAAACTTAGTAAATTCCTAAATAGAACTCAGTGATAAGAGCTCATGTATTTTAGATAGTTTAGCGGTACTGGGCAAGTGAAGAATGCACCATCTGCTAATATCTCATAAAAATAATTAGGTGGGGGAAATTCATGCAAAAACACAGTTAAATGAATATTCCCAAAGGAGAGTACTGTATTTCCCCACGTTGTCACAGGCTGGCCTCGCCTCTCACACATGCACTGAAGCAGCATAAAGGGCCGCATCAGACAACAGGGAAAAAAATGACACAGGATTTTGTGGCCTGAAAACCATGGAGGTAAGTATTCAATATTTCTGTGAATTTGAAGAATTTATATTTTATGTTGTCCTCTTTGGTGGAGGAGGGCAGGGCAGCAGAAAATAACTGACTTCTTGATTGACTAGGTGGAGGAGAGGAGATATATCTTTCCAAGTGGAGGGACATCAGACAAGTTCACTATGGGTTGTATGCTGGGTTCAAAGGCCGCCGTGAGGCACCGGTAAATGTACTAGGGAACTGCCTGGGATGACTTCTGTGTGAAGCCAGAAGACTTCTATTACCTCTGGTTGCTTGTTAAGCTCGGCAGAAGTTTCCTCAGAGATGCAAATTTTAATGCACGAATCCTGTGGTCTCTAAAGTCTGAGGGGCTGACTTTGGAGAGAAGGGGATGGGGACCTGGGAGAAAAATTCCCAAGGATTAAAATGGAAAATGAAAGAATTGGACAGTTTTGACCAGCCACCTGAAATAGACAGGTTTCCTGGGAGGGTTACAAGTGGGGTACCTCTTAAATCTGTTATAATTTGAGTATCTGTTGGTCCATTTATTTATAGACATGATTGATTATATAGGTGGTGAAGCAGGGGTGCAAGGCCACAGGCTGGGCCCTCACCTGTGCTCTCATCCAGACCATTCAGCTCTGGCCCAAACCTCAGATATTCCATGCAGCCTTACAGTTTACCACACTCAACTTCCTTGGAAGGCCAGGGACTATTATTATCATCATCATCATCATTATCATTATCGTTGTTATTTTTATTAGTATTTGGACAAGCTTCTTGGAATTTTGCTCCCAAAGCAACTCATCCGAATATTCCTTCCAGCTTACGTGCAGTTGAGTTGTAAATACGGTATTCTCCGCTTACTGTCAGTGACGTTTTAGTGACAGTCTTAGACTGATGTCCCATACAGGTGTTGCATGGACCTGCCTCTTAATCTGGCTATGTTCTAGTCTGACTTTCAGGGCAGAATCACAAGAAATGAGTCAGTAAAAGCTTAAGAAGGATCAGACATAGCTCCACCTAAAAATCAATAGAGCTCAGGAGATACCAATGTTAAAAACTTTTAAGACTCTTTCCATCTAGATAAGCTTACCACGATTTCTCCCCAACCCAACCCCCTGTCTGGTTCCCATAGCAGTTATTTTCAAACTTTAACGGGCCTAAGAGTCACCTCGGGAATTGGCTAGAAAAATCAGGTCACTAGAAATTCTGCCTTGTTGGCTTTGGAGTGAGGTTCAGAAATACCATTTCTAATAAGAAACCCACCCTAGTAAATTTTGATTCAGGTGGAGCATTGACTTCACACTAAGAAACAATAGGTACAAATTACACAAAGTAAACCTTACTTGACCTGAAAAGCTGGGTGTATTTATTTAAGATGAGGAGGGGACTTTTATTTATTTATTTATTTATTTTTTTTTCGGTACGTGGGGTTCTCACTGTCATGGTCTCTCCTGTTGCGGAGCATAGGCTCCAGACGCGCAGGCTCAGCGGCCATGGCTCACGGGCCCAGCCGCTCCACGGCATGTGGGATCTTCCCGGACCGGGGCATGAACCCATGTCCCCTGCATCGGCAGGCGGACCCTCAACCACTGCACCACCAGGGAAGCCCAAGGAGGGAACTTTTAAAAAGGGGTATTATGCAGCTTCATCCTTTTCTGTACTTCAGTGCAGAGAGAAGAACCCCAAAGAAAGGAGTGTATGGCAGTTACCAATAAAGAAAAAATAAATAAAGGCAAATCAATCAATCACTGACAGTTACAGATTATAAAATAAGGAGGGATCTGGGGATGATTGGGTATGCTTTAAAATAATCCTTGGGGAAATGCTCCTGTAAGAGGTACCTGAGAACAATGAGGAGAGAAGGCTTACGTCAGGGAGAAGAGGACTCATAGGTCCCTCAATTCAGCCGAGGGAATAAATGAGCCCCCAAATGGATCACCTCCATAGGAGAAACATCACAGAAAATGAAAATGGGAAAGGATCAGGCTAAAATTTGTTATGTCAAGCAGGTTTTATCTCTATTTCCAAGTCTGATCAATTGGTAGTGGCTCCCTGGAGCACTTTGTCAAGAGAGATTGCGAAGCCATTTCTAAGCTTAGAGGGGATGTGCGTGATTGATTAGTTATGTCTGCCGTGGGCGGAGGAGGAGGAGGAGGAGGAGGGAGAGAATCAGATGCATCCTTGCAATTTCTGCTTAGTCAGTGATTGTGAAGTTATACAAGTTCCACTGCAGTAGAAAGACTTGGTCATTCCCGCTAAGTATCATCTCTTTCCTGCTATTTCCAATCAGGAAAGGGTTTTCCATGTGAACAATAATTTAAACTCATTGAGATATTATGTTTACGCTGCTAAAGATGGTTGCTATGCCAGAACATCTCAAATACTTCCCTGGTGGAAATCCAGACCTGCTGTCCTTGTGCATTCTGCATCACAGACTTTCTTAGCTGGGTCTTCCATACTCCTTGCTTTGCCCAATTTTACAAGAGAGAAGGAAGGGCAGTAAGCAGCTGTGCCTCTTTCCTGTTCCACTCAAGGCCTCAACTGCCAGGCATTTCCATTCCTGCTGCAGCAATCTCAAGTTTTCAAACACAAAACAATGAGCTGTACTTCATAAAACGTCTGGTGGGCCGGCCTTCAAAGAACAAACTCTATATAAGTACCAAATTAAAAAACAAAAGATTGGTGTGCTTATATGTAATTGAGAGGCTCATTGCCAATCAGCCATGTCTGTTCATTCAAGTGAGTGCCTGTCAACACTTTGTTGGCCTCATTTGACTTACTGCATGTATGTGAAAGAAAGAAATTGCACTACAGAATACTTTTAAAGAAATTCAGATTTTTCTCCAGTTTAGATTTCCCATTCTTTAGTAAATTTTTTTTTGGTAGCTTCCTTGTCTACCTCACCACCACCACCCCCTTACTTCTTTCTTTCTAACAGCTCCCAATTTTGGTTGGGGATGCATGTTGTTCTAGGGAAGCTGATTTTACCCCAGTTATATAGAGAAAGCATATGACTGACCAATCAGAGCATTTGTTCTGCCTGACCACAGTGATTGGCTCAATGTTGGGCATGTGACTGTAGCCATCCAATTAGAGTGATACCTAGGACTTTTGCTGGGAATAAAGACGGCATCTCTTTTATTGGTGGGAGCTGTGTAGCTCTTGAAAGTGATCCTAGAGTGAAGAAGAGAGCCAGCCTTAGGAGAAGACAACTCTGAAGAGAACATTGTGAAAAACAAAAAAAGCCCTTGGTGACATTATTCAGCTGCTCTACCTGTGGATTTTTCAGGCAAATGAATCAGTGTATCTTCTCTGTTGTTAAAGCCAGTGTTAATTAGCGTTTTGCTTCTCTGGTCCTTGTAATGCTAGCTGATACACCCAGTCAATCTGAATCAGGAGAATCCATTTCATCGGCACTCTCTTTGTTTTTTATGACTCAACTTTTCCTTTTCTAATTTTTTTTGTGACCGAGATTTGGGAAGCTGGGTAATAAACAGCTGATAACGATTGGGATGAAAATCTCAGTCATGTTCCAAGGGGTGCTTTGGAAAAGAATATGCATCTTCTGAATAAATACCATTTACATGACGCTAACAGGAAGGGAACGAGAAATAGGCTGGTTTTGTTGTAGAGGAAAATGCCTGTGTACTATGGGGAGGAATTAATTATGCAAAATAGTGAAATATGTGCAGACAAATGCTAATTTGTCAACCTGTAAACTGAGCTTCCTAAATCTTAGTTTGCAATAAATTGAGTCATTTTCAAATATATTAGGCAAATGAGCTGAAACCCTAATATAATATATGTATTTAATCCTGATGCCCATGCACGTACTACTTTCCATGGGATACGAACCGTCTGACCTCCGGGGCCAGATTTTATTACATCTTCTGTAAATACATCAGTGAATATTTCAGTTTCTTGTTTCTGCCACAGTAACAGCATAGCTGCTCAGAGACTAAAACGGGATAATGAAACTGAATCACAGATTTACACATGTGAGGGGGATGCAGAGAAAAGTCTATCCAGCTAGCTTTCCAGGCAGCCCTGGAAGTGGGCACAGTGACCTTTGATCTAATACGCCTTTAGGAATTTCCCTTGCAGATCAGAGCAGAAAATATAGCAAGCTCCCTGAAGACAGTTTAAGAAGGAGTAACTAGAGACAAACTACTCCTGGGCAAATAGCTTCAGAGTCTCGTACAAAAGTGAAAGATGCAGGAGAGGAATGGATAGAGACTACGACAGGAAGCTGTTGGTTTGGAATTGCCTTTGTTCATCTCAGTATGCAGTTAGCCATGTCTGGATGTCATGGCCTAGACCCAGATGCTGGGCAAGGGTTGGGACTCTAACACTTCTTGCTTCCAGCCTCAGGAGAGCTACAGAGCCCGCCGTGGAATTGGGTTAGCCCTGCAGGAAGGACAAAGCAGCCCTGGAAGTTTGAGTGTTCCTCTTGGAGCCTTCCCTGGTTGTTTAGACACTCCAGTGGTAAAGGAGAAATTAACAGATATCTCAGAAATACCATTGGAGGACATCATGGAGAAGACGTGATCGCTGGTGAACCTGCAAGCTGGACCCTGGCAATCAGAGGCTCCTTGCCCCTCCTGTCCCTGGAATGTACGTTCTGACCACCGTTCCCACAGCGGGAGCCATATTCAAGGACTCAGCCTTGAGAGAGTCATGTGTTGCCAAGACCATCTGGACGGCGTACGTGACTGAACCCAGTTAAGGCCTCTACATAAACGTTTAAGATTCTGGCGGGCAGGTGCAGAGGCCTGCTCGTCCCAGACAAGCCTTGTATGTAAGTTTCCTTGCTTATTCAACCTGCCATTAACCAGTGTGGAGCAGTCTGCCTCTTTCTTGGGTCTCTCCTTGCCCTCTGTGTATGGGGGTAGTTTGGGATTTCAACAGGGGGAACTCCTGAGTTTGCAGAGCAACAAATGTACTTGATGAAGTGATCTCGGGTAGGAGTAATTTCAGTGTTAAAAATGAAACAGGAGGAAGAAATACAGCAAGGGCTCTTAACTCCTCTCTGTTCCCTTGCCAACATGGTTCTGGGAACAGGTCTGGTGAGAGAAGTCACTGGACACTAGGTGTCCTAATTGCATTACTTTAGGTGAAAAGACCTTTTTCCTCTTTCAGATGCAGCTCCGCCTGATGCCACAGTCACCAACTCACTCACAGTCACCAACTCACTCCCTACCACACCCCCACACACACCCTGCCGCCAACAAAGGCTCCCATCTCCCCCTTCCTGTGCAGACAGTATGAGTGCAGTGCCCATCACCTAGGAAAGCCATGCAGGGGCAGGAAGAAACTTGCAGGGGGTGTGAAGGCCCCTTGGACCTCGAAAAACTCTGGTCATCATTTATATTTAGAAAAGGATATTTTTCAGAGCTTCTCTTTTCAAAAAATATATTTTATTTTTGAATCAGCAATTAATGCACATGGTTTAACCTCCAAGTTTTGAAATGATGCACAAAGAAAAAAAAAAAGTCTCCCTTCCACCCCTGATCCTCAGCAAAAACCTTCCCTTTCCAGAGGCAACCCAATGTTATTGGTCTTTTCTGTAGTCTTCCTGTAGAATTTTAAGCATTTGCCATCAGTGACAAGCATATATGTAGTCCCATTGTTATAGAAATGGCAACATGTTGCACATATTCTTCTGCATTGCTTTTTTCATTTCCTGTTCATGAAGGTAATTTCACATCAGTATATAAAGCACTTCCTTATACTTTTTCATGGCTGAATACTATTCCACTCTATGAATGTACTATAATTTCTTTAACAACTTGCCAACAAATTGGCATGTAGGTTGCTTCCATTGTTTTGCCGTTCAAGCAAAAATGCTGTATCAGTGGAATAATGCAGTACGTAACCTTTTGAGATAGGCTTTTTATATGCAGTGTAATTCCCTTGAGATTCATCCAGCTTGTTGCATATCTATAATTAGCTCCTTTTTATTGGTGACCAGTAGTTCATGATATGGATGTGTACCATCACTTAAATATTTATCATTGAAGGACATTTGGTTTTTTAAATTTGGGGTTTACGAGTAAGTTACGAGTAAGTTATTACTCATAATAAGTAATATGAGTAAGTAACTTACGAGCAAGTTACGAGTAAGTTACTATGAACATTCATGTACAGGTGTTCGTGTGAACATAGGTTCTCATTTCTCTGGGATAAATGCCTAAGAGTGCATTTCTGGGTCATTTGTAATCGTATGTTTACTTTTTAAAGAAACCGCCAACCTTTTCCAGAGTGGCTGCACCATTTTATATTCCAGCCAGCAGTGGATGCGTGGCCCAGTTTCTCTGCATCGTCTTCAGCATTTGGTGTGGTTACCATTCTTAATTTTAACTATTCTGATATGAATATAGTGGTATCTCACGGTGGTTTTAATTCGTGTTTCCCTAATGGCTAATGACGCTGAACACCTTTTAATGTGTTCATTTACCTTCTGGAGATCCTCTTCAGTGAAACGCCTGTTCATGTATTTTGCCCATTTTCAAATTGGATTTTTTGCTTTTTGCTGTTGAGTTTTGAGTTTCTCTGTATATTCTAGATACCACTCCTTTGTCAGATATGTGCTTTGCACATATTTTCTTCCAGTCTTTAGCTTGTCATTTTATTTTCTTACGAGTGGCTTTCACAGAGCAGAAGTTAATTTTTATAAGATCCAACTGATCCGTTGTGGGTTTTTTTAATTTAGAAAAAAAATCAAGAAATGTGACATGTATACTACCCCAATGTGATGGTTGAAAAGTGCACATTCTGTAGGAAAGTGTCAATAGAAATTGAGAACTGTAAGTGCCGTGATAGTGGAATGGAAACAGGCCTGAGATGGCTCACCAGGGCCATATAGTTCTTCCCATTTTACAGATTAAGGACACTGTACCTTGCCTTCACTTTTAGTTCAAAGACCTCTTCATGATCCCACAGTGAACAAATTTCTGTGTGTATTTAGGCAGCATGATATAATCGGTCACATAATTATTCTGGTTGTTTTTACCATTTAGAAGACATGTGAAACCTTACCAATTCTCCAAGCCAATGGCATCTTTCCTTCTTTTGAACTCACTTCCAACCTGCTTTTTAAGAAAATAGCACCTAACATTTTCCCATTAAAATTATTTATGATGTGATGTGATAAGTAAGTATGGACTCCAAAGGCACCCCAGCTGTCCTATCCCAGCCTCAGCAACTGTGGATACACGAAGGTTTCAAGATACACAAATTGAGCACATGGAATTTTTAAAAGATGAAAGGCCTTACAGAGATATTAACATATAATGGCATTTGATTATATGTCGAGAGAAAGGCCTTTCTTGAAGAGAGAATGTTATATGGAATCAGGATGGTCTTGGATCATTCAAGGTCACTAGAGCCCCCAGCCTGAGGTCTGAGCCTGTCTCTTGTTCTACAGGAAAAGTGGGTACCTGCAATCCAAGCCGGCAGTGCTCGTTTTGTTTCTAGACTGGCCTCTGTTGGTTCTTGCTTTGGCAAAAAGCTGAGCCTTTGGTGCACCTTCTTCTCCATGCCCAGGGTCTGGGAAGGCTCTGGAGGAAGCCACCTCTAAGAGTGGAGCTCTCCCCCATCATGCTGTGTGATTATCAACTTAGCTCAGGCAGAAGCATCCTGCCTACTTGGCAAATCCTGAAAGGATGGCTGGGAGGGTACAGTGCCCCTGGTGAGCCGTCTCAAGCCTGTTTCCATTCCACTATCATGGCAGCTCTGCGGGAGCCTTGTTAAGAAGCAGAGATGTGCACTCTGTCCTGGCCCTGCAATGCCACCAGGAGACTTTGAGTGCCAAGGCTGCTGGCAGAGCTGTCCTACAGAGTGGGGTCGCCCAGACCAAGAACCCTTAGACTGGGGAGAGGCCACCAAAGACTGAGCTGTCCAAAATGCCTGTCCCAGGGAAGGCGTTAGGAGAGGTTGCTGGGGAAACACCTGGGGAAAGAGCCAGAGGTCTCTGCACCTCTTATTCCAGGAAGAGGACATCTCTGAGGACAGAATTGGATGGGCCCAGCCCACCCCGCAAGGCTGCCATGATTTGTGGCCCAGGACACACAACAGAAGGTCAGCAATCACCCCTCCCCACTTTTGTGATAAAGGGAAGGATCCATGACTTGGATGCACTCCCATGTGCCCCAAGGAACCCACAGCACGTTGCTGGCACGATCCCATCTCCGGAAGCCCTGCAGGTGTTCGATGCTGATGCCTGTGGCTGAAACTCAGGGTCTTTTCTTTCCTGGCCGGGCTGGGACCCAGGCCCATCACCACTGCCTTGGCCTCCTCTCCACTCCTGCTGACGCTGCATTCCTCCCTGTGTCTTTGCTGCATCTGCCACCTGGCCTGGCTCCTGGCCGAGCCTGTCCAGCTTCACCGTCTGCCATGTGGGCACCTCACCCTCCTCCCAGCAGGCCGTGTGTCTCCGGAGACAGTGTCCAAACCCCAGGGGGTCAAGGGCACTTCAGGGAAGCAAGCCAGCCCTGCTGGCAGCCCAACCAGTGCCTCCACCTTCCTAGCTGGGCAGCGATGCCTTGTGTTGCCTTAATTCTGTGTATTATAATTATAGAGAGACGGTCTAGAAGGGGAAATCAAGCTGCTTGTTTAACAGTCTCTGTCCCCATCCTGTTTCCTCTTTTCTCTCTGCTTCAAGTCCCCATAGTCATTCATGTCAGAAAGAGGGAGTTTTTCTTTCACTTCTTTCCTACCTGCCCAGACTTCCTTTACTTAAAGCTCTCGGAGCTGGCTGGCTGTGTTAAGTGAGAACTAGGGAATTTAGAACATCAGTCCTTTCCCAGAAGTGCCCCTCTCTCAACCCTGCGTATACTTCGCTCAGCTCTCTATTTTGAAGCTCAGAAGCTTTCTCTTTGCCTCCCTCCCCAAACAGTCCCTATGCCTTTCCTCCCCATGGGACCAGCCCCCTCTCTTCCCCAGGTGGGTTAATGCCTTGAGCCTATCAGGGAACAGGTCATGGACGCAGACGGACAAAAGGGAAAAGCACATTAATATTTTAAAATCTTGTCATTATTACACGAGAAAAAGAGACTCTCTTCCACCAGCACACACACACACACACACACACACACACACACACACACACGCCTCCCTGTTCTCTGTCTTGCTGAACCCTCTGGGGCCTTTAGAGATCAGGATGAAAAAACCTCGAATAGGGTTGCCAAGGAAAACCTCAGGTCCTTTAATTGGGACAAGGAGGGGGGTGTCTATGCTCCTGGGGATGTTGTGTTTCTCAATCTAGGTTCTACTAATAAAAAGTATAGACGGGTGTCCATGGCAGGAAGTCTTGGTCAGGGCAGACCGCTCCCCTGGGACTATGCAGACACGTGCCTGTAACCAGGATCTGCTCAAAGACTATGGCTTTGCCTGCAGGGGCCTGCTTCTCCCATCCCTCCTGGACCTGAGGACCCTGGTCATCTTTCTCCACAACTCCCTCACCCGGGATCCTTCCTCCAGTTTTGCACTCCCCACCGCCTCCTGCTTCTCTTGGTGATGGCTGTCCCTTGTTCATTTCCCTGGTCCAGCCTGGATCCATCAGTGAGGACATCTGCGTGCTTTCCCCAGGCCCAGCCTTTCTCTTGCGTTCTGATTATTCCATTTTGACAAGAGCCATCTTGGCCCGTCCACATTCCAAGCATTGCCTGGAATTTTATCACCAGCCCAGGCTAAGTGACAGGTGGAAAAGAACGGGAGGAGACGGGGAGCCACGCGGCAGTCAGTGATTGTCAGCCGTACCGTTTTGAATAAGACTGTCCTGAATTTCAGTATCTTTTTAAAAACGTACCTGTTCTCTGGGAAAATAGGCAGCAAACCCCAAACAGCGTTTGCCTTCGTATTTGGGAAGGAGGAGGTATAGGTGGGTCTGGGGAGGAGGTGGTATGCTTGTTACAGACCTTTAGCCTCATCTGTAATGTTTTAGTTTTTCTTAAAGAAGAATGTATTAACACATTATTTGGGAAATTTAAAGATAACAATAAATTTGGTAATTAAAAAACATTTTTTTATTGAAGTATAATATAGTTGATTTACCATGTCATGTTAGTTTCAGGTGTACAGCACAGTGATTCATTTATATATATATATATATACCTTTTCAGATTCTTTTCCCTTATAGGTTATTACAAAATATTCAGTATAATTCCCTGTGCTATACAGTAGGTCCCTTGTTGGTTATCTATTGTATATATAGTGGTGTTTATATGTTAATCCCAACCTCCTAATTTATCCCTCCCCCACCCCCTTTCCCCTTTGGTAACCATAAATTTGTTTTCCATTTGTCTCAGTTGTTTAGATTCCACATATAAGTGACATCATATGATATTGGTCTTTCTCTGTCTGACTTACTTCACTTAGTATGGCAATCTCTGGGTCCATCCATGTTGCTGCAAATGGCATTATTTCATTCTTTTTATGGCTGAGTAATATTCCATTGTATATATGTACCACATGTTCTTTATCCATTCATCTGTTGATGGACATTTAAGTTGCTTCCATGTCTTGGCCATTGTGAATAGTGCTGCAATGAATATTGGGGTGCATGTATCTTTTCAAATTATGGTTTTCTCCAGATATATGCCCAGGAGAAATTTAAAGATAAAAAACAATAAGCTTAGTAATTTTTTGGAAAATTTAAAAAAATGGATAACAGGCACAGAATCTATGTATATAACGTAATATGTGGATGTTGGTGTATATACTAAAGATAATGCACTGTCTGATGTGATCTGTTCACAGGCTAATCTTGCCTGCACTGGACCGGGACCATATCCTGAATCCCTTTGCATCTCTAGCATGAACCACGGACACTGGGCTGCATTGGCCCTCAAGAACAGTTTGTTGAGCCACAGGTAAAGGAAATCATCAGCTTTCTTAGGGGTGGTGATCTGAAGAGTGGGAGCAAGGAAGGGACGACTGGGCTGAAGTGAAGACAGAGGACCCGGCTCTCGCTGTGATCCCTGTGTTTCCTGGACGTGAATGGCAAGGTGTTTGGGTGCTAATTTCTTGCCCCCTATGCTCCCTGTAAGCTGGCCCCCCGTGTGACTGCAGGGAACACCTTGGCAAAGAGCCTTCTTCAAAGTATCTCAGCATGATGGGGAGCGGGCACCGCTGCCAGTCACGGAGGACATGTGTTTTCCGGAACCACCGAGTTCCAACCAGTAGCCTCGCCGAGTTCTGGCAATCTGCGTGTGAACTGTGCCCTACTCCAAAGTGTACCCAGATTGGGGGCGGGGGGCGGTCACCCCCTCCTTTGAAACTGCTGTTCCTCTCCATTTGCCGCTGCAGATGCCAACACAATTCTTGTTGCATTAACTTGGCTGGGAGAGTGAGGAAATGGCAGCAGCATTAATTAAAAATAATGTGCCACCCAGGAGGTAGCTTGAGCTCACTCCCTCTCTTCGTATTCCTCTCGATTCCTTTCCTTCCAGCTTGTGGCTGACGCGCTATAGGTGCCAGGGAGGGGAACCCGCGATGTTCAGTAGAGAGATGACAGAAGAGTGAGAGATTGTAGAGAGAGGGGCTCCAAATGTGATGAAAATGTTCAGTCTTAGAGGTATCTGTAAGGCAGATTTTTGAAGGCGCTAAAAAGAATAGTAAAAAAATCAGGGGGAAAGAATTGGATTCCTGAAGTTAGGGGGACAAGGGAAGGATTGGCAGAAAGTGGTACAAGCGGGTGCTTTTCAAAAACAATAAAGAGAAGAAATACCATTCTACAGGAAAAAGGACCAGGTCTCTGGAGAAATGGCTGAGCCGGTGGTTGGGGCAGGAGGTGTGTAACTCTGTAAGAAGTTCTTATAGCGCTGAAAAGTAAAGCAGTGTTCAAAGACAAATAACCTAAAGCCCCAACGGCGGTGTGTTTGCCAAATGGACACAAGAACCAACTGAAAGAGCTCGTGACGGGCAAAGCTGGGGCAACTTGAACAAGAAAATGAATGATAACAGTGTCGGATGATAGCCCAAAGTATAAGTATCTGTGAGTCCATACTGATGGAAATGAATGATTGAATATGCAGAAGAATTCCGAATAATTGAGGTTTGTGCACCCGTTTCATGGAGGTGGAGAGTAAATCCCCACTCCTTACCTGTGACCTGTGCTTGGTGACTTCCTTCCAAAGAGTACTGTATGCATAACTTTATAGCGGAGAAGTCTGACAAAACACTGCCTCGGCAGCAGTTGTCGAGGTCAACGTCAGTATGGTTAAATCACATTAATAGCTTGTATCCTTGATGTGATGAGACTGGTCCCTCACCTCGGGGGCCTTCCTGCCCCAAACCCATAACTCCAGTCTACCCATGAGAAATACCATCAGAGAAACCCAAGTGGAAGGGCATTCTACAGAATACCTTGGCCCATAATCCCCCAATCTGTCAAAGTCATCAAGAACAAGAAATGTCTGGGAACGTGTCACAGACCAGAGGGGCCTAAGGAGACGTGATGGCTAAACGTAACGTGATATCCTAGGTGCGGTCCTGGAACAGAAAAAAGGACATCAGGGAGAAAACTAAAGATATCTCAATAGAGGTTGGACCTTTGTTAACAATAAAGTATTCGTATCGCTGCTTGGAACCATCAGCGTCCACTACGGTGTGAAAGTGGGTCCAGACTGAAAAGAAAAACCCTTACAATTGCCATCCCAGCCCAGAAGCTTCGCAATCACCTTCACAGCCATGCTTACGTTGTAAAAAATTATGGCTGTTGCAAGCTGTGGTTTTTCAATTTAACGCTCTTCTAAATGCCTGTAATTTCAGGTAGTCTCCTCTGGAAGTGAAAGCAATATTTTCAGCCTTCCAATGTGTTTGTTCTAGGCTTGTGGACAGAGTAGGATGAGTGAGCCGTAGAAGGAAAGAAGCAAATTTGGGGAAGGATCCATGGAGTTGACATATGCATTATTCAAAATTAAACAATCCTCATAAACCCATGTGTCCCCCCTGCTGCCCCCTACAAAGTGTGTTATTTCTTTTCCTGAATAACATGTTCCTCTTAATGCTGAATTAATAAAGTTATTTTCATTTCATTATGCCTGGCTTTCAGGGTACTTTCTAATAAATTCAGTCTTTATCAGATAGAAGCCTCCTTCTGTTTCACATTTTGTCTCCTGCGTGGCCTTTTGTTTCCTAATCAATATCACAACTTCTAAATGAAGCGAGGAAAGGATTTTGTTGTCTCAAACCCCACTCGGCGTGTGAGCGAATCAGAAGCGAGCTGGGGCTGCCACCTCTTCCTTTGTTGTGTTCACCAATTAAAAGGTGTTACTCTCTTGGTAATAAAGTGTCACCTTGTCCCTCCAGGTCCTCACTGCGGCCTCTTTTGATCTCATTCCTTGTTTAATTTGCCAGCTGGCATCCCTGTGGTCTCAGATTCCAAAATTGTCCAGGGCCCCCACTTAGGTCAAAGCCCTTCTCTGTTGGAGGGAAAACGTTGAGCCCTTCCATCCTTTACTCCTAGCTGGCTGTCGCTGGAGCTGATCACACAGTCAACTGCCACACAGAGCTAACTTCAGAAACTTCTTAAAAGAGTTGTTCTGTACGGGCAGCTGTCCGCACAGGGGCCGTGTCCTCAGGCATGTTTATACCCCAAAAGGGAGAGTAGGGTCCAGAAACAAATAGCGTAGCAAGAATATGTAATCACATTAGTTCAAATACCCAGATAATTGATTGAATAAACTGGATAACTGCCACGATGCTTCTCTTCCCCATGCAACCACGCACAAAGCTAGTGAGGAATTCGGGAAGACTGAAATATCATTAGAGGACAGGGGTGTGCTTTGAAAACAGCACGTTCCTCGCTGCCAGAACTGGTTGGGTTTGACTTTTGATCCAGCCCTTATGTTTTTGCATAACTGGGAGATTTGGCAGCATGAGAAAAATGAACGCTTTTATTGAACTTCCGAGTTTCCGATACTTTACCATCCATGGTCTCATTTGATCCTGTGTTGTATGAAAGGCCAGAATTACCTTCTCTATTTTACAGCAAAAGAAACTCTGCCCCAGGAGGTCACATACTAGTCACCGAACTAGTAAAAAGTAACCCAAGGACTGGAATTTAGGTCTTCTGAACTCAGTTCTTCGAGTTTTCGTCCTTTCGTAATGGTTTCATATTTTCTTCTGGGGTCTGAATTCATTTGATTGTCTGATGAAATGTCTCCTAAAAATAGCATGCATGCACGCAGGCATACACAATTTTGCTATAATTTCAAGAGGTTCCCCATCACCCCCAGGTTGAGAACCACTGTCCTACGGTGTGCGATCTCTATAAAGGTGGTAGAGTAAAAAACCAGGAAATTCTGAGATAGGACAATAAGCAATTTGAAGATGAGAATCAAGACCAAGTTCTTTGCCAAGTATTCTTTCTTCTCCTGGAATATATTATCTCTCAGAGGGACTGGCATATCCTGAAATTAAATGTGTTCAAAATTACCTTGGGGGGGTTATAGGCAGAAATGGGAACGTATTGATGGAAAATAAAAACCTGAGAAGATACTGAACTGAAAGAACAAGAAGCAGGGTAAAATGAAAAGGGATGAACATAATGGCCAATTAGATATTTCACGAGCATTGTGCAACCAGCACGTTGTGCATATTTATGAAGTCCGTTGCTGGGAGAGGGGCTGTGGTGGAAGTGATGCAGGAAATTGAGCGTGGTTACCTAAACGGGATCATGGAGGCCAAGTGGGCACAGCCTGCGGTCACCCTTGGCCTGGTGGGATCCATCCCACGCATCACTTTCATCTCTAGCTATTTCCCCCCGCAAGCCCCGGCGAGCCCGTTCTTCGGAGTCGATAGTTGCTCTTGCTGAAAGCTTGTAAGCCACTTCTTGGCTAGGGCACCCGTCACTGTGATTAGACCCGGTGGCCATGTCTTGCCCTTCCTGTCGGTTCTCATGCACGTCCTTCTTCCTGACTGCTAGATGGATCCCGACTCATCACGCTTCCTGCTCTGAGGTCTTCCAGGTCTGCTGGGTTTAATTCACTGCCCTGCGGTGACCTCCCTTTCTGGTGTAACCTCTCTGGACCGACTGGCTGGTTCTAAATGAACCCTCTGCTTCCCTCCTCCCGTGTGATTCCACTGAGCTTGTGGCCGTTCTGAAAGGCCTGAACACAACTCCAATGTTGTCTGTCTCAGGATAACCCTGGCCCCGGTTTCTCTCTTTTGATCTGTAGTGTCTACAACCCAGGAGCTATCTCTACCACCACACCAGTGCCACCATGACCTTGTCCTTCAGCACCTGGTGACTCCTCGGATAGAAAGATCTGGAAGGAGTTCATCTCCACTCCCCAAGCTTGGGCTTCTAGGAGAGAGAGTTGGGATATGAGGGTAAAATTGAACAGGCACCATCAGGTACTGAGCCAGGACTTGAAAAATAAGTTGGAAAATCAGACCCTCAAGCCAAGGTCAAGAAATAGTTCTCAGGCACTCTGGCCAACCATCTCCAGAAATTCCTTCGCCAAGCATCTTCAGGCCAGCCCTCCCTCCTTTAATTGCTTCCTGGCTCCTGCAGGACCTATCTGCACACTGGTTATGTCTGAAGATGGGGTTATTCAATGTCTTGATCAAGACTGAGCATGTCAGAATGGACCTCTGTCCACAGAAGTCATTCCAGGATCAAATTAGTAATTTTGAAAATTGATGGGAGTTAACGACAACAAAATTGGTCCTTTCAGCCCAGTTACCTCAGTTATTTTAATGATGGCATCCGTCTATTCAGTGATTCACCCTTAGCTTGGCACTCACCCAACAGATGGTCCATCCAGATAGTGTCTACATTCTGAAACAGAATCAAGAATTGCTGTTTATTCATTTGCCTGTATTAATGACCGATTTGTGCCCAGTCAATTGGATTAGATCAGTGGGTTAGATCCAATTAGTTAATTCAATTTTTTTTTCCCTTTAAAGGAAAAAGCTACACCAACCACTTTTAGCGGGTTGTTTTAAATCGCATGTACCTATTCTACTGAAGGCACTACTGCCTATGGCAGGTTTAACTTCCTGGAAGTCGGAAACAGAATTCAAGGTAACCCATGTGACACAACAGACACAAAAGGCATGATCTAAAAGGTAGGACGCAGAAGTATGAAAAACAGTTTGTACTGACACAGAACACAGGTTGATACGAACCCTATGCCATCTATGTCTAATGCGCTCGTAACAGGCTTCCTAGTTTTATAGGGAAATATATTTTTGTATGTTAATCCCTGGTGGTTTGGAATAAAATATCAATAAATTACAACCGAAGAGAAAATGGAATAGCAATGCACAGAATCTGCACATGAATATCTGAGAGAGGCTGTATGATGATTATCTTTGGCATTCGTTTGGCAAACACTTCATTATCGCTTTTCTCGGGAAGTGCTAACCCCGGTGTGCATTTCTTCTAGCTGTAAATCAGTGACGTCTTTCAGTAAAAAGCACATAATGACCAATGACGTTGGTGTCCCTCACACTCTCACCCCCTTCCTTTCATAAATGTTTCCGTTTGGGGCAATAACGCTGTATAATTGGAACAGAATTCTAAAACCACATCTACATAAAGTAATAGAACTATGCTTGAACCACTATGACTGTCGCCTCTCACTGAGCTGTTAGGCAAATACGATTTACTTCTCGTACTAATTCCAGCTATAGTTAATCTCTGCTGGCTATTTGGATCTTTGTGTGTGGAAGGGCTTTCTGAGGCTATGCCTGGTCTCAGCAGGAAAGGGTTCGTTAATTGATTAGTGATGTCTGCTCTGGGCACAGGGGGAGGGCATCATAGCAGAGAACACTGTTACAGCCTGTCCTACCATAAGGAGTGACTGGATGCAATGCTATGTAGATAAATCACATTCCATAGATCCAGCTAAACGTGTCCTTTGAAAATGATTCGGTACAAGTTTACCCAGGAAACACACAACTAAAATGAGCTACTCTGTGACTCAATACATGCTTGGGGATACAGAAGAGCTTTACCTACATTAAAAGGGGGGAAAGCCCCAAACTCTCAATCATTTAGTGTTGTAATGTGACCTTAAGACAGTCACAATAGCTAGACCAATTCTAACAGTAGGGTTCTACGTCTTGGGCTTAAAAGTATAAAAGTGCATGCATCTTCACCTGTCTTTGCTAATAATGTCACAACAAACGTGGAGAAAACCACATTTGATAGCCGTAGATGATCACAGTAGGAAAGCAGCCCCTTAAGGAGAGCTTCTCAAGAAGCTGTTAAGATGTTGAGCTCACATGTGGCCCACACATTAGGCTCTTCAGTTGTGTTTCCAGCACGTCTCTGAGGTGCTTTGAATCTGCTACGGCATCCTCCTGGTAGTGTAGCTCACGACCTAACTAAAAGGGTCTGTGTCCTAGGCAACTGCTGGACACTCAGCTCGGGGGAAAAACATTTCTGAAGTCTTCTCAAACCTTTTTATTTTTGCCTCTCAATCTCTGGTGCCCTAGCTCCAGCTGCCATGACAAGATACCGAAAACTGGGCGGCTGAAACAATAGGAATTTATTTCTCCCCTTTCGGGAGAGTGGAGATCCAAATCAAGGTGCCAGCAGAGTTGGTGTCTGGTGAGGGCTCTCTCCTTGGGTTGCAGACAGCTGCCTTCCTGCTGTGTCCTCACACGGCATGGGGATGGTGTTAGAGCTTCAACATATGAATTCTGGGGGCACACATTTAGTCGATCACATCTGGTATGTGGTAGAGGGAAGGCACTTCTATGAGGCCCTATGTAGGATTCCAGATGTCAAGTCAGAAAGCATAATTTATTTGTTTGTATTTTGGACTAGCACATAGTGGGTGCTCGTTAAATATTTATTGAAGGGCTAATTGGTAGAATAAATGATAAAGAATGAATAAGTGAATGCAGAAGTGAGTTAACCTTGGGCCAGGTTACAAGTAGAACATCATGTGTACATAATGACAGCCATCTACAAGCCAAGGAGAGACACTTAGAAAAGATCCTATACTCAGAAGGAATCAACCCTGCCAACACCTTGATTTCAGACTTCCAGCTTCCAGAATTGCGAGACAATCATTTTCTATTCTGCAAGCCACCTGGTTTGTGGTACTTTGTGATGGCAGCCCTAGCAAATTCATACAGCAGCTCATGAAAACTAGCTTCGGACATCTAGTGGCTGGAAGTTGCACCTAATTCATTTCTGCTCAGCGTCTGTGCTGTGATCTGTGGATGGACTTAGCTGTCTGTTGTGTTGTAGTAAGCCATCGCAATACTTAATGGTTTCAAACACCTACGACACCATCAGTCTGTCACTTCTCATGATTCTGTGGGTTGTCCGGGGCTGAGATGGATGGTTCCTCTTCTGGCCTCACTTGGGTCCCATCCTTTGCTGCGTTCCGCTGGGAGCTCAACTGGGAATCAAATGCCAAAGGTGGCATCTTGTCTCCCAGGGTCTTTCTCCATGTCGTGGTGGTCTCACTCCTCCTCACAGAGTATAACAGGCAGCCCACGCCTCTTCCATGGCAGCTCGATCTCAAGAATGCAAAGAGAGACAGCGCCAGGCCTCTTAATGGCTAGACTCAGACTGGCTGAGCGTTACTTCTGCCGTGTGCCATCAGGCAAAGCAAGTCAAAAGGCTGGCCTAGCCTTAAAGGGAAGACAAACAGAGGCCACCCCTGGTGAAAAGGAGTGGCCGTCCCTTGTCTACCATAGCTCGGTGGAAACCCTAAGTCAGAATGGAGACAGAAAATACATGCTATAGCCATAGGATGCCTTTGGCTGCACGTAAGGAAAGCTCTGGATTCAAAGAGGCTTTGACATAAGAAACTTAATTCTCTTACGTTATTGGAAGATCGGAGCTGTGAGAGCCTAGGGCAAAGTTCCCTGAATGGCTTCACGATGTTTCTTCTGTCATCCTCAGTGTATCAGGACAGGTTAAGATACTCTGCAACGATAGACCCCATTCCAGTGGCTTTAAGAAGAGTTCAGTCTTACTCAGGCTACATGTCCACGGTGGGGCCTCCTCACTGACATCGCTTCCAGGGTGACAAAGCCACTCCCACCCGGAGCATCGCCGGTCACCATGGCAGGAGAAAACGAGAGCTCTCCCATGTCTTAAAGCGGCAACTGGATGCTCTGGTTCAGAAATGACATGCACCATTTTTGCTCATGACTTTTGACCAGTAGTACAAAGTCACTCTCCCCTCCCGCTCACTAATGGGCCAGGAATTGCAATTCTACAGTCTGCCTGGAAGGGCAGAGGTATTTCTTGTGCAGCACTGATGACCATCAAACTGAATATCAGTTTCGACTAGTGACTGGTTTCTGTCCCCCCTGCCCCACCCCCTCAGCCCCCCATGGTCATAACCTCCACGGAAACAACACTGAAAAAAGTAGAGCAAGGAAAATTTCCCCAGAATCTCCCAACAGTTGCCGCGCTTAGCATTGGCCAGAGCTGGATCACATATCCATTCTTAACTGATCTGGCGAGGGCAATGGGATTATTATGATTGGCTCAGCGCAACTGGGATCCGTCTTCTAGAGCCAGGGATTGGGTCACTGTCTCCTGAGCCTACGAGCGCTCTGAAGTTGTATGTATAGGTGTCGAAAAAGATGATTCTTGGGCACTTTTTAATAAGTCACATCCGCAACAGAAAGATGCTTCCATACTGTCAACAATTCAGGTACTGAAACTAGAAGGAGAAAGTAGGGGAATGAATGTTGGTGGGCAACCAGCCTGGTCAACTACAAAGGGCAAAGTGTCAATAAGATGTATAGTGTTTTGCATTCAATAAGAGTTAGAATAGATAACCCCTAACATCCTGTTCAGTTCTGAGATCTACTATTTTCTGTGAGTTTGTTGATGCTACCATCTGTGAGCACAGAGGTTCAGAACGTATTTGTGAGGGTGGTCTGAGGAACCAAAGCAATTTCCCTTACTTAGTGCCACTGATCAAATCCTGTTAGAGTCCCACGCAAAGAAGGCATGTTTCTACCCATTGCTAGGAAGCTCCCAATTTTGGAATAATGATGGGGAGGTGAAAGCTCAGGGAAGAGAAAAGGAAGGGATTGGCTTTAAAATTGCACATAGTCTGAAGGTAAAAAACTTATGATTCCCAAATGTATACGTGTGTTATGATATGTACTTTTATCTGCTCTCCTGAGCTTCACGCTTGTGCTGAATTGTACCACTTAGAGCTCTAAAAGGCATTTCCACATGACCATCACGAATGCTGTCCTGAACCTGCCCTTTGACCACCAACTGCCAGAAACCTACTTCACCCCTTCATCTTCTTTTACCTGGATTATCCGAAAGGCTTCCATATCTTTCTCCCATCCAGTGTTCCTCACTCCAGTTGACTTAGAGATCCAGTGAACATGTAAATCTGACTGACTTCCCTTTGAGTAAAACCCACCAATAGTTCTCCATCAGCTGCAGAATAAATTCAAGTTCTTTGGCAAGGGATACAGCCCTCTTCTGCCAGCTCTATTTGGAAGACTCCCTCCAAGTTTATGCTCAGCTGCTGTCTCCCCAGCTCGCATACCCCACTGCCTCCTGTCCTCTGGATTTCGTTAATGATGCTCCCTCTGCTGGGAGTGTCCTTCCCCTCTTGTTTGCTGTATTAACTTCGAGATTCTGCTCCTTATCTCGTTGAGAAAACTGCCTTCGATTCCACCTTTCCCCTCCCAGGCTAGCTTGGGTGCCTGTCATCTGGGTGCCTCTCAGAGCACACTCTGTGCCCACCTTTGTCATGGGACATAACCATGGATAAGTTCATCATTTGTTGTCTGCCTCCCCAGTGGTTTACCAGCTCCCCTTCCTTGAGGAAAGGGACTGTCTTATTTAGCTTTTATCTCAGCACTTAGCACAGTGCTGGGTGGAGAGTAGGCACTAACTAAAATAAATGCTTGTTGAACAGAATCATGAAGAAGAGGGTGGCAGCTGAGTAGAGAGAATTGGGGGAGTGGGAGAGGGTGCAGGGGAAGAGGCAGGAAATGGAGAGAGAGAAGCAAGTGGGGAGCTGCCAGGGGAGTTTGTGAACCTCCCATCCTAGGATCGAGATCTCCCTCGGGGGCCTTGGAATCTGGGTTTCAGCTCCAATCGATCCATTCCGGATTCTGAGAAGAGGCGTTCTGCCTCTCCTGCATGGGGGATCCTTGATTTGGGTCACACGTGAGGCTGAATGGACAGCTCTGGGGACAATCTCTACTGCCCACACACTGATGAACTGTCCCCTGCCTTCAACCTAAGTACCTGGACACTTGCTCAAAGGGCCAGGACTGTTGGCAGAATTTTGGACGTCGCTTTTTGTTCTCATTTTCCTGCCCCCAGCTCCACCCCCTCAGGTCAAAGATGAGGATTGTAACTCCCCCTTGGGTGGCCTCATGGCTTTGAAAGTTAGACTCAGGCCTCCTTTCCTAGACCCAAGCAGTAAGCACGCAGGAACGCCCCTTTTCCCCCTCCCCACCCCGCCCCCGCCCCCACCAGCTAAAGCGGAGGAATTTCAGAGCTGAGGCTCAGGGTCTAGGACAGCTTCCCTAACTCTTCCCGAACGCTCTGGGCCAAGTCCCCGGAAAGAGGCAATGAGATGCGCTCCGCGCTGGGGCCGCCTGTGTGCTGGGTGCGCAGCAGAGTGCCCAAGGGGAGGAGCGCGCAGGCCCTGCTCGCTGGTGGCCCAGTAACTTCAGAGGAGCGACTTGACCCCTGGTCTCAGTTTAGGAACCTGTAGCAATGGGCCTGACCGCTTCCCTCCGCTGCGAGCGTCGCCACTAGGGAGAGGCAAAGGCTCGCAGACACCCCAACTCCCGCTCGGGCCGCGCACGCACGGACTGGGGTGGGGCGGGAGCGGCCGCGAGGGCTGGACCGGGCCCGGGCAGGGGGGCCTGGCCCCGCCAAGGGCCGGCTCCCGGGCCCCTGTTGGCCGCGTTGATGAACCGGTGTCCTGGGCTTTGGTGACGCGGAGCGGCGAAGAGGAGCCCCCCCTCCCCCGGGCGCCCGGGCGTGGAGACGTGGGCGGCGGTGAGCGGCGCCCCCCTCCGCTCGCCTCCCCTCCCCCGCCGCCCCCGCCGGCCCCGGCCGGCCCCTCCCCGCGCGGCGCTCCCGCGTGTGCGGGTGTCTCCCTCGCTCCTCTCGCACACTCTCCGGCACTCGTGCAGGCGGCTCCCGGCTTGGCCGCTCTCTCCGGTCGCCGCGCCGCCGCCTCTGCAGTCGCAGCCGGGCATGGTGAGTGAGTGAGGTCGGGCGCCGCGCGCTCCCCAGCTCGCCGCCCGACCCCAGGCGCCGCCCGCTCCGTCCCGGGGAGCTGGCGGCGGCGGCGCGGGCGCGCCGCGGGGCTGGCGGCCGGGGAGCGGGCGGCCCGTGCGCCCGGGGCCTCGGGGCCGCGGGGCCCCGTCTCGGGAGCTGGCTCCGCGCCCCTCCCGGCCCCAGCCTCGCTCCTCGAGGGCTGCGCGTTCCCTCCCCTCCCGCCGCCCGCCTCCCAGTCGCCCCACCCCGTGACCAGCTCCCCGTCTTGTCCCGCAGGACCCGCCCGGACGGGACCACGCCGCAGCCGCCGCCGGGAGCCGCGCTTCGGGTCCCGCCTGAGCCGAGCCGCGCGCGGGGCCGCCGCCGCCGCCGGCGGGGGATGGGGCTGCCCGGGAGGCGCGCCGAGCCCGCGGGGGGAGCGCGGAGCCGGCGCGCAGCCTGAGTCCCGGCCGCCCGCGCCGGGCTGGTCCGTGCGCACCGCGCGCCGCCGCCGCCGCCGCCGCCCCACGCGCCCCGATGGCGCCATCGCCCCGGCGCCGCTGACCGCCACGCGCCGCCAGCCCGGCCCGCGCGGCCCCCTCGGAGCCCGGCCGGCACGGGGAGCGGCCTGCCGCGGAAGCCTCCCCGCGCCCTCCCGCCCGGCCCCGCCATGGCGCTGCGGCGCCTCCTGCTGCTGCTGCTGCCGCTGCTCTCGCTCCAGCCCCTGGACCTGCTGCCCGGCGCCTGGGGCGCCCGCGGCCGCGCCGCCAACCGGACCCTGAGCGCCGGCGCCGCGGCCGTCGGGGGCCGGCGGCCCGGGGGCGCCTTGGCCCGGGGCGGCCGCGAGCTGAACGGCACCGTCCGGGCGCCCGGTGGCCCGGAGGCGGGGAGCCGGCGGGGGCAGCCCGCGGCGGCGGTGGCGGCGGCGGCCAGCGCGCCCGTCACCTACGAGACGTGCTGGGGCTACTACGACGTGAGCGGCCAGTACGACAAGGAGTTCGAGTGCAACAACAGCGAGAGCGGCTACCTGTACTGCTGCGGCACCTGCTACTACCGCTTCTGCTGCAAGAAGCGCCACGAGAAGCTGGACCAGCGCCAGTGCACCAACTACCAGAGTCCGGTGTGGGTGCAGACGCCCAGCACCAAGGTGGTGTCGCCGGGGCCCGAGAACAAGTACGACCCGGAGAAGGACAAGACCAACTTCACCGTCTACATCACCTGCGGGGTGATCGCCTTCGTCATCGTGGCCGGCGTCTTCGCCAAGGTCTCGTACGACAAGGCCCACCGCCCTCCTCGGGAGATGAACATCCACAGGTGAGCGCGGCCGCCCGGGGCCTGCCCCCAGACTCCCGGCGGCCTCACCCCTCTTTCCAGGCTTCCCTGTCCTCTTGGCATCCCCCCCTCTCCTCGGGTCTCTGTGTCTCTGTCTCTCTCTCGACTCTTTTAAGTCAACTGAGCACCCCTTGCCTCTTTGACAGGCAATAAATCGGAGCCTCTGTTCCCTCTTCTCCATTTCCTCAGAACCGGGAACACATGCTTTGGTTGGTAGGGGGATTTACAGGGCAAAGTAGGGAGTGGTGGAGTCTGTGAGTTTGAGTCTAAGAATTGTACACATTCCGTAAGCCTGGGTAGGGGTCCAGGGTGTAGTTTTCGAGGCAGGTGGGCGCCTCGGTGCAGGTTCTTACTGCATTCGGTTTTCTGAGTGAAACCAGAGCATCATCTTGGATGTAGAAGATTGAACGATGTTGGAACCTTACTGAAAAGAGTGTGAACTGGGTGTTCCTGTGTGTTGGAGATGCGGGTGATATGGAAAAGAAGCCTCCTGGGGTGAGAAGGAATGCAGATCTAACCATTCCATCTTGACCAAGGGCATATGGTGTCTATTCATTGCATCCTGCCGAGTGGGATGCTTCGCTTTCCCGCTGAGACTGGAGGACTTGTTCTTTTAAACCCTGTGGGCAGAACTCTCTGAGTTAACACTTCCTGCTGTGTTCAACCCGGTGGGCATCTTTCACTGTTTCCATAGGGAGGCAGTGGGAGCTGCCTCCCACCGAAACTTATGCCAAGAGCTTGAAATATGGTTGTGCAGGGTTCCACCCTGACTGCCTCCCTCCCACCCCGCCCTCCAGCTCCCTGAGCGCCCCTTGGGAACGGGAAACCAGCTTCTCTTTACAACTCTGTTAATGATGTGCCCAGTGGGTGCAGACTCAGCTCTGCTTCCAGTCCCCTCGTGCTGATGAACGGCTGGACGTGGTTCAACAGTCTTTCAAGGAACAAACCCTGCCCCGGGAACATGCCTCCATCCCTGGCACATGGTGTGGGCACTGCCCTAGTAATCGGGACCACCCCACACCGCCCAGACCAGTTTCTCTGAGTTTGCCCGGCAGGCCCGCACCCAAGCCCTACAGCTGTAGCTCATCTCCGCACTCTGCCTGTTATCCTTTCGACCTGAAAACCTTCCCCCGCTGCTGCGGACATTAGTCACCTGTACCTTGTTGAAGAGAGAGGAAGGCAGATAGAAATTTCTGGGCGTGATTTCTTTCCCCCCCTGGATACTGTGGGTGTTGAGAAAAGATGATACTCGCTGGCGGGTTTTGAGTCAAATCCACAAAGTGTGGGTACTTTTCATCTTGACAAATTCGGGTGTTGGGATCGGGTGCTTCTGAGAGGAGGTGGGTTTCTCAGCCTCACTCGTTAACCCTGAAGTAAGTAAGTCTGTGGCTGGTTGGTCCTGGAAAATGATGGAAGAATCGCGGCACATGGTCTGTGGTCAGTGCTGGCTCTTAAAAGCAGAGGGTCGGTGGGATGGAGACAGCAAAATCAGGACAAGACGCTCCCTCCTTTGGGTTTTGTCTGGCAAAGAATTCCCTCTCTTGGATCCCCTTCCTGAAGCAGATGTGCCTGGTTCTTCTGCCTCTGCCTCTGGTCCCCTTGGTTGTTCACCTTCCCCTTCTTCTATGCTTCTGGCCTCTCATCACACTTTCCATTCTGGCCGGGACCTCCTGCCAGTGGATTCCCACGAAGCTTTCTTTGGGTTTCTCTCTTCCCCGAGCCGTTCTCCTCTGCACCCTTGGGGAGACCTGCCACCTGCCCTGCCCTCCACCTCCTGCTGAGTTTATTCCTCATCACCTGGGAGGATGCTTGATGGCCTTTCGATGCTGGCGTTGGCCTGCGTTCTACGGGCTTTGACCTTGGAGATGTCACTGTCCCCCCACCGTGCTGACTCCCCAACCCACTCCAAACTAGGGCGACTCGTGTGTGTTCAGGTGTGCGGCTCAGTGGTGATGCCGTGGGGGCAGTTTCTCGCCGAGGTTGGGAAAGAGAGGCAGCCAAGGGAAGGGCGATGCATCTCAGCCCTCAGACCATTATGTAAATGTGGGCCGCTTCTCCCGCAAATTCACCTCCTGATTTTATTCAGCTCACAGCACCTCTTCCAGCAGCTGCCGTCTCGCCTGTTCAGTGCTTAGGAAGCCATCGTGTTGATGCTTGTTAGGTAGGGGACAGAGCCTGTCTTCGTGTTTGGGAGTGGCGTGGGAGAGAGGACAGAGCACGGGCGGTCCGTCTGGGACGCTCCCTGAATGACCTTGGGCAGGTCGGGGAAACATCTTTCCATTCTGGATAACTCAGACACAGCGGCATCCCACCCCAACCTCTCCCTTCCCAGGCGTGTCGGGGTGACTGTGCATACTTGCAGGAGCAGCCCCCCGCCTCCCAGGCGTGCACGAGTGGTACCACACGCTCCCACTTTGCTCACGCCTCAGAGGTCGTGGCTTGCTGTTTCAGGGAGTTTGGGGTCCAGATTGCCTTGTTGGGGACCTGGGGTCGGGAAAAGGAGAGAACGATGGAGAAGGAGACAAATATTCACACCATAATGGGTCCTCCCTGGGGAAAGTGAAGGAGAAGGAATGTATACTCTTCAGAGGTCCACAGAAGAGGTGGGATGTGCGCTCGGTTCTGTACTCCTTGAACTAGTTCAGCAAAGCCATTTCCTTTCTGGAAAGGCAAAGATTATTTTACTGATTGTAGCGTGTGAGCCTCTGCGAAGATGGTGGTTGGGCAAATGGGCTGAGCGGGGGGGATGTTTGTGGGAGTGTTAGAAGGGTGAAAAGGAAGATGCTGCCTTAGGACGAGCCATCTGCCTCCTCTGTCCCCCTTAGGGCGGGCTTTCTTCTTCCCTCTCCAGCCCCCACAGGGAGGAAGATTTAGTCTTTTCCAGAAGTGATTAGACCTTGCCATCTGTGTGAGAAGTCCCACCCCCCGACCCCCCCCCCCCACCCGCTGTGTCTGTGGGGCAATCATCGCCTCTCACACCAGAGCACGTGAGCACAGACTCTCAGCTGGACTTCAGGGAGGGGAAAGAGGAGGCTGCAGGGACCAAAGGCACAGCCGAGTTCTGGATCTGGAGAGCCCTGGACATCGGGTGCCCACCTTTCCCACCCAGAACCCCATTTCCCACCAGGATCCCGGCCTCACCTAGCCCTTCTTTCCACCTGCCCGGGCTGAGGCTCAAGCTGCCGGCCCGCAGGCGTCCGCCCATCTCAGTGTTTCAGGAGTGGCTTCTGCGATGCTTCCTTGGGGCTGCCTCTTCAGTGAGGGGCTGCCATGGCCTCCAAGGGCAGGGGTCTGCCCAGGACACGGCCTCAGAGGCGGGCTCCCTGTTGACATTGGGCTCCAAACCAGCCATCCCACATTCCAACCCGTTCCTTCCTCCTCGCCTTGTGTTCATTGGTTAGAGTCTTGGAGATGAGAATCGTTCTGAGCGAGGATCTGTGTGGCTTTTTAAAAAGATGGCTAATTAACAGATAAGTCAGGAAGCTACTAGGATGCCGTGGGTGCAGTTGGTGGGGCCAGAGGTGCCCGGGGTCCTCCCACTGCCTGCACAGGGATGAAGGATGGAGGAATTTAAGGCGGGGATTGGTGTGGAGAAGTACTCAGGGCTGAGGAATGAAAAACCTGGATGACCGATGTTGTAAGGGAAAAGGAAGCATATTAGGAGGCGACCCTGGTAGCCATCAAAAGGGACCTTCATCTTCGGGTTCCTCTGCTTGTTTCTAGAAGCATCAAGGGAACACTGTTTCGTACCTTCTCTTCCTCCAGAAATTAATTACAAACCCCAAGAGCTCTGTTTTGTCCTCACAGACCACATAATTGCAGTAGCGGGACCCCTCTGCCGGCTGATTTAGTGAGCTCTCTTCCTAGGTTCCTGGGCAATGAATTGTCAAATCACGCCAAACACTCCAGTTTTTGAAGCACATTGGGCTCACTGTAATGAATTGATCTAAACTGAGAGTCAACTTGTTTTTGTTTTTGTTTTAACTTCAAAGATAGCAGTTGGGAAAGAAAAAGAAAGCGTCTTGCCTTGGACTGAAGGTCTTAGCCTTGCATGTTTTCCATTTTCTTTGAGTAAAAAAAAAAAAAAAAAAATGCACAAAGGGAACGCAGTGAAATTGTGGAAGAATTTAAGAAGGCTTATGGAGGAAGGGATTAGGGGAAGGATACCAGGAAGACAGAAAGAAACAAAAATAGTAAAGGGAGGAAGGGAATCAGGTGAGAGAGGTGGGTGGCGTTGCCCAGATCTGTGCTTGGCTTCCTCCTGACCCCTGCAGCTACGTGCATATGTATTCATTCAACAGATGAGCCCTGCCCACCCGCTGTGGGCAAGGAACAGTTCAGATTATAAAATGTAAGCCTGTCGAGTGTATGTTACCTTTGACCCACGAGGCAAAGCAGAGTTCATTCTCCATTGAGCAGGTCAGCCATGCAAAAAGCCCTGCCCTTGGACAGCCCTCCCTGGCACGTTGCTTGCTGTCTTCCTGGCCTCTCCCACCTCACCCCAGCCCCAGAAGGCATGCACGTCGGTCCCTTTTCCCTGCCCGCAACCCTGTCCCACGGCCAGAGCACATTCGTTCGGAGGAATCTGCTGCTGAGTTACTAAGACTTGACCCACAGTTCTCTCGGCTGCCACAACACAGGAGGAGAAAAAGTCCAGCGCACTGTTTCCAACCTGTTTTAATGAGAGATCAAGCGAGCATGCAGTCGATTTCAGATCAGTTGTGCAGGAAGTCGTGATGAGGAGCTGAAAAAGTGAGCTGACCGAAAGAGGTGATCCCAGACAGACGTGCCCTGGGATCCAGAAGAGAAGGGAACTACGCAGAAAGAAGCTTCATCCTCCCAGCTCCCCTGCAGGATTTTCCGGGGCCTGCCAGGATGGCCCCAAGATCTTCACTCTCTGGCTCGTCGCCGTAGTCAGCCAGAGTCCCCACTGCGTGTTAGAAGTTACACCCGACCCCTGGCTGCTGGGTGTCACCACTGGCCTTCTCTGCCACCCGTCACCCGCCCCCCCACCATCACCAAAGTCCTGCACAGTCTATGTTTGACATGCGGGTGAATTTAAGTGCATTTTGTCTTACCATTCTCGGTGCCTCCCTTGACAGTATATATTCCGTGGAGCCACACTACTGTGGTTTGAACTCCCTTGTGTATAGACCATCTCAGATTGGTGGCAGGGGAGGGAGCTCTGACGGACTGTATGAGGGCCTAGGTTAAGTTGATTTTAAAAATACTGTCCGCTGTGATTTTTCTCCCCTCTTTTCTCTACCTTAGGAAACTCCTACCTGTTATTTTTCCCTGAGTCGCATTTATGACCCCCCCACTTCCAGCATCTTCGTTCTTGAATGTTGCAGACGGGGAAGAGGGGTTGGCCGGGGGGTTTATCAGCAACCCTTCAGAGGGTCTCAGACCCTTGGCCTTGAGCAGGCTTATTTTACACCCATTCAGGACAGATTGCTAACCTCGTCTTTTTTTTTTTTTTTAATCTCTAGAAGTAAAACCAGAATGTTCTGGAAAAGCATCGTAGTGCTTTCTATTATTTAGTCATCCATTACAGAACCACAGAATTTTTATTGTGGGCAGGTCATTGAACTTAACTCTCTAATTTTGTAAGCCAAGCAGCTGAAGCGAGGGAGGCCAGGTGACAATGCCAAGGGTCCTCAGGGAGGGGGCGAGTGATCTTGAACTATAGGAGCCGGGGTGCGGGTATCCTGGGCCACAGCCTCGTCTTCTTGCCCAGTGGAAGTCTATTCTGTTTTACTTTACGTACAAATAACTTTCAGATATTTAGAGATGTGAGTGCCAGCCTTCTGCCTTCTCTCGCCTCCCTACATTTTTTCAGCCCCTTCTCATTCAATTTTTCCATCCACTACAATGATTTCCGTTCATCTTCCCTGGTCCGTGACACTTTCTCCGAATTCCTTTGTAAAGGGCAATACCCTGATCTAAGTTTATTATTATTATCCTTTCATAACATTTGAGTCACGCAGCCCATTTGAAGAAGGAAAGTATAGCACAAGCCAAAGAGTTGTGAACCAGAGCAATGGGTCACTGGATAAAACTATGGGCAGACACCTGTAATGAAAAAGACGGGCCGTGAATGCTTTCTGTCTGTCCCAGAGATGGGTGGGGATGCTGAAACCGACCAGGTGCGACCTGGTCCGACCGACCCGAGACCAGAGCTCCCCCCAGGCATCCCGTGGTCTTGAGAGGGAGTGATTTCAGCTTTGTCCTCCAGGATGGCTCCCTACGTATAAGACAGCTCTGTGACCCACAGACGTACATTAACTGGTGCTTTGTCCTGCCCTTTCTCAGCTCTGGACTGAGAGACCGCAGGGCCAGGGTGAATGCAAGGTGAGGGCTTCAGAGAAGCTTTGGGGAGGATGGCTAACGAAGCTGGACATTTGGGTCCCATCATTATGAGAAATTAACGTCTGTGACATGCAGTTCGGGGCTTTTGCCTGCGTTGTGCCCAAGTCCTCCTTGGAAAGAACCGGGACATACCTAGCCTAATGTGTCATCCTTCTGAGCAGTCACTTGGGGAGGCCGCACGCTGATTCTTCTCGGGGAAATATTGCCACGGTTCCTCTCTTGCAAGTGCCCCCAGAGCCCATGCATGCTGTTTGGACTTTTCATGACGGTAGCGTATTTTTATCCTCCTAGGGTAGATGTGATTCTTGTAAGCAGCGGTGTCATGGGGCTGAGGCGGATGGATGAAATAGGTGCTTGGCTGGTTATTGATCAGAAGTGAAGGGTGGTGCCTCCAGTAAGGAGACCTGCTGGCCCAGGGGCCGTGTCAGCTGCCTCCAAAGGCAGGTGCCCGGAGGAGGCGTCCCGGTATTGAACGGCAGCCCGGCATCAGAGCCCCGTGCTCGTGAGGACCACTAGGAGGGAGCCCCTCCCCTCGCTGAGGGATAATTACCGACCTTAAGAAAATCAGCTTCATGCTCTCTCAGTGTGTCTGGGCAGACAGTGGAGGAGCTGGGAGAGAGGGGCAGAGAATGGGGTTCAATATGCAGAAAATGGCTCCAATTACTGTCCAGAAAGGGTTAAAAAATGGTCCCACACTTCTGCATGAGAAATGCAACTTGGATTCTTAACTTGATTCTGAGGGTAAAGGGACCCAGTTTCTTTGGGATGCGTGCAGCCAGGCTTGGGGTCAGAGCCAGGTGCCGGCTGTGCCCTGCCCTCCCTCCTCTCCACCCGAATGCCAGCCCCTCTGCAGTTTGGCATCCGGACGAGGTCACCGCTTGGACCACAGAGCCATCGACGAGGCAGAAGCGTTTACAAGCACAGGAAGATAGGGTTTCCAGCGAGCGTTGCCACTGGAGTCCTAATGTGTGTTTCCTGCGCCTCCCCAGACCCCCCAAAAGTGTGTTCATTCCACGAGGTTGATCACAGAAATGGAGCGAGGGTCGGGCAGGCCGAGTTTAAGGGCTGGTGACAAGGGGCCACCAGGTGCAGCAGTTGTGGCCAATTCTTATTCCGCTTTGGTGCTGGGGAAGCAGCGGCTGTGCTGCTGTAGCTGGGGCGGGATTCCTTCTTCCCAGTAAGAGTCAGTGGGTGGCGAGGGGCTGGGGCGGAGCCTGTGACCCTGCCCGCCCCCTAAGAGTCACTCTCGAGCACTCTGGGAGGAGTCCTGCTCTGCGGCTGGGCCCCCGCCTCCTCTGCTCAGGTGTCAGGAAGGGGGGAACTCTGTCTCCCAGGAGCTTGCAGGGCGCCGTCACCCATCACTCCAGGAAGCTGGTGTTGAGGACCTGAGATCTCAGTCAGATGAGGACTCAAGGTCACATAGGTGAAGCAGGGCGGGGAACAGGAAACCCTCAGAAGAGCCCCCCTTCTCCGGGGCTCCCTCTGTACCTGGCATCCTGCGTTATCCCACTGCATCCTTCCACCACCCTGGGTCTGGTGGCCATTTAACAGATGACAAAATCAACTCAAAGAGGCTTAGGAACTTGCCCAGGGTCACACAGCTAGTCCATGGTTGGTCTCTATCTTCTTTGGGGGGCCGACAAGGCAGTTGGCTCTCACCTTCCTGAAGGTAAACGCGTCAGTGATACTCAGACTACTTGAGAAAGCAGAGACCTACACGCTCGTGCCCTGGGACGAGTTATCGCTGAAAGGGACTGGGGGGTGAGTGACCTACAGACCAGGGTACCTCAGTGCCAGGCTGGTGGCCTCACTTGCATTGCACGCAGGGCACGGAGGTGCCCAGGGCAGTGAAAGGGCTCCTCTTCAAGAGCGGATTATGTTGGTGGAGGGCTGTGAAGACAATACAAAGAAGACATAAAGAATAAAAACAAACGAACCAAACCACCTGGGTTTTAACTGAAAAAAAAAACCCTTAAAACAACTCCCCCGCCCCCCGGCAAACCTTTACAGTATTGCAGGGACCCCAGGGCAATTCTGCGGGAGTCCTGGCTCCTGAGAGTAACGGGACACTAGAGAAAAGAAGTGATTTGGGGGCGAGGAGATGGACCTCGGGCCATTCCCAGTTTTAATTATGGAGAGACGGATGGCTCACAACAGCCCCGTTTATCACAGCTCCCCTCCCTGCCCCATTTATAACCTCAAGCACAGGGCACGCAAGACCCAGGATTCCGGCCGGCTCACTCCTGCTTCTCTGCCCCACTTCTGCTCTTTGCCGTCTGGTCTTAATTCTCCGCGCCCTGCCTCCTCATTCCTCAATCTTTCCCCGCGTTTCTCTGCTTTTCGGGCCCTGAAGCCCTCTGTCTTGAAAAGCCTGTGAAAGGGAAGGAGGCCTGGGTTTTGCTCTCCAGCTCCAGCTGTTGCAGCTGGTGGCGGTGGTCACGTGTGGTCACGGCCACGGTGGTGGTCCCTGGCGGGGCTCACACCCTGGGGTCTGCAGCTCCAGTGCAGGGGTCTCTGACCGTCGGATCGAGGTGGGTGTGGGGACGTGGAGGTCCTGAGCATTGTTTTCAGCCCCACCCTGGTCGGAGGGGCAGGAGAACCCTTGGTCCTACTTGTCCAGAGCCGCTGTCCCCTTCTCGGGACCTGTGGAGCCTGGGTTCCAGCCGGGCTCTGGGTGGCTACGAGCTTGGCCCTGTCCCCTAGTGTTTGGGAGAGGAGTCGCTGCTTTCTGCAGGCTTCACGAACACTCTCGTTCTTCCTCGCTTTTTTGGCCTGTGGTCTCGTGTACTGTTCCCATTAGCTCCGGCATTAAAGTCTCATTACTTAGGACATCTGTCCTCTGGACAGAGTCGCAGTTCCCTTAGCCAAATGTCCTCTTCTGGGAAGGATGCTTCACACCCAGACAGGCAACTCTTCCCTCTACCTTCCATCCTGCTGCTCCAGCGAGGAGGGATTTGAACCCTGAGAACGTGTGCCGGAGCAGGGAGGTGCAGGAGTATGTCCTGAATCCATCCATCCCCCCGCTTCTGAGGTCCTGGGATACAGACGCCTGCCGTCATCCAGGGGCACGGAGGGGGCTGACCCCCTAATAAGCAAAGAAGTTGTTGCCAGGAGAGCTTTTCTCCTCCAGCCCTCGGATCGGCCTCGGATCCTATTAGTAGGGACTCTGGCCTCAGTCACCCCGATGTCTGGGCAGCTGAGGGTGGGCTCGTGTTAACTCACCTCCTGAAATGACCAGGCAGGAGGCCCAGCCCAAGTGCTGAGGCTGCTCCAGACCTTTCAGAAGAATCTGATTTCCAGCCTCCCTCTTGGACCCCCCCTCTGACTTTTTACTGCATCCTGAGAAATTTGCCTCAGCTTTGCCAGCAATGCTATCCCGGTGGCTCCGAAGGCTCTTCGTGCTGTGAGAAATCACGCAGCTTTTCTGTTCTCAGGTCCCCAGCAGCCAGCTTCTTACCCTCTCTGAGCATTTGCGAAGAGAACCTGGCTTTTAGCAGAGGATCTGTGGCTTCTCTGTCCCTCTCTTTAGTCACATCATTACAATGTTTCTTTTTGTTCCTTTCGGTGTATTTGTCCACCGCTGCTGCTTTCTCCATCTGTCCTTCTTGTGATTCCTCTTCTGTTGACTTTTTTCCTTTCCCGGCTCCCTCCCTTTCTCCTTCTTGAACTTGTCCTGCTGTAACTTCCTTAAACTGCATCAGTTCAGACTCTGCTAATTCAAAATTTATCCAAATTGGACCTCGGCAAAGTTGCTTTTCTTTTCTCTCTCTGATAAAAAGCTGTGATGAACAGATTAATAGCTCAGACAAGACTGCAGAGATGGTGCGGGGCGCATCCGCCAGGCAGAAAGACAGACTGTTTTCAAGCAGGCTCTTCTGCAGACAATCGGCATGCTAATTACAAATCATTCTTATCTGTTCAATAAAGTAGCTCTCCAAAGATCAATGTTTTTTTTTTTTAGCCCAGTTTGCAATCCTGCGGTGGCCCAGGAAGCAGTAAAAATGCATTTCCTTTAAAGCATTTTATAATTTCCTTGTCTGTTTTATCGACTGGGATTAGCCTGCCCCCGTTGCTGCTGAATTGGTGATACTTGACTGTTAGGCTGCTTCAAATTCCCTCTCGAATTCCCTCTGGGGGCTCCTGCTTATTTCCCCTCTTCTTGTTTCTTGTTTATTTTTTTGTATTTCCCCGAATTTCTAGAATCCAGAAACTCCCTCGCTTTTGGCTTTGAGAATTCTGTGATGGATGATGCCACCGCCCAGGGCGCCCCTCATTCCATCTTGCCACAGGGTGACCAGATGGGCACAAGAGGTTAGGGTCCTGAAAGCAGACTTAGCACGGCCAGCCCTGTCTCTGGGGGATAAGAGGACAGAGATCTCTGTCTTTCCTCCCTCCATTCTTTCCCTATTGCCTGTTCCTGCGTCGCTGTCCCAACACCACGGTAGGACAAGATAGGATGTGCCTTGATGCACCCTTATGGAAGAGGACACGGACCTCCCTTGCTTTGCTTGCTTTTGAGGCTCTTGAGGGACCCCTAGCAAAGCCGTCTTTCCCTCACTCTTGGAGGTCGTCATCCATCTTTCCCTGCCTTAGAGCACTTCCTGAGATAGAAGGCAGGCTAATGGCAACTTCTGTCACTTCTTGTGCCCGTGACCTTGGGTGAGCCCCTCGGCCCCCTCTGGCCTGTTGGCCCTGCTGTGGGTTGAGGGCTATTGAGTTGTGGAGGTGTGTTCATCTCCGGCCCATTCTGATCTCCCGCACACCTGGGAAATTCAGGAACGCAGAGTCTGTCCTTTCAGATGCAACAGCCCTGTGGTGTAGAAGAAAATGCATTCTCCTCCAACATTCCGTTCACATAAGAATGCTGTCTTCACGTGGCCTCACGGGAATGCTTGTCTCCAGCATCTTAAACTCATAGACTCTCTTGGGTGAAAGGGGCTGACGAGGTGCTTTCATGCCTCTCCCGCTGGGCGCGCCAGCTGCATCTAGAGCTGGGGCTCCCCCTCCCCCTGGAGGTGGTCCATTCTATTGTTAGGACACAATTCCAGTTAATTCTCATGGAAAGCCAACATTGACTTCCCTGGCATGAGGTCTGTCCACCTGGGCAACCCCACCCTTGTGTACCCCACCCTTTCAATAGTGGCATTGATGGTAAGGTACTTGAACTTGGAAATGACAATGATGTTTATAATTTTTTTTATAGAAGGAAGAAAAAAATTGAAGAAAGAAAAGAAGGAAAAAGGGAGGTAGGAAGAAGGAAGAAAAAAAATAACTGAGTCTTTTGCAGAAAATGCTGCCCCGGCCCATTTGACCCATTTGCCCTTTTAATACCCCAACAGGGTCCTGATTCGTTTTGCCCATGATGTGAATCCCTTTGGTTTTTATCTCGAAGTTTCCTTGCCTGGTCGCGGAAACACGATTTGTGATGGCCTCGCGGAAAAAAAACAAATAGACACTCTCTTTGCACTTGGCTTGCAGAGTCCAGGTTCAGGGTTTAGCAAAAGCTGGTGTGTGACCAGATGCATTTCTGGCCTTAGGCCTGAGTGGAAAGTATGGGATGTAGGTGGTCCCTTCCAGGATGACCCGTAGCCACAGCCGTGCCATGTGGCTCCCTTGCCACACCAGGAGTTTTGCCATCTGGCATTGTTGAGTCAGCCCGCCGAGACTCCCCTTTTGCACCTGTACGCATGGACTTCCGTTGTGGTTCTGTTGGCTGAGCCTCTAGACACGGGGAGGCTGTATTTGGATTGATGTATTAATCCAATGTTTAGTGCTTACGAGGTGCCAGGCTCTGTTCTAAGTGCTCTACAAATATGAACTCGTTTAATCCTCATAATAACCCTAAGAGGTAGACGTTATTTTTGGCCTTATTATTTTGGCCTTATTTTTTTCAACAAGGTCACAGAACCACAGGGCATGTAAGTAGCTGCCTAAAGATCACCAGTATCCTGAGTGGCCGGAATTCTGAATCAGGTACTCTGGCTCCAGAATCCCTGTGTTTAGCCAGTGGGCAATACCGCCTTCATTTTGCGTCTCCTGTAGATTTACGTCTGTGTTTATAGCAAGTCAGGAAAATGACACCAAGGGTAGCAACAGTAAGAGCAGCAGTAGGTGCATTTATTAACTCATCTATCACCTGGCTGCCCAAGCGACCCTGCTAACAAGTCTTGGTAGCAGTTTTGTTTTCCCAGGTCCAAACGGTAGCTGACCTTGACACGTCCAGATCTTTGATTCAGGCTCAAACAGTCCACATATCTCTGAAGAAGTCTAGGCTTGGTGTAGATGCCCCGCATTTCCCAGGCCTGGGTAAATTTTCGCATGATTCATGAGGCAAGGGATGGCGTGTGTGGAGGAGATGCCGTTAGGGATGAATTGGGGTCCCGGGGGATGCACGTCGACCCTGTACCTAGCTGCGGCTCGTCATCGAGGGACAGCTCCAGGTCAGGCGTTCATTGGGATGCAGTGACTTGTCTTGCTGGCCTGGAAAACAGAACAGGCAGGCCGAGCTTTCCCTTGCTAAGTTCGGCTGTGTTTGTTGGCCATGATGAATTCCGATTGTGCCGGGGACAACTCAGACCTGCAGAACGGCTGGGTGTCAATGCACAGACGTTGTTATCACAACAAAGGAGCTTCTCCCCATCCGTTCGGAGCTTCTGTGTGTGTGGAGAGCGGTCTTGCGCACACACAAAGCCGGCAGCTGTGTTTTTCAAGTGGACTTTGAGAGAACCAGAAAAAAGGAGAACTAAATTAAGCCATTCTCCTCGGTCCATGTTTATTAAAAATATATTCACTTCAATTGTCCGGAGTGCGTGTTTCAGAGAATAACAGCACCCCGACCGCCCAGTAGATAAGGATGAGGCTGAGGGTAGAGGACTCTAGCTGTTCCCAGAGTGGCAGAGTCGAATAAAAGCTCAGTCATCCTGGACTCACATAACCAGAATATTTTATTTAACCGGAGTAGAATGTCTACACTCTACTTCTGGGCGAAGTACCACAGAAGTAGCTATCAGAATCGTCCGTGGTTCATTCTCCAGTTTTTATAGGATTCCATTTCCTAGATTGTCTATATTTTATTGAGTTTTCTCTGTGAAGAGAAGTAAAGATTAGATTGGTGGCCCTCTCATGGAAGAACTTTGCTTTTTTTTTTTTTTAAAGTAATTATATTCAGTATATGCTACTTAATTAGGCAGGAATGCTATTAGAAAATTCTTCAAAAACAAGAGTGTTCTCATTAGTCCATTAAGCAGAATAGTTTATTCATGGAATAGTTCATCTGTTCGGCCTTTTCTCATACCCATCCAACAGCATAAATTTGTTCCTGCTGCTCCCAAAAAGAGAAAGGTCCTGACTAGGGGGTCTTAACTATGCAGGTTGCCTTGCTCTTGGCACGGAAAAACTTACCGAACACCAGCTGAACTGATTTCCTCCCTTCCGTGGCATTTATGTGGCTCTCAGATCCAGAGACATGGCAGAGGCAGAAGGCTGGTTTCCATTTGTTCCACTTCAGTGAGCAGAGATATTCATGGTGTCTTCATGGACAGCATGTTAATTGAGCTCAAAAAGACTTATCAATAAACTAGGGTTCCTAGCTTCCCCACTTAATTTGGGGGGAACCTAAGTTTTACCCCCGGCTCCATGAATGAAGATTGGGACAAAACAATTCCAAGTTTTTATCTGGCACTTTTTGGCCACATTTGTTTTCAAACTTGGAAGCTCCCTGAAGCCCAGGCGCTGCTGAATGGAGGGTAAGAACTTGGTAGAGTAGGGCTCTGGCTCTTATTCTGGCCTCGTGCAGAGCAGGAGTCTAATGAAGTATATTGGTGTTCGACTCAGAATTTCATTTGATAGAAGGTTGCCTGCTAAGACAATGTAAAAACGTTCATAGCTGTTAATGGTCATGACTCACTAAGGTGACTAGAAATGGGCAGTTGGGTGACCACTGAGTTCTGTCTGGGTAGATTTTTCTACTAAAGGTTGAACACGCTCTATATCTCCTGTTCAGAGACCACTGCAGGAACACAGTAGGTGAAAAAATAAATGCGATTAAGTGGATGGAGGATTGGAAGGAAAGATGGATGGATGGATGGTTGGATGGATGGATGGATGGATGGGGTGTTGGATAGATGGATGGATTAATGGATGGATGGATGGATGGATGGGGTGTTGGATAGATGGATGGATTGATGGATGGATGGATGGGTGGACAAATGGGTGAACGGAAAATTCAGTGGTATAAGGTCAGCCTCTGTAGTGTAACAGAGGCTACTTATGTTTGAAATCTGGATTTACCGCTTACCAGCTCTGTGACCTCAGACAAGATATCTAACCTCTCAAAGTCTTAGTTTTCTCATCAGCAAAATATGGCTACTGATGGCACCTACTGTGTAGGATCATTCTGAGGATTGTATAAGGTCATGCATAAAAGAGTTGAGCACTCTGTCTGGCACATAGTAATGGCTCAATAAATTACTGCCCTTAATTTCCCAAGCTGGCAAGACTATGAAGCAAAGTTATAACCAAGGTTCTGTTTATTTTTCTCATGTTAAGGGAATCATTTGCCATTTTAAGAAAGATTTCATGTCTTGAATACAGGGGGCAACACATCAAAATGTTGACCAGGCTTGGTCCCTACAGGAATTGCAATAACTCAACACTTGGGGAAATTCAAACACACTTTCATTCCTTGGGACCACCGACAACATTAACCAAGGTGTTAAGCGAATAAATAATTGGTCTTGACCTGAACCACTCATTGACTAATTGTTTCTCCACGCCCTAATATTAACTGGCATTTGCTAAATTAGCAGACCCAGCTGGAGAGACTGGGAGGACTCATTCAAGCTGACAGTCCCTAGGAAAGTGAGATGTATATAATAGGCAGTCCCACTGAGCAGAGGGACATCAGGGCTCCAGCCAGAAGCCCTGGGTTGAAATTTCGGTTCCATCACGATCTCATCCTAGAATCAGTCTGAGCCTCAGTTTCGTGTTTAAAATTGGGGTGACCGTAGCTGTAAAGGTCCCAGGTTTAGCACGGCCGCCACGCCGGACAAGGCAGGTAAAGCCCTCAGAACCTGTTCGGTGCCATCCACACGTAAGATGGGATCTCAGTCTTGCAGAGGGTTAATATACAAGCAGCGAGTCCTGAAGAACGCAGAAATTTCCTGGCTTGAGTGATCAGAATGACTGTTTCCCCTGTTCAGATTTGCTGCCCATTTAATTAACTCTCCCCTGCTCGCCACACACCCACGAAAGCCAAGGAATCCGTGTGCAGTGAACCAAGGCCATTAGGTAGATAATTCAGGCAAAAAGCATTCCTTTGTTTCCTATATCCAGGTATTGCAGCAAAGTGGCTCTGGGGGAGGGGGCGATTGGGGGATTGGGATGAGCAGGACAAAGAACCAGATTCTTCAGGGTCTTAAATTAGACCTCTGTAGTGGGCGCGGGGCGCGGGGCTGCCCTTGGCTGGGAACCAGCCTCACTCCTCCCTGGCCCGTCTCTGTCTCTCACCCCCAGATGCTCTTTCCCTGGGGAGGTCTCTCTCTGATCCCATCTCCCTATCTCTCACCTTCTGAATCTCATTCTTTCTCTGAGTTTCTCTGTGTCCCATTTTCTCTCTGGCTCTGTCTGCCTGTCTATCTGTGACCCTCTGATTCTGTCTCCCGCCCCACCCCGACTCTTTCGCATTGTCTGTTATCTCTCTCTACTCTGTCGTCTCTGCACCTCTTCCGCAGCCTCTCTCTGGCTCTGAGTCTCTGACTCCCTTCCCATCTGTTTGGCTCCCTTTCTGTCCATCTCTTCCCTCCCTTTGTTTCCTTTCCCTCTCCTTCTGTCTCCACCTCTGTCCCTCTGTCGCTCCCTTTCTCTCAGTTTGTCACCGTCTGTCCCTCTCTCTCCCCCCAACGTCCGACCCCAAAGGGGTCTCTGTCCCTTTCTTTGGCCCTGAGAGCTGCAGCCACTCTCTCACAAAATCTGCTTCCCATTTCCTCAATGACCAATTTTCTTTCCTACGGTGAGAAAGTAGCTCAGGCCTTAACCCATTTCCTCCGGCGTCTCCAAATTAATTAGGTGAGATTGGGATCGCACATTTCAGAATTAGAATAATACCTATCCAGCACCCTAGAGAGAAGGGGATGGAAGGTGGAGAGGAATGGGGGTGAGGAGGGGAGGTCGCTGAGCTGAAGAGCTGAGGGAAGGGTGTGTGAGCTGAGAGAGGGGGACCCAGCACCATCTGGGAACGAGGCCCGCCTTTCTGGCTGCCGGAGGGCACTGGGAAAAGGGGGCTCTCAGAGCACGGTGCTCAGGCGGTCAGGATCACATCCCTGGCTACTGTCCTCCTCGTTGGGACCACACAGGGCAGGGTCCCTGCCCCCAGCTAGCCTGAATCTTCAGCACATCCATCCCCTTTGGCTGTGCAGCCCGTCTCAGCCCTGCCAACAGGGCACTTGGAGAGGGTACCACGCAAGTCATTACCTTTAGGAGGAGACAGCTTGGCTGTAACCCAGTTAAAACTCATTCACCAGCAGCAAGCCAGAGGCAAGCAGAGATGCTCTGGGGAGCCTGATGGTCTCCAAAGAGGTGTCTTCCCTCTTACATCTCATCTCTCAGGGCCTGCATCCTGCAGGGCTTCTCAGGAGATGGGCCCTGAGAGTCCCCTTCTCCCAGGCCCACCCCCACCCATCCTGGGAGTGCTGATCTCAGTTTGAAAATCTCTTCTCTGCTAGGTCCTCCTTGGCCAATAAGCCTGGAGCGAATCTGCTGTGAGTTTGCCATTTACACTGTCCATGTGGACAAAAGGGACGAAAGCCCTGCAAGGATAGAAATCTTCACTCCTTTCTCTCTTTGTTTTTTTCTTTCTTTTAAACTAATTTTTATTGAAGTATAGTTGATTTACAATGTTGTGTTAGTTTCTTCTGTACGACAAAGTGAATCAGCTATATGTATACATATATCCCCTCTTCTCCTTCCCATTTAGGTCACCACAGAGCATAAGAGTTCCCTGTGCTATACAGAGGTTCTCATTAGTTATCTCATTTTACTCATAGCATCAGTAGTGTATATGTGTCAATCCCGGTCTCCCAATTCCTCCCACCACCACTTCCCCCTTGGTATCCATACGTTTGATCTCCACGTCTGTGTCTCTATTTCTGCTCTGCAAATAAGATCATCTATACCATTTTCTAGATTCCACATATATGTGTTAATATATGATATTTGCTTTTCTCTTTCTGACTTACTTCACTGTGTATGGTAGTCTCTAGGTCCATCCGCATCCCTACAAATGATCCATTTTCGTTCCTTTCTATGGCTGAGTAATACTCCATTGTATATCTGTACCACATCTTCTTTATCCATTCCTCTGTTGATGGACATTCAGGTTGCTTCCATGTCCTGGCTATTGTAAATAGTCCTGCAATGAACATTGGGGTGCATGTGTCTTTCTGAATTATATTTTTCTCTGAGTATGTGCTTGGGAGTGGGATTGCTGGATCATGTGGTAGTTCTATTTTTAGTTTTTTAAGGAACCTCCATACTGTTCTCCATAGTGGCTGCACCAATTTACGTTCCCACCAACAGTGCAAGAGGGTTCCCTTTTCTCCACACCCTCTCCAGCATTTATTGTTTGTGGATTTTTTGACCCTGGCCATTCTGACCAGTGTGAGGTCATACCTCATTGTAGTTTTGAATTGCATTTCTCTAATAATTAGTGATGTTGAGCATCTTTTCACGTGTTTGTTGGCCATCCTTTCTCTCTTTGAATAATGGCTGAGCAATGTGCCAAGACCCAGGGATACACTGACGGCCCAGACACCCAAGATCCCCTGACTTCAAATGTTCACCTCAGGGTCTCCAGCCCTAGTTGTCCCAGAGCCCAGCCTAGTGTCCAACCTTGGTACACATCTCTGGAACTAGACCAGCATTAATCAAAGACCCACTTCACGTAGTGCTATGTAGACGCAGATCTGAGTTTCTCAGCCTTGCCACTGTCGGCGTTTTGGGTGGGATAATTCTTTGCCGTAGGGGGCTGTCCTGTGCATTGTAGGATGTTTAGCAGCACCCCTGGCCTCTACCCACCAGTTGCCAATAGCACTTCCTCCCCCAGTTGTGTGACAACGAAAAATGTCCCCAGCCATTGCCAACTGTCCCCTGAGGGGCAAAATCATCGTCGTTGATGTAGATTTAGTACTGACCTTCCGAAAGTGTGGTCTTAACCACATGACTCCGTTTTCTTTCGTAGATACCTGAGAGGTCTTTGTAAGAACGTGAGAGGCAAGAAAAAGAATATAAGCTTTCTTTTTGTAATAGCAGCTTTATCGGGCTATGATTCATCTACCATAAAATTCATCCTTACGTTTTAAATCGTCCAATTCAGTGATTTTTATACATTCACAGAGTTGTCCAACTATCACCGCTAGCTGATTTTAGAACATTTTCATCATCCCCAAGAGAAAACGTGTACCTATTAGCAATCCTTCTTCATTTGCCCCTCCCCCAGCCCCTGGTAACCACCAATCTACTTTCTGTAGCTGTGGATCTGCCTAATATGCATATTTTATATACACAGAATCATAACACGTGGTCTTTCATGACTGGATTCTTTCACTTAGCATGTTTTCAAGGTCCGTTCATGTTGTAGCACATATCAGAACATCATTGCTCTTTTAAGGCTAAATAATAATACATTGTGCGAATACGCTACATTTTGTTTATCCATTCTTCAGTTGATGGACATTTGGGTTACTTCCATGGAGAATTCCCTGGCAGTCCAGTGGTTAGGACTCAGCGCTTTCACTGCTTGGGCTCCGGGTTCAATCCCTGGTCGGCAACCTAGGATCCTGCAAGCCATGCAGTGTGCGCAAAAAATAAAATAAAAAATAGAAATAAAACGTTTCACTGATGTATTATAATAAATAAAATAAAATATGCACAAACCAACTTGAATGGGCCTCTGTAAAAAAAAAATGCTGCTATGAACTTTCATATACAAGTTTTGTGTAGGCATATGTTTTCATTCCTGTTGGGCATATACCTAGGAGTATTTTAATTGCTAGGCCATATAGTAACTCTATTTAATATTTTGAGGAACTGCCAGACTGTTTACCAAAGGGTCTGCACCGTTTCACATTCCCACCAGTAGTTTATAAAGGCTCCAGTTTCTCCACGTCCTTGCCAACATTTGGTATCTTCTTTTTGGTTATAGCTATCCTGGTGGGTGTAAAGGGTTATCTCATTGTGTTTTCGATTTGTATTTTCCTGATGATTAGTGATGTTGAGCTACTTTTCATGTGTACCTTTTCTGGAGAAATGTCTGATTATATCTTGCCCGTTTTAAAATTGGGTTGTTTGGTTTTTATTGTTGAATTTTAAGAGTTCTTTATATATTCTGGATGCAAATCTCTTAGCAGAAATATGATTTGCAAATATTTTCTCCCATTCTGTGGGTGTCTTTCATTTTCTTCAAGCTGCTCTGATGCAGAAACGTTTTTAGTTTTGATGAAGCCTAGTTTACCTGTTTTTTTCTTTCTTTCCTTGTGCTTTTGGCGTCATATCTAAGAAACCATTGCCAAATCCGAGGTCACAAAGATTTACTTCTCAGTTTTTTTCTAAGAGTTTATAGTTTTAGCTCTAAATATTTAGGTCTATGATCCATTTTGAGAATCCAACTTATTCTTTTGCATGTGAATATCCATTTGTTGAAGGAACTTCTTTCCCCGTGATCATGACACCCTTGTTAAAAATCAGTTGAACGTAGACGTATGGGTTTATTTCTGGACTCTTCAATTTGATTCCATTGGTCTGTATTTCTGTTATAACTTTATTTTTATTTTTGGCCGCGTTGGGTCTTTGTTGTGGTGTGCGGGCTTCTCACTGCGGTGGATTCTCTTGTTGCAGAGCATGGGCTCTAGGCGCGTAGTTGTGGCTTGCGTGCTCTAGAGCGCAGGCTCAGTAGTTGTGGCACATGGGCTTCGTTGTTCCGCGGCATGTGAGATCTTCCCGAACCAGGGCTCGAACCCATGTACCCTGCGTCAGCAGGCGGATTCTTAACCACTGTGCCCCCAGGGAAGCCCTCTGTTATAACTTTTAAGTCACTGTTTCGTCACCATAGAAAGATGGTAGGAAAGTGCTGCTGTGCCACCAGGGAAGCCCTCTGTTATAACTTTTAAGTCACTGTTTCCTTACCATAGAAAGATGGTAGGAAAGTGCCTTTGATAAACAGAAGGGTGAAGGAATCAAGGTAACGTGCGTGGATGTGTGGTTAAAAAGTATATAAAATATTGATCACATTTTGGAATTAAAAGGGATCTTAGAGGTCATGTTAGTTTAAACCCTTTGTTTTGCTGATGGGGGATAAAAAGATTAAAATTTCGACTTCAGAGGTTAACAAATCTGCCCAAAGATTTACAACTCATCACGGGCAGAGCTGGGATTAGAACCCAAATCTCTTGATTTGGTAGGGCATTGTTTTTTCTTATTCCAGGCCCCAGGTCTGCCTGGACTTCCTTTACCAAACTAGTGAGGTTCTGTCTTCCCCTCCCTCACTTCTTGGTCCACAGAAGTGAATGGGGTGGTGACGTGTGTCTGCTTTTTCCCTTAGAGCCTGAGAAAAAAGAAGGCCAGTGCGAGGAAAGCATTTGGAAAATCTGAAAGTGCTATATAAATGCCACTAAATGATAAGATTACCAGTTTGATGGTCCTCTCCGAGGAAGGTTCAGCATGTCAGGGGCGGAATAATGAAGGGAAATTCTCCACTCCCAGGCACGTTTTAAACTGCCGCGGTTGGTTGTTACTTTTCGCCAGAGGCAGGGTGTGGGGAGCTGGAATTCCAGGGGACTGAAGCCTCAGAGTGGGCTGGGTGTAGCCAGGTCTCAGGTGGGCTGGGCTGGCGGGGGGAGGCCTGGGGCGTGGTGCCTCGCCCACCCCTCAGGGACCCAGGTAGATGGAAGAGTTCCTCCTGGCTCGTGCACTCAGAATGGGGCGCCTGGCCCTGAAATGACAGTGTCCGATGGCGGTCCCTTGTGGCTCCTCAGAACATACCTGCATGTCTGTTTCCCACTGACAGTGGTATCACCTGTCCCACCCACAGAGGGAGTCCTGTTCCAAACCAGGTCGGGGAGCGATTTCCCCTAAATGCTGAGCCCCTAGAGGGCAGGAATTGTGTTCTCTTTACCTCTGTCTCTGCTGTGACTAATGCATGCTGAGTCCTCAGTAAACATATGTTTGGCTGTTGAAGAGAGGCGTTGGGTGAATAGAAGCTGCTCTCAGGGTACATGGGTCCCTTGCAGAGGGCATGGACCTCTCCAGCTACAGCAGCATCTCTGTGCATCTCTCTTTCCTCCCTGTGTCTGTGATTGCTTCTTCCTCTAAGCTTCAGCTGCATTCACTGTCTGCACCATCCGTGTGTTCTGATATTTATCATTTTATCTGTATGTCCTGTCTTTGCAGCTAAATCACACCTTTCTTTGACAAGGGGAGCTCTGTTTTGTACTTACTTGGGTCACCCGTGGAGAGTACATGCTCCTCAGTGTGTGTCTTTCCATGGGGAAGTTGGTCCCCCCTGATATTAGTCACCTGCCACTGAACTTGAGGCCAGTGGTGGCTGCCCTTCACTGAATTGGCATTCCACGGGCCAGTTGCTATCGTATCTGTGTGGCATACGGGCTTATTTGGGGAGTCAGCGTTTTGAAAGGGCTCAGAGTTGATTGGTGTGAAATGAATGAAAGAAGGAAACCTTAATCACAGCCTTTTAGTGCCTGTACCCCAGGCATGGAAGCCTCTCCCCTGTATCCCCACTGAGACCAGCACCAGATGATGCTGTGACTGTAACTGAACACTGGGTCTCCGTCCATCAAAGGGCCGATGATAGTAGCCCAGCTTCCTTTGTGGTTGCACTCACCAGCTCGGTGGATCTCACTGTGTGGTCTCCTCCTCTTTCAGGGCTCTGGCCGACATCTTAAGACAACAGGGACCAATCCCCATAGCACACTGTGAAAGAGAAACTATCTCGGCTATCGATAGCTCTCCCAAAGAGAACACGCCGGTCAGATCATCCTCGAAAAACCACTACACTCCCGTGCGCACGGCCAAGCAGACTCCAGGTAAGTGAGAGCTGATCACCTTGCATCTTTGCTGAGGCTGGTGAGAAGTTTCGGTGGTATTTCTGCTTCAGCTGGGCAGGAGCCGGTCCTGGAGCCCTGGGCAGGTGGCTTGTGGAAGAGTCTGGGGACTGTTCCCCTGCAGAGAGAGTGGCGTGGGAGACTGCCGCCGGTGAGTGTCCAGGCTGGAGCAGAGCTGTTGGTTTAGGGCGTCTGTGATTTAGTGAATGTCTGCGTAATCCTCTTCCCTGAAAGGAGCTTGCAGTAGCCTTGGTGGTGGAGTATGGTCACCCTCTTGCTCACATGGTGGGAAGGTAGATATCTGACAAGAAGTGGCTGCACTCAGACGTAGAGACGGATGAACTGTCGGAATCTCAAAGGGACTTCCTGAGAGTAAGGATTATGTTCAAAGGGCACTTCCTGAAAGTAAGGATTATGTCTGTGTTGTAGGGTTACTCTTTTCTGTGCTCTGTGGATTCTCTGGATATATGATGAGTTGCCATGTGATTGTAATATACCTTTTGCTCTTTACTTGGTCTTTATTGTAACCCATGTGGAACAATAAACAAAGCAAGGAAATAATGATAAATGATATAACCTCAGATTTATTGGGATCTTGTGCTGTGCCAAGGGTTATGCTGAACATTTTACGTGTATTGTCTTACTTATTTTTCACAGCAATCTTAGAAGTGCCTGTATTATCTTCTTTTTATATGTGGAACAGAAAGGCTCAGTAATTTTCCCAAGCACATACAGTTGGTAAGAAAGCAAACTGGCAGTCAAACTGAGGCATGTAGGTAACAACGGTCAGGTCTAGAAACCCTAGTGTCCTAATCCAGTTTGGGACATGAATCCAAAGTATCTCGGTGGATGGTCTCCTTATAAGTGCAGGTGGGGAGCTCATCTCTTACTGTGAGCATTACCAGTCTACTACTGACTCCAGTCTCAGACACAGCTTCTGCTTTGATACTTGGATTTGGAATCTTCACATATGTCACCCTATAGCTTTTCAAAGGATGGGCTATATGGTCTGAACTAAACCTGCAATAAAGATATGCAGCCACTAGGTGGCAATAGAAGTGTCCCAAATTCAAACTGGCAGATGTGCTGTTGAAACCAAATTGGTTTTCCATTCATTCTTTAATTTTCTTAAATTTATTAAATCAGAAATCACATACTTGCCTTTAAGGTAATAAGAGTTAAGTCATTTGAGACTCTGATAAAAGTTAAGGACGTTTGCCTCCCCCAAATATATACATATGAATATATATATCCATCCAGCATTTTGCATAGGATTTAAGGGGATTCATAGACCCTTCTGAAGTTAAAAATCCCTGACTTAAAAGTAAGGATGAGAGATCCACCTTTTCAAAAAGTCTAAGATGCATTTTTAGCCTGAATATCATAGATGTTTAAAATGTAAGCAATAGAAGAAGTGGGCAAAAACCCTGAGACCAGTAGTTGTCTCCCTCACTGCATAGTAGAATCACCTGGGGAAGCTCTTAAAAATGCTGATGATGCTGGTGCCTGGGCCTCACAAATTAACCAGAATTTCTAGGGATGCTGCTGGCAGCAGTATTTTAAAAAATCACTTGGAAGTGATTCTAACGTGCAAGACAGAATAAAGAACCACTCGTCCAGATGGATTCCTTTATTTTATGAAGGAAGACACTGAAAGGTTTTGCCAGTAGTTCTCAAACTCGGCCGCACATTGGAATCACCTGGGGAGCTTTAAAAATTAAGGGGACCTGGGCCCCACCCCCAGAGATCATAGTTTAATTGATGTGGGGGCGTGGCCTGAGCAGGAGGTGATTTTAATAGGGAGCAGAGTTTGGGAATCACTGGGCTGTGGACATTGCAGAGAGGTTCCATTCTAACTAATGTTTTGAAGTCAGGCTCCTCCAGAACGTTGTCTGTGATTCTGGTACTTCAGGTCACTCTGGTACCCAAAGTACCCCTGGGAGCTTACCTTCATCCCTCTCTCTTCCAATTTTCTCTGTCTTATTCACAAACCAGCCAGTTCCCAGCCACTGAGTCCAGACTGATTAAGTGGATGGTCTAGATTTGCCCTTAAATGCCTTTCACAGGGAGGGAAGATTTGTCATTTCTTCTGGTTCCTATATACATCCTCTCCTCTGTTAATCTGAGAAGAGAAGCTTAAAGTTAAATGATTCACTCCTATGTTTTGAGAAATCCCTCCTATGTATTTCTCAAATTGGAACTCTTTACTTGGCTTTTAGAGATGGGAATTGTTCCCTGGCCCAGAAAGCATTCTCAGTGGTGATGCTTATATTTAAAAGTAATTTCATAACTGTCTGTAACATCTACAGCTTGTAATGGACACAGCTGCTTTTCCGAATAGCTGATCCTTTGTCACAGAAGACTGCATTTTGAGCAGACGTCTAAACAGAACTTTGTACAGGTGTTCAAGGTGGTGATTTACTGTGATTTTTGCCACTGGTCAAATCCACAGATCACCGATCGTAGGAGGATGGTGGCAAGAGTCTTGTAGAGGGATCTTGAGGACAGAAATCCCAGGAGGCATCATAGCATATGAGTAGTTTTGCTACTCAAAATACTGGTCCAAGGACCAGCCACATCAGCCGTTTGTGAGAAATGCAGAATCTCAGGCTCCATCTCACCGATGGAGAACCTGCGTTTTCATGAGATCCCATAGCAAGTAAAATTTGAGAAGCCGTGGAAAAACATGGGCTCTGACATATGCATCTCAGTTTATTTTCTGACCCTGTCACATGCTATGTATGTGACCTGGACAAGTTTCTTTGTCTTTCTAAGTTTCCTCATCTGCCCTTGAGACTAAAAGTACCTGCTGTGTGGAGTTGTTTAATAAGTTAAACCAAGGAGAGCACTTAAAATAGGTCCTTAATGTAACAAACCTCAATTTTAGCCATGGCCGCTGGGTTATGGAGTTTTGCCCAACTCAAGGCAAACAAATCCAATTAATGAGAGAAATAAAGGCACTGGTATCCTTAGACCAGGCAGGGTCCATGAGGTCGTGTCTGGGATGAAAGCCCCCGGCCCCAAGCCTTCTGTGCTTGGCCCCTGCCTGCAGCACATCCTTTGAGGATGAAAGGGCTTGTAGGGCTTTACGGGGCTCTTGCAAGTCAAAAGCATACCATACCAAAACCAACCAAACGAAAATATATATATATATATTTTTTTTTGTTTGGTTTAGGGAATGGAGTGAGGGTCCTGTCTTAATAAAAACAATGGTATCATGAATATATGGTACCCACTATGTGCTGGGTAGCCTGTTAGGTACTTTCTTTACAATACACAGTGGATCCTGTAGCATTTCTTAGCTATAGGAGCTCCTGTTTCCACATTAGCAGAAAATTCCTCTTTCCTTCTATAAGAGCCCTTTACCCTAACCTAACTCTTTCAGAAATCCCTTTCCAACTTTAAAAGGAGCTTCAATACTGGACATTTACTTTGCACCCAGAAAATCGGTGAAGCCCATTTCCATCTCCCACCCCGCAAATCTGGCTGCCTCTAGACCCTCACTACTCAAAGTGTGGTCTACGGACCAGTGGTGACTGCATGCCATGAGAGCTGGTTAGAAATGCAGACTCTTGGGCCCTTCCCCAGACCTATTGGTTCAGAATCTGCATTTTAACAAGATCTTTAGGTGATCTGTACACACGTTAAAGTTGAAGAAGATCCCTTTCACACAGCGAGCCTCAGCCCTGACTGTGCATTGGAATGATGTAGGATATTCTGAAAATACTAATGCTAATGTCCCAAAGATTCTGATTTAATTGGTCTGGGCTAGAACCTAGGCATTAGCATTTTTCAAAAACTTCCCACACGGTTCCACTGTTCACAAACTGAGAACCAGAGCTAGAGGGAGATTATCAAATAAGGCAAACATCCTCGAGGACTGTGGAGTTTGAGTTCACATCAAGACTCGAGTTCACATCAAGATAGAGCTTGGCTGGTCCTTCTTACTGGGCTGCAGGGTTGAGTCCTCTCCATGGCAGGTGGGCAGGACGGAGCAGAGGGCCTGGGCTCATCTGAGAGAGGGATGGGGTCAGTCTGCAACTATGAATGGGGACACCTGGGCAGAAGCAGGCGCAAGCAGACATATGGTTGGCCCTCCATCCACGGATTCAACCACCCTGGATCCTTTACTGTGTTTACTGTCTGCAGGTGGTTGAATCCTCGGATGTGGTATCCGTGGCAGTTCTAGAACCAATCCGGTGGATACCAAGTGCCGACTGTCAGAATTGATTAGCAGGCCAAGCAGAGCCAGGCATCAGGAAACGTATCACGTCTGCAGTTGCAGGTCCCCCGAGCCCAGGATCTCAGAGGCTCGCGTTGGGCTTCATAGATGGGAAGGAGTGGGGACCTCGCGTGTCCACCTGGCCTGACTCACTCTTAAAGAGCCTGTCTTGGGGCAGCTGGGGGGAGAGTGGTGTACCCATCCCTTGCTGTAGCAATGACTTCGTGTATTAAGTTTCCAGAGCCTTGATACCCAACTTCCCATGATCAAGAGTGGCGTCTGCTGGAGGAAGTAAGTACTTATGCCCCAGCTACACACCACTGTGAGTTGTGTACCCGGGCCGTCAGTCATCTGCCCGCTGTCAAAGCCGCGTGCGTTAGCAGCAGACCGAGGGAGCCGAGGGGCACGATTCCAAGGTTCGCGGAGACCAAGAATGAAGGCTGGACAGTTGACGGAGGGGCTCTCAGTCACGGCGCTGCATGGCCCGGCCCCTCGCTGCTCTCTTGAGCTCAGCTCCTATTACCTTCTGCCTTTCTCTCCGGGATCCAGATGCCAGACCCTCCTCATGCCGCGCGTGTTCTCGCCTCGGGGTATCCCCCCCCCCCCCGTTTTGTGGCCGGAAACTTTCCAGCACCAGATATTTGTGCTGTGAAAGTTGATGCTCAGGTGGTACCACCTTTCCTAACCTCCTCATCTGTTCCTGTCCCCTGCTTTATTTTCATCCGAGCCCCTACGCCATCTGACGTCATATATTGGTAAGTTCACTGGTTTATTGTCTCTGTCCCTACCGGAATGTAAGCTCGATGTAGGCAAGGGTTTTGTCCTTTTTCGCTGTGGCATCTCAGATCCAAGAACATTGCCTGGAAGATCATTGTAATTGCTCAGTGACTATTTGCAGGGAATGACAAGATGGTCCTTCCCTTGGATGGATGTAGGAGCCAGCCTGTAGGTGTGCGTTGCCTACCTGAGCGCTGTAGAGCTCTCATCAAGGCTGTGCCCCTCTGCTGCCCTGTCTGCAGAATTAGCAAGGGGTTGGTCACGTTGACAGCCTCGTGGGCTGTTCATCCAGTGGAGAGCTGAGCTGGGAGGCCCTGGTTTCCAGTGCCCATGCTTCTCCCCAAGCCCCACGGCTTCGCTCCTCCCATCTGGGGCCAACCCAGGACTCCAAGCCTCAGTGTGGCCAGAGGCTGGGAGCTTTGCTTCCCTGGCTGGGCTCAAGAGAGACTGACACCCGGGGGCCCTGCCCATTCTGTTCACTCTGCCAAGAAAGTCTTCTTTACAGAGGTCTTAGAAGCTCAGGTAGCTCTGAGTTCATCTTCCCAGGAACAGGTTTAAGGCTGCAGGTAAAGCCGGACAGCCTGGACCATGCACCTGAACTCTGGGAAACTTCTGGTCAACCTCAGCCCCTAATGGGCAATGGGACTTTTCTTTGCTCAGTCATCCCCAGGGGAACAGGACTGTCTTATCCTAGAAGAGGCTGAGCTGATTGCCCCATGAGACTTCAGAGCTCTAAGGGGATGGTGAGCTCAGCTGACCGAGCCTGCCCTTGGCCTCGGAGGAAGCTGAGGCACACAGAGGTCACCCAGGTGGGAGGTGGTCGTGCCAGGCCTCCACACCCGGGCTCCAGCGTTGGAGATGGAATGTGGTGTGCAGTGACTCTTGGCTCTGGGACGTGAGAATGGCTAGCACCTTCCTTACGGGGCCATTGAAGAAGTTGGATGGAAGGGCCCCCGTGTTTTAAGTGCTCGGCCCCGGCTTGGCTCCGAGCCCGGGCTTGGTAGCCGTCTTCATCTCCATCATCACCATGACCATCCTCTCTGTCCTCAGCTGCCTCTTCTCCATCTCTCTTGGCCATCCTCCGTCACTCCTGAGTTTTCTCTTGGCAGTAATTTCTTCCCCAAACTGTACCTGTTGTTTGGACACTGTCCCCGTGGACTGCTATTGGCCTTTTCCAAGTGTAGTCTCCTTATTCTCTGCCCAGATGTTACATCACCTCCCTTCCCTCTACCCCATGCCCTGTTCCTGCAGCCATTGGTCCCAGCAGATCTCTGCCCAGGGATGATGTAGGGTGGATGGAAGGCTGACCACAGCAACCATGTGGGGCAGTCGCTATTACTATCGCCTCCTTGCAGGGTCCGGAAAACCCAGGAAGTTCACTGAGTCAAGGCTGGTAGGAGAGAAGAGCCATCACTAATGCCTGATAACAGAGTAACACTGATTGGTGCTTATAATATAGTTAATATGAAGTACCATTGTATGTGTGTTACTGACATTGCATCGTTGAATCAGCACAGCTCTGTGAAGTGCTATCGTTGTTACTCCCATTTTACAGATGGGAAGATGGAGGACAGGGGGATAGGAGAACTTGCCCAAGGTCACATCCATAGTCATTGGTAGGGGGAGGATTAGAACCCAAGCCTGGGCTTCAGGCTGTATGCTGTGGGGCCTCTTCTGTTACTGGATTCATCCATGGCTTCAGCCAAGAAAGAAGCAATTTAGGTGGTGGATAAAAGCAGACAGTGTGGAACCAGACTGTCTGGTTTGAATCCAGACTCTGCCTTTATTTGCCCATCTGTAAAATGGGGTTAATAATTGTGTTTCCCTCCTAGGGCTGCTGTGGGGATTAAGTGGGTATTAATGCAAAGTGATCAGGTAGCATTTGACAGAGGAAAACACTGTTTTAAGACTGCACTCTCTCCTCTGTTGGGCACCAGGCCACATGTGGCTGTTGAGTGCTTGAAATGTGTCTCAGAGCCTCACAAGATTTCAGAGTTGGTGTGAAAAAAAGAATGTAAAATACCTCCATAATTTTTTATATTGATTACATTTGAAATGATAATGTTTTGGATTTATCAGGTTAAATAGAATCTATTATTAAATTAATTTCATCTGTTTCTTCTCATTTTTTTTTTTTAACCTGACGACTAAGGAGTGTGAAATTACCTATGTGGGTCACAGCTGTGCTTTGCATCCCGTTGACTTGGGTCAGGGCTGGTTTAACTGTTAAGGGTGTGGAGTGTCTACTTGAGTTCAAGTTTCAGTCTTGAGCAAAAATCCTCACCGTTTGGGGAGATTACATTGTAACGGAGGAGACATAAAAGTAAACAAGTACATAACTTCAGAGGGTGCGAAGTGCTCAGGACACAGGCGGGTAGCTGATGTGCCAGAGGAAGGCTGGGAGAGGAAGGCACTTTTTAAAACAGGTTTTTATTTGATTGAAGTACAGTTGATTTCCAGTGCTGTGATGACTTCCGCTGTCCAGCAAAGTGCTTCAGTTTTACACACACATACATTCTTTTTCATCTTCTTTTCCATTATGGTTTATCCCAGGATATGGAATCGAGTTCCCTGTGCTCTACAGTAGGACCTTGTGGTTTATCCGTCCTATATATGATAGTTTGCATCTGCTAACCCCAACTTCCCACTCCATCCCTCCACCACCCCCTGCCCTGGGCACTTCTGATAGTCTGGTCCTACGAGGGGGCATTTGAGCTGGTACCCAGCTGACGAGGAGGAGCCAGCCTTGGAGAGAGCTGGAGGAGGAACATTCTAGGTAGAGGGACCAGCACGTGCAAAGGCCCTGAGGCGTGAGCAAACCTGGCCTGTTCAAGGAACAGAAAGCAGACACAGGTAGAGTGGCAGGTGTGTGATGAGAACAGAGGGGTAGACACAGGCCAGTCGCGCAGGGTTTTGGAGGCCAGGGTAGAGTGTGGATGTTGTCTATGCTGATCTGATGTCTGGTTTAATAAGACAACCTTGGTTGCCGAGTAGTGGACGTGGGCTCTGTTGAGAAGCAGGATAGATAACCAGTTAGCATTTCTAATATCAAGGTGGGTTAATGGGAGAACTTTGTCGAATTTCTTCTTCCACAAGAAGACACCCTCCTGATAAAGAAGGCAAGATGCAGCAGCAGTAGCCTGTGCGTTTCAGAGTCAGACAAGCCAAGGCCCACATCCCACCTGAGCTTGGACAAGCTGACAGACCTTAGTCCAGGGCTCTTCAGCAGGGCTTGGCGAACTTTTTCTGAAAAGGGCCAGATTGTAAATGTTTTAGACTCTGCGGCCGTAAGATCTCCGTTGCAACTACTCGATTGTGCCACAGTGATACGTAAAAGAGTGGGCACCGCTGTGTTCCCATAAAACGCTGTTTACAGTAATAGATGGTGGGCCGGATCGGGCCCGTGGCTGTCGTGTGTCGACCCCAGTTCTTCATTGCTCTCTGCAAGCCACAGGCGCCTTCCAGGGGACCTCTGCTTCCATGTGACATGTGAATAGGGACACATGCCTCACCAGGATGCCGTGGGGGAGTCAGTGGCCCTAAAGAGGGTTGATGAATTACCATGTCCTGGCGGAGACCAGGGTCCTCAGCTTGACCTTCTTGGTGGTTTTATCTGCCACCCAGGTGATGATGTAGAAAGCGTGCTTTCTGTATTACAAGTGATGCATTGCTAGGAGGGGTGGCCAGCACCCCCAAAATGACAAACTCAGGGTTCTAAATGTCTCCCTGGGTGTGGACACCCCCAGGTTACGTCTGCTGATGGCATCTCCTCCTTCCACTGTGTCTCAGATCCCGTTTACTTCTGGTCCTCAGACGACCTGCTCCCTTGATCCACGACCCCCCCGCCCCCCATCTCTACCAGCTCAGTTCCTCTAGGTGTCAGTGTGCTCCCCCCACCTTAACGCAGGCGGGGAGCCCTCTTTCCGTTTCACACCCTCCCACCTGCTGCTTCTCTCCTTGACAGCTGAGCTTTTGCAAAACAGTTGTCTACACCCGCTGCCTCTGCTTCCGCTTCTCCCGCCCACCCCTCGGCCCCAGCACTCCGACTTCCATCCCCTTCCCCGCAGCTCGGCGGGCAGCCCTGGGGGTCCGGGGAGCAGGCTCTGCTGGGCTCTGCTGCTAGAATGGGCCTCTCACCCCTCTTCCACCAAAGCCAAAGCTCTGGCCACCCAGACCCACTCGGTTCCTAGGGGGCGAGTTCTCTCTGCTTCCCAGGCTACACACGATGCTCTGCTCTTCGCTCTGTCTGGAACATTCTTTCTGTCCACTCTCAGCCTCCCTATTCCTCCTTCTCTCCCAGGTCTTGGCTTCCCTTTCATGGCCCCTGACTCCTGGCTGGGTCAGCACCCCCGACCCGCCCCCGGCGCCCATCACTGCAGAGTTGGGGGAGTGGGTGCAGGGCGTCGGCCCTGGTTTGGACCTCTGTGCTATGCGGTCCCCCTAGGACACGTCCACCGTCAGCCCATCTCAGGACCTGGCACACGCAAGCTGTGAACCGCGCGTTAGAAATCTTGTGTTTGGGTCAGAAGGACCAATATGTCCCACGTGGGGAACAGCAGGTCATGTGAGAGAGTCATGCGGGTGTAGTTGACCCTCTGTTTGGTCTGAACAAACAGAGCAAATCAGTCGGTATCTCTGGAAACGGCAGTTTTACAATTGCATTGAAAAAAAATCCTCGGATCCGGGTCCAGGGGGGTGACCGGCTTGTGTCCTTAGTGTGTCCTACTGTAGACACCCGTGCCCTGTGCGTTCCAGGGGAGGATTGCGGCTGCCAGGAAGCCGGAGAACCCTGGTCTTTAAAGATATTCACAACGGACAGTGCTTTTTAAAGAACCTTCCACGCGGTGACTTATTTAAGTCTTGTAGTGACCCAAGCAGGCCGCCTATGGTCAGGCCCCCTTTTTTGCGGACAGGGAGACTGAGGGTCGGGGGCTTCAGAAGCCTGTCCAGAGTCACACGACCAGGAGGGGCTGCTCTGGGCTCTGAAGGTGGGCAGTCTGACCCCAGAGCCCATGCCCTGAGGTCCAGCTGACTGGAGGTGCAGACAGGGCCCTGGGAGCCCCTGCAGCTCCGTGGAGCCTGTCCCCTGGCCGTGGGTCCGCGCCCGGCCCTGGCTGCCTGGTGCGTGGACTTGGGCTGGCAGGGAGGGCACCGGAGGAGGCCGTGTGTGCTCAGCCCCGGGGCAGATGTTCTCATGACGCCAGCCCCTCAGCTCCAGGACAGACCACCTTTTGCCACAAACGGGGCACTCACCCCAGGAGGCTTTAAGCAGTGGGGCGGGGGGAGCCATTGGGCATTTTCAGCTGGGGGCTGGGGGTGCTGGCCTAGCAACTTCTAAGGTTTTCCCTTTCTGAGAATGTACTGGGGAGAGTAGCTGGCATTTGAGGGCTGACCCTGTGGGTCCTCCCACGCCCCAGCAGATGGGGGCTGCAGGGCTGGGAGCCGTGAGGCAGCCGGTACCTGGGGCCCGGCTTGTCAGCGGCAGATGTGGATCTGACCCAGGCGGCCCGGTCCTGAGCTCACTTGGTTAGTGGCTACACTGACTCGTCTTCCTCTTTGGATACTGTGACCCCCGGGGTCAGAGCCCAGATGCGGCCAAATCACCATTCCATCTTCAGTGCCAGGCTGGTCATGAGTGGAAGGTTTCCTTCCTACTTCAGAGTTTAAAGCCATTTAGAGAGTGAGTCCCGAGCTGTGTTCCAGTCCTGGGTGGGATGCTGGGTGATGGCTCTTCCCAGCACAGGGTTGCCTTGAGAAGCAGAGCCTGCAGGAGTCCGAGGAACTGCCCTTGCCCTGGCCAGCCAGCCGTGCCCAACACATCCTTTGGGCCCCCAGGGCCTGGTCCTGCCTGGGAGCTACACGAGCTCGGGCAGCCTGGCCGGGGAGGCAGCCTGCATGGGGGCCAGACGGAGCCCGATCTCACCATGTGGCCGGGGAGTGGGCAGGGCCGCTGGCTGAGCTGGCCCTCTAATTACTCACCACGCCCAGGAAGCAGGAGGATTTAGAATATGTTCTGGCGGTTATCAAAGTGCAGGGAAGAAGGAAGGCCGTAGCACTGCAGACAGGGTTAGAATTCACAGTGACCTCGGCGAGTTGGCAAAACCGAGGACCGACAGAGCACAGCGCAAGAGGGCACTGGGCCGGCAGGACCAGTGACCGAAGGACCGGAGGCAGTGGGTGCACGGCCGGGCACTGGGGTTGCAAAGGGTGAGAGCTCCCAGGGCAAGGGGAACCAAGCCTCTATCCAAGCGGGCATTAGGGGTCTTTTTCCCCAGGGAGCCCCAAGTCCATCCCACACAGTAAAGGATATTTAGGACCAATGATGGAAGAGGAGGTAGCATCCAGCCACCCATCACTAGATGTGATGCACCCACTATGTGCTGAGCCAGGAGATGGATAAGACACAGACCCCGCCTTGGGAGCTTAAATTCGGGAGCAGAAAGACCAGCCTATACAGTAAAAAGATAACCAGCCATACAGATGCCTCACCAGAACTAGCCACGTGTTCAGAAGGTTCGCAGGCCTGGTTAGGGCGAGTGCCTTGAAGGATGGTAGGAGTAAACAGGAGGGTGTCCCTGGCCGGTGACCTGGGAGCCGCAAGAGCCTGGAAGGCAGGGATGCTTAAGGGTCCTCAGTTCCTTTGGAGTTGTTGGTTGTGGCTTTTCTGTAAACAGGCAGTGGTGATGAAAGAACTGGGGCAAAGGCCAGAAGGAGCTGGAACTCCGTGTCCTGTTGGAGAAGGCTGCTCCGAGCAGGAGACTTTTCTCTTTCCTTCTCTAAACATAAGGGCTGTGTCCCTGGGAGGGGCGGGAGTTCCGTGGGAAGGGGCGGGAGTGCCTGCTGGGGAGGTGCCATATGGCTTATTGGGGATGATGATGGGGGTTAGGGGTGGGATGAGGTTGCACCCTGCAAGGGGGCTCGCAGAGGAGGCCTGTGAGGGTCTAAGGTGAGAGGTGCAGAGAGGCGGAGGCACAAGGAACACAGCCCCTGGCAGCAACTTGGGAGGAAGGAAAGGGGGAGGTCAGGGTGGGACTCAAGGTACACTGATCCCTTCGTTCATACAAAAACAATTTTGGTCCTTTACTGGGTGTCAGGCACCGGGGATGTGGGAGGGGACAAAGCCAAGTCCCTAGTCTCAGCACTTACATTCAGATGGAGGAGATAGAAAAGAAACTCATAAACGCACAGCACAAAATCAGGTAATGGGAAGCGCTTTGAGAGAAGTAGGGCAGGAAAGGGGAGTAGCCAGGGATGGGGATTGGGGGGAAGAAGCCTGATTTGAAGAAGAGACCCCATTACTGGTCGAATTACTGAAGCAGGGACCTGAATGACAGAGAACAGACCACGTGTGACCAGGTGCTGGGTGGAGGTGAGTGCTGCCAGGTGTGTTTGGGGAACGGAAAGACCAGAGTGGCTGGAGCGGAGAGAACCAGGGTGGAGACACAGTAGTGGAGGAGGTCCGAGAGGTGGGGCTTCACGGGTCATGTGAGGGTCTTGGGTTTCATTCTGGGTGTGATATGGAGTGTTGTAGGGCTTGCAGCCGAGCAGTGATGTGACTTGTCCTGTGTTTTACATAATCACTCTGTTCCTCACTGTGGTTCAGCACAGATCCTGGACAGGCAAAGATGGAGGGAACGAGATGCTAGGAGGAGGTGGAAGCTATTGCACCAACCAGGAGATGGGAAAGAGATGGAGGCTTGGACCCAGGATGCAGGACCTAAGAAAGGCTCAGCTTCAGGGCTTATTTATTTATTCTTAATATCTTGTACTGAATAATTTTAAACCAGTGGAATATTTTCAAGCGACTGAATGATGCAGTGGACACGTGTATGCCCTTCACCATTGGTTAACATTTGCCTCAGCAATCAGCGTCATCAGAACTGAACCATGTGAGAGTAAGTTGCAGATATATCATGATTCTTCACTCCCCACTCCTCTAATCGTGTATCATCTAAATTCAAGGACGTTCTCCTACATCACCGTGAAACAATGACTAGATTTATGAAATTCATCTTCGTTGCAATACTAGTATCTAATGAGGAGTGCATTTGAAGGTAGAAGTGACAGCATTTGCTAATCGATTATATGGAGGGTATGACAGCAAGACAGGAGTCACAGATGACTTCAGAGATTTTGGCCAGAGCAAATGGTTGATGAGAATGGCTAGGCCAGTGCAAGGACCTGGAACGAATAGCTGAGAACTCTTAGCCAAAAGAAAATTAGGAAGGGTCTGAGTGTTGGCAGATGAGCTGAGCTGGGCTGGGCTGTCCAGTGGCTGTTGCCACAGCAATTATAAGGGAAGTCAAAGAATCTGGCTTGCTCTCTCTACACGCACACACACCCCATAGGGTACATATACATATACATGCATGTACAGACTTTCTTCCCCCAGGGATCTAGACCTGAATTTAGCCGTGGATTTATCTCTCCATAACTAAGCAGCGTCAGTAATGACCCATTAGACTCTAAGTGCGTCAGGGACAGGAACATGTCTGCTTTGCTTACTGTATTCATGGTGCACATATCTTGGCCCTTAGAAGTCATGCAATAACTACATCTTGAATAAATGAACGACAGAATGAATGCTCTTACCTAATACACCAGACAGGAGGCAGCAATTGTAAGTATATATCTGCAAACGACAGAATACCTAAAATAACAGCTGCTGATACAAAAGAGAAGGTTCTCTTTCTCCTGTAGAAGAAGTCAGTCCAGGCATGGTCTGACTCTACAGTATAAGGGAGCTTCTTATATCTGGCTGCTCTGGCTTCCTAAGCGTGTGGCTTCCACGTCGTAGCCCAAGATGGCTGCTCCAGCTCATGCCGTCACGCCTGCATTCCAGGCATCAGGAGGGAGGAAAGGCCAAGAAGATTATACTGCATTTCTTTAAGAATACTTGTTTGAAGTTGCCATACCGTTCCCACTTATATCACGTTAGCCAGCGTAGTCTTTATTTTGGGTGACCACGTGACCAGTTAAAACATGGGAATTCTTCTACTAGAGAAGAATGGCTCGTGGGGGACCATTAGCGATCCGTGTCCTTGCGTGGCCTGGAAGGTGGCTGGGGCTGTGTGATGCCTTCAACCACAAACCCTCCGTATAAAAAGCCATTTTGAGTGGTGAATCACTGTGGTTGCCATCCATACTTTACACAGTGACATCAATTAGTTGCATCCATAAGTGGACTGTAGATGCACAGGACAGGTGAGGCCACTGGGGCACCCCTGTAGAAGTGTCTCAAAGTGCTGAAGGAGTTGTGTTTCCCTACTTTGGATTCGGGTAGGGAGGGCTCAGAACTTTACCTCGATAGCAAAGCCAACACATTTTGGGAAACCTCTGTGGAGAGTCTCTGACTCTGTGTCCCCGGCTGTGTGAGCTCCCTGCAATCCGAAGCAGTGTCCTATCCACCTTTGGGTCCCCGCACCTTCACTGCCGGGAACTCTGGGTTCTCCTGCACCCTGCATCCTTTCCTGTGCCTGCTGAATGAAGAGACAGCAATCAGTTGAGATGATTCAGGAGTTTTACAAGATGCAACAAAGCCAGTTTTTCCTAAATAGAACATTTGTGGAGACTTTGCCAGAACTCTCTAGAAAGTACGTCGATGTGGCCAGTGCCTCAGCCCAACCACCTACCCCTGCAAGGAGGCAGGAACAGTGTCTTCTGGATGAAGAGCCCTGAGTAGGAGAGGGAGACAGCCAGCAGCGGGGCCACAGTTCACACTTACCCCTCCCTGGCTTCTCAATTCTGATCTGCATTCAAGCTTTCTATTTCCCTTTGTGTGTGTTTAGCTTAGGGATTTATCACTGCAGCTTAGATCTGTGATGAAATAGATAAGCCTGTACTTTAATGAATATGGCATTTCTTTCCCCGTAAGAATTAGATTAAAGGAGATGGGGCCTCAGAGGAGGCCGGGCAGGGCAGGCAGGTGGAGCTGGGGGGCCGGGGCGGTGGAGAAGGCACTGCTGGCCAAGTGGCTTCAGGATGGGGGATGCTGGGGCACAGTTTGGGGTCGTTTTACAGGGAGGTGGTAGGGCATCCCCATGGCAGAGGATCAGCCCTGTGTCTTCCATGGAAAGAAGCTGAAGCAGCAACGTCTGAGGCTTGCGGTGGGAATCCTTCCTTGAGTGAGCGGTTTGGGTCCCCAACTTGTCTCCTCCTTCTGGTGCAGCTGCAAAGGCATGTCCTGTAACCCTTTGGAAAGGACGTGGGTGTGAGGTCAGGGGCAGCAGGACTCCACCCGGCCGCGGTCTCGGCTCCAGGGCAACCAGAGGAGCACCTCTGTAGTGGGAAGGGTGGGTGAGCTGTGCGACCTTGAACAAAGAGTTGCTTAACTTCTCTGGACCTTTATTTGCTTTTCTCTCCATGAGAATATCTACTGGTACGATCCTTGTGGAGACAAGAGGCAATGAATATAAGGCCACCTGCACAGTCCAGGCACATGGTTGGTGAGCAGTACATCGTGAGCCCTGGTATTATTTATTGTGGCTCTGTGTCGCATGATAACCTTGGACTTTTTCTTCCATGGCTTTCAGGACAGGCAACTCTTTGGTTTCCTTTGGGCCCTGTGAACCCACTTTCCTAAGAGGCAACAGGATAGGAATCCTTTGAAGTCATTAATATGCTTATTGTCACCTGCAGATGACAGGATTGAAGTTCAGAAAGGCTGACCGACTTGCTCAAGGTCACACAGCTTGGATGTGACCGTGCAGTGCCAGGAGTGGTTCCAAGAGCTCGTAAAGACAGGTTTCCCCAGCCCTCCCGGGCGAGCATTGTTTCCAGCCCCGGTAGTAGTTTTCATTCATAGCCCTAAGGTCATGGAGACCAAGAACAGCAGAGAACCGAGAGAAAGAGACAAGGCTAGGGCAGTGACCTGTATTTTCAGCTTTCATGAGCAGGCTCACGCTCTCAGGGCTGCTGGGCAAACACCTGGCTCCTTAGATTTTCCTGTAAAGGAAGCTCACGGTGACCTTCAGAGCCGTGAAGGTTTGGCTGAGGCTGGCCCGCAGCCTCCGGCCTGCGGGCTCACGTGAGTCAGAAGGGCTGGGTGAGCGCACTGAGCCTTGTTCTCTAAGAAGGAGCGAGATGTTCTCCTATATAAACATTCTTAAATAGGAGCCACTGAAGAAAGCAGCCTTGGTAGCATTTCTCTTTATGTTGTTGCTGCATAAAGGTTTGCTCAAGCACCTTGCGGCTCTGTTTTTTGAAACTTCCTCTGGGATATATGATTGCTATGATGGAAATGTATTCCAAGTATATTGAGATTCATTAATCTACTTATTCGTATTATTAATTGAGTCCTGACCCAAGTCCAGGCATTGTGGATCAAATGATGGGGTTCTACGCCCGGGGAGAATTTACAGTCTGAGTAAATAAGATGTGTACGGAAGAAGAGTTACATAGCAGTACGAGAGTGAAAAATCTGCGCAAAACTATGATGAAAGAAATGTTCACTTACCATCCTTAGGAATAAGGTGCTGCCCTTAGGCCTGTAGAGCGAGAGATTGAAATACAGCATACGAAGCAGTGTGATTCAAGGAGTACACGTGAGTCGGGTATGGGTGTTCATAGAAACAGGAGCAGGCTACAAGTTCATTCATTCTGTTAGGCTTTGGTGCATACCTACTGCATACCAGGCACTGTACCAAAGACTGAAATGGTCTAAGGAGGCAGCATGAAGGTGTTGGGTATTGAATATGTCCTTGGAAGGTGGATAAGGCTTGGATGGTTGGGAGTCTGGGGAGGGATTGGCCACAGTAGGAATGGGGTGGATTAAGGAAAACCATCAGGGTGAAAGAGTGGGCTTCATAGGACAGAGATTAGGCCTGCCGTGCTCATGGTGGCGGGGCGGGGGGGGTGAATGAATAGTAAGAGAGCAGGTTAGAGAAGGGTGTTGGAAACAGAATGTGGAGACCTTGAATGCCAGGATTTGTTCCCGGGGAATGCCTGAAGGGAACACCATACTGATAGTGGTGTCTGCATTCACATTTATACTCACATTCTAAAAAAAACCATACTGACAGTGGTGTCTGCATTCACATTTATACTCACATTCTAAAAAAAACTCACATTCTAAAAGAAAACCATTTCAATTTTTGATTATTTGTGGCTATTATAAAATACAGTTGATTTTTATATAATGACCTTGTATCCTGCAGACTTGCAAATTCCCCTGTTAGTTTTATTAGCTTTTTCATAGAGTCTTTTTTTCTGCATAGGCAACTATATGATCTGCAATAAGGGTAGTTTTACTTCTTCCTTTTTTACTGCATGCATTTTATTTCTTTTCTTGCCTTATTGCACTGGCTAGGACCTCCTTCACAGTTTTGAATCAGAGTGGTGAAACTTTGTTCCTGGTCGTAAGGAGAAAACATTCAGCCTTTTTCAATGTGATGTGCGTGCTGCATTTTTCAGAGATGCCCTTTATCAAGTTGAGAAAGTTTCCTTTTGTTGCTAGGTTGTGGAGAGGTTTTATCAGGAATGGAAACTGGATTGTGTTTCTTTCTTTATCTTTTCCTGTATCTGTTGAGAAGATCATACAGCTTTTCTCTTTAGTCTGTTAATACGGTGAATTACATTGATGGTTTTTCAGATGTTCAAAAAACCTTGCATTCCCGGCATAAATCCTACTTGGTCATGATTTCTTATCATTTTTATATATTATTGGATTTGATTTGCTAAAATTTGGGTAAGAACCTTTTGTGTCATTGTTCAGGAAAGATATTGATCTGTAGTTTTATTTTCGTGTCGTTTTGGTTTGGTATCAGTGTTAATTCTCATCCCATAGAATGTATTAGGAAGTTTTCCCTCCTTGAATTTTGTGGAAGAATTTTTGTAGAATTCACTTGTGAGGTCATCTGAACCTGGAGTTTTATTTATTTTTTACAGGAAGACTTTAAAAGTTCAATTTCTTCAATAGATATAGGGCGATTATTTCTTTTTGAAACAACCAAGCATGACTAAAAAATGCTTTAAAACTTTGCTGAAGGCTGTGATCCCAGGACATCCTCAAAGTGTAACTCATAAAAAGCCAGGGTGACCAGCCAGCTGTCTTGGCATGGTGTTATATTCCAAGAAGCAACAGTCAGTACCCAAACATAATTAAAAAGCAATTTGAACCTTTACCTGGTATTTTGGAAGAAAAAACCAAAGGGATCTATGAAACGTTTGTGGTGTACAACAAATTTTAGAAATTAAAATTAAATTAAAAATTTAAAAACTTTTTTTCATCTTCCTCACTCTCAGTGCCTTATGTATTGTCAGAAGCTGCTTCCCCAAACACTCTCCTTTCTCGCAAAACTCCCCCAAACTCAGCCCACTGGCCTCTGCAGGTCTCCCCCGTCATGACTGTAAATCAGCTTACACTGTCTCGTTCTTTGGAATTCTCTTGGCTCATTGAGGTAGAAAGTAGAAGGGAGGAAGGGACAGGCGGGCAAATGGTTTGGACTAAACATATTCTTGTTTATTTCCTATCACACCGCATATTCACCCTTGTAACCTAAAGACATAAATGGATGGGCATCTCCCCAGCCACCCCTCAAGCTGAGGGGACACCTGACAAGCCCCAGGTGCAAGGAGACGGCGCCTCACTCAGACTCCGAGTCTGCAAACTGGAGTTTAGGTGGCGGCATTCTCTCTGATTTCCCCCAAAGCCCCATTCCACATTCAGGTTTGTAGAGTGGAGAGCTCAACACAGCTTTTCATTAAAAAGCAGTCCTGCTGTTTGTATATGATTTGTTCCAGGACAGTTTAATTGATCTAGTGGAGCGCAAAAATCATTGAACTTGAAGCAGAAGATCCTGGGTGTTTTTATCGACCAAATCTTCAGATTTTTCATCTGATAAAACTTTCTACTTCTCAGGGGTATTGAACTCTGTAAGGTGTCCACACAAAAATGTTAACCGTTATGGGACTCCCCTGGTGGTCCAGTGATTAAAACTTCACGTTTCCAATGCAGGGAGCGTGGGTTCCATCCGTGGTAAGGGAACTAAGATCCCACCTGCTGTTAAAAAAAAAAAATTAACCGTCACTTACTGTCCTTTTAGACAATATATGTAATAAAAATTCATTGCATTCCGGTAGCACTCTACAAAAGCAAATATATATGTATGTATATATAGGTTCATCATCCCGTGGGTCTTTTGAGGAAGAAATAATTCTTTTCATTTAACAGGTGATTCTGTCCAGAGAGTCAGAAGGTTTAATGAATGTGTCCATCATCACACAGCCTATAGGTATTAAAACCCAAACTTGAACTCAGGTCCTCTGATTCAAGGTCTGTTTTTCTTTCTACTTCTCCATTCTGCCCCGATTACAGCTTAGCCACTCGTTTGTCTACTACAGAATTAAAATTAAGTAGGTCTGAAGCCTCACGCTGGATAAACTCAGGCACGTGCTTTTTTTTTTTTTCCTGTTCTTTGGAATCGGAATGAAGGAAAACAAGCTAGTCACTTTCAAATGGTGTCAGCAGGTACTGCACAAAGCACATAACCCTAGCACCACGCTTGGAGAACTCAAACTATTCATCGCATGCAAAAATACCATGTTAATAATGCAGGTACTCAACACCTATACTCTGTTGGAATAGGGGAGGGGCATATAACGGCAGTGGGGTACAGTTTTGGATTTCAGTAGTATAAAACTCTAGTGGCTAATAAGGAATTTCCGATTTTGTCCTTCCCTGTGGGAGGACTTATCTCATGTTTCTGTCGCTCTTAGGAAAGGATAGTGGAAAATAATCTATGGAATTCTTTAGCCTGAGCTTTATGGGAGGTTTGCACTTTAGGCTTGATGGGTTTTTTGGTGGGCAGTTGTCCCCCACTTCCTCTTTAGTTCTCCTAAGCTTTCCTCACTCAGAAATTCTTGTACTTCTGCACAGAAAATCTTCCATTAGAAAACTGTGGCTCCCGTATCATCACCTCAAAACAACACACACACACACACACACACACACACACACACACACACCCTTACCTAGTGTAAAGAGTGGGAGAAGTGATTTGTATCGTTTGGGATTATGTTCAACTTCAAGTAACAGAAAACTGATCAACTGTGGCTGAAACAAAGGCTGATTTTCCTTCCTAGTCAGAAGTCCAGAGGTAGGCCATTTCTGGAGTCGGTTCAGCTGTTCAGCAGTGCCTCCTGAGAACCAGACTTTTCCCATATTTTCCTTCCCACCTTTTCTCTTCACCTTGTGCTTATGACCTCGTGACTGCAGGATGGCTGCCATAGCTCCAGGCTATACATTTACATTCCAGGAACGGGAAAGGGCAATGCCAGTGATCTTTATTTAGCTGGACATACTGCTGCCCTAAATAATGTGTGTTTTGTTACAAGGAAGAAGAGAGACAAATGGACTCTTGAGTGGATAACTCCCAGTGCTTGCCCTGTCTTTTGGGTATGCTTTCTTCCTTCTTCTTACAGGCTCAGAAAGGACTTCCTCATTGAGGAGTGGCTTCTGGTCCTGTGCTCACTTTAACAAATCTCTCTATAATAAAATAATTGACATCCCTTGGAATTCATTCTGGTTTTTTTTAATGACTCCATTAATGCAGTATTATACTTCTCTAGCACTTTACATTTTCACTGCCATGGTCCCATTTAAACTCGACAATGGTCATGAGATAGAATATCACCTCCATCCTTCAGGAGAGGAAACTGAGACCTCAGAAGTTTAGTGATCTGTTCAGCCCTGGTCTTCCTCATCTGGGGCTCCGTCCCACTCCCCCACCCCTGTTTCTCCTAACCAGAGTTGGTGTGGCTCTGAGCAGATGCTACCCCAGGAAGACCCTTCTGGCCCGATGGCTTGCCACTCAGCTCAGGACACCGAACTTGGTGCCGTTTTGCAAACACATGTGGCATTTTGACGACGTGAAATTGACAAGGAAAAATATCCTGGAAAGTACTCCCCAAGTTTCAGGTTTCACTGATACACACACACTCACATCCATACAGGCACCTTAGCAGTAAATCTTCACAGATGAGGCGCTGCGGTTGGGGCATCTGCTCATTACGGTTGGATCTGAGGAGCTTCAGATGTGTTGCTGGAAGTCTGTGCTGGGATAAGGTTTGCACATCCCGTTTGGTGTGTCAGACAGATGGGGCTAGATTCCTCATCCTGAGGCTGGGAGGCAGAGCGTGATGTTTGCACGAGTCGCTGTTGTTTTCTCCCTTCCCGTCAGCCTTGCAAGTGACGCTTTGGGGGGATAAGGATGCGGGGCTTTACGTACCCAACCACCCTCTATCTATGCCCTGAGAAGAGCAGTTCTTCCCTTGCAGTTGGGAAAGCGTGTATCTTAAGGAGAGAGGGGGGGATCATTTCTTTGTTTGAAATGATGTGGATGCCTTTGAAAAAATAAATCCAACTGGCAGCTCAGGGGCCTTTCATTGGGGAACTAATTCGGTTTGATAAATACATATTTAATGAGAGCTTATCAGAGCAATGCGCCGATGGGCCAGGAAGCTCCCTTTCCTTTGCGGGGTGCGTGCAGCCCATGTGCCCAGGCTTGCGTGGGTCTGTCTTTACTATTAAAAAAAAAATTGTGGCCAAGATGGAGATGAGGGTGGCTGGGAAGTGGCCCTTTGGCACTTTGTGGAAGCTAGCGGCTGCGGTGACAACAGTCAGAGTGAGAGGGCGGGTGGTACACCGCGACCGTGTGTGTATCTCTTTGTCAGGTTGAGGTGAGGTCCCAGCTGGGAGATGTATCCTTGAACTTGAGTTGTGCCACACATGGCCTCAGCGGGAACAAATGTGCCTCAAACAAGGGAGGTTCAGGTCCCTGGTGGTCACCTCCCACCACGCCCCTCACCACCTGCCCACCCCACAGACCAGGCCTTGTCGCTGACAAGGGGACAAGGGCACGTGTGTGCATCCTTTTCTACTGAAGATTCAGGAACAGGTACAAAAGGTCACACATCCCTGCGTCCTGAGCTTACACAGATCTGTACCTTTGTTTTTGCTATTCTCTGTGCTAGGAAGTCCCTTCTCCCACTTACACACCTGTGGAATCCTTGTCATCCCCTAAGCCTTACTTGAAATGTCACTTCCTCTGGGAAGCCCTCTAGGATACACCTCCTCCCTTTACCCACACCCAGATCATCCCCTCCCACTCCTCGATAGCTTTTGGCTTGTACCTCTAGTTAGCACTCCCATCATCCTGCCCTTTATCAAAGTCTCAAAGTCATGTGTCTAGATGTTGCTAGAATGTATGCAAGGAAAATCATATCTGTCGATGGGAAAGAAATATCACTGGTGAGGCAGAGAAGGATTTTCCTCCACGAAAGTGAGGACTAACATCAGTTTCCCTTCAAAGGAACCAGAATCCAGTCTAGGAACAGGCTCTTTCATTAGGTGAAATGTCCATTCAAATCCCGTAGGACCTCAGGACATTGTGTCCAGAATTTTATAATTCGTTTACTTAAATGACATGAATTGGGAACCTCTCAGACGTAGAACACGGCACCTACGTTGGAAGCAGGATTCGAGAGAAAGAATTTCAAAGTGTTTATTGGAATGATGGAAAAGAAGAGATGATATCCTGAATGCCTAGTATAAATATTTTGGCTTACGTTTACTGACGTGAGAAAGGAATCATCTCAGCTACGAGACATGACTGTCCTGTTCTCTTGATGGATATGGCTTCTGTTGCATTTTTCCCCTTTTCTTTTGCTTTAATAGTTTCTATTACTCGAGTAAAACATTTTCATTACAGAAAAATGTGAAAATGCAGTGAATAAAAGGAAAAATAATGTTACTCATAGTCAGTGGTTTACATTTTGGTCTTTATTTGCATACATATCTGAATTTTTAAAATGAAACTCTACAGAGTGTTTTAAAACCTGTTCTTTTTGCTTCACCGTATATCATAAACATCTTTACATATTAATAAGTACACATGTAGAGCATCTTTTTTAACAGCTTTTCTTTTGCTATGGAAAATTTCAAACACATGTAAATGTATAGTCATCCCTCGTACCCACTGGTGATTGGTTCTAGGACCCCTACAGAGACCAAAATCTGAGGATGCTCAAGTCCCTTTTATAAAATAGTGTAGTATTTGCATATAACCTATGCACATCCTCTTGTACACTTCATTTTTTTTTAAGTATTTTTATTTATTTATTTATTTTATTTTTGGCTATGACGGGTCTTCATTTTTGTATGCGGGTTTTCTCTAGTTGCGGCCAGTGGGGGCTACTCTTCGTTGGCAGTGCGCGGGCTTCTCACTGTGGTGGCTCGTCTTGTTGTGGAGCATGGGCTCTAGGCGCGCAGGCTTCAGTGATTATGGCATGTGGGCTCAGTAGTTGTGGCTTGCAGGCTCTAGAGCGCAGGCTCAGTAGTTGTGGCGCACGGGCTTAGTTGCACCATGGCATGTGGGATCTTCCCGGACCAGGGCTTGAACCTGTATCCCCTGCATTGGCAGGTGGATTCTTAACCACTGCGCCACCAGGGAAGTCCCCTCTCGTACACTTTAAGTCATCTCTACATTACTTATAATACCTAATAAAATGTAAATGCTATATAAATAGTTGCCTGCACATGGCAAATTCAAGTTTTGCTTTCTGGAACTTTCTGGAAATTAAAAAAAATTCTTTCAATCCACGGTTGATTGAATCAACAGATGCCAAACTTGCAGATAGAGGCCTGACTGTACAGAGAACAGTATATACCCCCATGTACCATCACCCAGCTCTAAAAATTGTCAACTCACTGCCAATCCCATTCATCCATGGCTTCTCCACTACCCACCACCCCAACACACACACACACACACACACACACACACACACACACACACAAAACCGCTGTTATTCATATTATTATGAAGCAAATTCCAGATATAACATTATTTCATTTGTGAATATTTAAGACTGTCTCTAGAAGAAAAGGACTCTGAAAAAACATGCACATCCGCAATACCATTACCTCACTTAAAGAAGTTAGCAGGACTCCCTTAATATCACCAAACACCCAGCCAGTTACGAAATCTCCTTTTGTAGCTGCATAGGCCCTTTTCATAGAGCTGCAGCATCATTTATCCACCTAGTGCCCTGGTGTTGACCTTAGAAGATAGGACTCTTGTTTTTCACTATTACAAATAATGCTGCAGTGAATAACTTTAACAACAATTTTTGTGTAACTTTCTAATTATTTTCTTAGGATAAATTGCTAAAAGTGGCATTGCTGAGTCAAAGGCTGTATAGGTTTTTAAAGACTTTTATTCTAAAATGCCAAATTTCCTTCCAGTTCATAATACTCATTTACACAATCCATGAGGAGTACAGGAGACTGTCTAATTATTCTTGCAGTTTTATATTTATTCTTCTGTATAAACGTTAGAATTATTTTGTCAAAATATAAATACAATAGAGCTTGTTTTTATTTTTGACTGCATTTTTTTTTTTTTTGTTTTGTTTTTTTGCGGTACGCAGGCCTCTCACTGTTGTGGCCTCTCCCGTTGCGGAGCACAGGCTCCGGACGCGCAGGCTCAGCGGCCATGGCTCACGGGCGCAGCCGCTCCGCGGCATGTGGGATCTTCCCGGACCAGGGCACGAACCCGTGTCCCCTGCATCGGCAGGCGGACTCCCAACCACTGCGCCGCCAGGGAAGCCCTTGACTGCATTTTTATAATAGATTTTTAAAGATTAATTTGTATTATAATACGAAGAATTCCTGTCCAAGAACAAGCATTTTATGTCCTTCAGGAAACATTTTTATTCATCTGCATTCCCCACACTTCTTTTAAAAGACTACGTATTTTTTTTTTTTTTTTTTGCGGTACGCGAGCCTCTCACTGTTGTGGCCTCTCCCATTGCAGAGCACAGGCTCCGGACGCGCAGGCCCAGCGGCCATGGCTCACGGGCCCAGCCGCTCTGCGGCATGTGGGATCCTCCCGGACCGGGGCACGAACCCACGTCCCCTTCATCGGCAGGCGGACTCTCAACCACTGCGCCACCAGGGAAGCCCAAGACTACGTATTTTATATAATTTTCCATAATTGTGAATAAGATTACTTTTTTTGTGGGGGGGCTGTGTTGGGTCTTCGTTGCTATGCACAGGATTTCTCTAGTTAACGGCGAGCGGGGGCTACTCTTCATTGTGGTGCGCGGGCTTCTCATTGCCATGTCTTCTCTTGTTGGGGAGAACAGGCTCTAGGTGCACGGGCTTCAGTAGTTGTGGTACGTGGGCTCAGTAGTTGTGGCTCGTGGGCTCTAGAGCACAGGCTCAGTAGTTGTGGCATGCGGGCTTAGTTGCTCCGCAGCATGTGGGATCTTCCCGGACCAGGGCTTGAACCCACGTCCCCTGCATTGGCAAGCAGATTCTTAACCGCTGCACCACCAGGGAAGTCCTGGATTCCTTTTTCTTCTCTCCTTCTCTTCTCTCTTTTTCTCCCTGACCCTCCCCAACTAATTACTGCTGGTAGAAATTACAGAATAAATACCATACATTTATTCTGTAATTGTCAACCTTACTGAAATTTCTTATCAGTTTCAGTGAGGTTTTTTCCCAATTAATTTTCTTGGATTTTCTAGATCTATATTCATATCATCTGTTTTTTTGACTCTTTCTTTTAAATATTCTTACCTTTTATTTCTATTTCTTGTGTAATTGCACTGGCTAGCACAAATAAGACTAAATGATGACAAAGATAGTTGGCATCAGTGTTTCACTTCTAACTTGAGTGGAAATGGCTCTGCTCATGGTTAATTTCTGCTTGATGGTGGCTATTGGTGTGTAATTGAGCTCAACTGAAGATTTTTTTAAAATATTGTAAAACATTTAAAATAGTAAACATATAACAGGTGTTTTTGTTATTATTATATTTTTATCATGAAAAGAGGTACATCTTAATTTCCTTTCATTGAGATTTTAAAATTAAGAATGGATGTTGAATTTTACCTATTGCCTTTGGGGGGCATTTATTTAAATAATTATATTTTTCTCTAATTTGTTAACATGATGATATATTGTTGATATATTCTTCGTTCTTAGCATATAAAACCCATTTGGTCAAAAGTATGTTATCCGTTTAAAATAATGCTGGATTCTAGTTTCCTTTTTTTATATTTTTTAGTTTATTTTTATTGAAGTATAGTTGATTTACAACGTTTCAGATGTACAGCAAAGTGATTCGGTTATTTATATAAATATACATATACACATATATATATATTCTTTTTCTTCTTTTTCATTATGGTTATTATAAGATAGTGAATGTAGTTCCCTGTGCTATACAGTAGGTCCTTGTTGTTTATGGATTATGGTTTCTAATACTTTATTTAGAGTATATGCATCGAATTTCATGAGTTAAACTGTCATTATTTTTCAGAGGTATCTTTGTTCAGGTTTGAGATCAAGATTATACTAGCTTTGAATTGGGACTTTTTCTTTCCATCCTTCCTCCCCCCTCTCCTCCCCCCCTCCCCTATACATTCTGTTCTGGGAAAGTTTGAAGGAACTTACCTGTGAAATTACCCTGGGCAAGAACCTTAAAAAAGTATACACACACATATACTTGCATTTAATAAATACAAATTTTAATTAAATCTATATATATTTTAAACAATATTTTTATTTTCTTTCATGACTATTGCAACTCTTAGTTTTTCTACTTGTTCTGAATTACTATTGGCAATTTATACTTTCAAAGAAAATCATTCTGATTTTGTTAAGTTTATTGGCATAGAGCTGCAGACAGCCTTTTATTAGTTAAAAATAGCTCTTCTGGATCAGCAGTTGTATACCTTTTCTCTTTTATATCACCGGACACTTGTGCCCTCTCGCTTCTGACTGGGGTTGCCGGAGATTGAATTAGTTGTTTCATGGAAGAAGTTATGGCACGTATTAGTGGTGACTTCCTAGTCCTTTAAATTTTATTGTTTCCCCTTAAATCTAAGAGAACTTAAAGCTGTAAGTTCTTCTGTAAGGGTAGATTCTTTTATAAGTGAATCCCCAAAGTTATTATATGTAATATTTTTCCTACTGGTATGTTCTAAATAACTGTGGTTACTGTTTTGAATTATACTTTTACTCAAAGATTACTTTTACCAACAAGTTAATCTTTAAGACTTTAAAGATTAAGAATTTGAAAAGACTTTGTTTCTTAAATTTCAATTTGTTTGCCTTTTTGTTCGTTCATATTTTGTTAATATTTAATTTTATTGCATTTTAGATAGAATGTGTGACCAATATTATTCCCAATTTTGAAAATTTTCTACTTTTTTTTGTGTGTGGTATATGATGTGAGCAATTTTCATTACTATTATGTGGGCATTTAAAAGAATATCTGTTTACAGGGCAGAATTAATATATAATTAAAGTCTATTAATCATGTTAAAATCTATTCTTATTTCTATTCACTTGATCAAAGTTGGTAGAGATACATTAACTTCTGTGATTGCGTTTTATTTCTTCTTGTATTATGTGAAATTTCTGGTTTTAATAGGTTAGGACAATTAAATATTGGCAATTTCCTATAGTTTAACCTATACTTGTAATATTTTAAATATATCCATATTTAAAAATATATATTTTATGTTGGGTACATGAGGGTTCATTGGACTTATGTATTGACAGTGGGTTATACCCTACCTTATCTCTGATTCTCTTTGCCTTGAATGCCACCCTCTATAACATTGCTGTCGCCAGCCCTGACTCTTTGCTTGTTTGCATTTTCCTTATATGCCTTTGCTCATCCCTTTTAATCTTTTCATATGATTTTATTTTAGGTACATCTCTTTTACGCAGTTTATCTTAAGATTTTGTTTCGCGTCTCTATGTGAGAAGCTTTTTGTTATAACAGAGGTGTTAAGCCTATGTGCATTCATTTGATAACCAATATACTTAGTTCTTGTATTTTTAAATTTCATTTGTTTGCTTTCCATTTTTAAGAATCCATCCTCACTGTTCCCCTTCAATTCTTTTCCTATTTTTGCCTCTTTTATTCTCCAGTGATTTGGAAGAAATCCAGCTTATTTTTATTCTCCTGGTGCCTCCCCTTCACTTCCTCCCTTCCTCTTCCTTCTTCAGCTTTATTTAGAATAAATGAGAGTGTGAAGTCATGTATTCATTCATCCAGTAGATATTTATTGAGGGACTTCCGTGTGCTGTGCACTGTAGTAGGCAGTGCAAGTCAGTGGTGACCGGAGCCCTGCTCTTACAGCGTTATAGTTTAATGAGGAGGGAGAGAGAGAATAAATGCGCAAACAGGGAAGTGATCCGAGTGATACCTGTGCACATAATTAGAGTAAAATTATGTGGTAGAAAGTTACTAGTGGCTTCTTAGGCTGGGTGCCCAGGGAACACCTCCATATGAGTTTGCTAGGACTGCCATAACAAAATGGCACAGACCAGGTAGTTTAAACAACAGAAATTAATTTTCTCATGGTTCTTGCGGCTGGAAGTCCGAGATCAAGGTGTCAGCTGGGTTGGTTTCCTCTGAGGCTTTTCTCCTTGGCTTACAGATGGTCATTTTCTCCCTCTGTCGTCTTCACCTGGCCTTCCCTCTGTGTGCACGCTTGTCTGATGTCTATAAATTTCCTCTTATAAGGATACCAGTCATATTGGATGAGGGCCCACCCTTAGGACCTCATTTTAACTTGTCTTTAATGACTCTATCTCCCAATACAGTCACATTCTTACGTACAGGGTGTTAGGGTTTCAACATATGAATTTATTGGCGGGGAGGGACAAAATTCAGCCCATAACAGCCTGTCTCAGGAGATAGCATTTACACTGAGATCGTTTTGGATGTGCTCTATTTGAAACATTCCAATGAGCTGTCCTGTATGCAGTATGGTCAGTACCTGTGGTGCCCAGAGCAGCCTGCATTGAAATAGAAATGTGAGTTATCTACATCTGTGGAGTAATGGGAGTGATGGGGTAGAGTCTTCTAGGAAGAGAATGTTGAGCCAGTACAGAAGAGGGCTGACAGCTAAGCGCTGAGGCACTCAACACTTCGAGGCTGGTTAGAAAGAAAGCATCTTGGACAGAATCACGTGAAGGAGGCAGAAAGAAAAGCCAGAGAGTTTGGTCTTCTGGAGGCGAGAGAGGAGAGTGATTCCACCCTGTCCAGAGCCATGGAAAAGTCAAGTAAGATGAAAACAGAAAGACACCCATTGGCCTATAACTTGGAAGTCACGGGCATCCTCTGAAGAGTAATCTCAGTGGGACTATAGGGACTCAAGCCAAGTTGGGTTGATCGGCTGGACGTGGTGGATGAGGGGAAGTGGAAACTATATAGATGATAAATAGTTCAGGAAGGTTTCCTTGGAAGGAGATTGAAGACATGGTGTTGGAGGGGATGCAGAGTCAAGAATGAGTCTTCTCTTGAGGCGGAGACAAGGTGGCAGAGTAATAAGACCTTGAGCTCACCTCCTCTCACGAGCACACCAAAATCACAACCATTGATAAAAGAGACTGGAAGAATAAGTCTTGTGCAGATGGAAGATACCAGAGCATGTACGGATGCCAGCATGCTCCATCCGTCAGAAAATGGGAGATTGAGGGTGGAGAAAGGACCAATAGATGAGTGAAATCCAGGAGAAGTTGAGAGTATTAATTAGAATATGTCAGACTCTGAATGCTAGTAGCTTTAATAAGATGGAAGGTTTGATCCTTTCACGTACCCCCAAATAAGCTCTCAGGCTAGAATGGTGGTTCTGTTGCACAGATTGTTCAAGGAGCCAGCTCCTTGCCTCTCTTGTTCTGCCATCTTTGTTCTCAGGATCCAGATTAACCCATCACTCCGTCGACATTCCAAGCATCAGGATGGAAGCAGGGACAGTAAAGGAGCCAGCTGCAGCCCAGAGGTTGCCCACATCATCTGCCCTCATGTCACATTAGCCAGAACCTGGTCACATGTCCCTGCCTAGTTACGAAGGAAACTAGGAAGTACAGTATTTTTTCTTGGTATCCAAGTAGTCAGCTGAAAATTTAAGTTTCTCTTACTGTAGAAGATGGAAGGGGCAGCTATCAGGGGTCTGCCTGTATCAAAGACTAGATTACCCAGCAGGCTCAGTTACAGTCAAATAGGAATAGAATCCCCAGGTAAAGTGGTGGGATCGGCCTTCAGCAAAAGAGCGTACAATTCCTTCATGTCAGCAGGAAGAGAGAGAAAGTGGATGGTGATGCTGGAGGGTTTGTGAATCTGGTGCCTAGAGGACAAGAAAGTTCCAACCTTTTTTATTTTTCTTAAAAATTTTTTTTAATTGAAGGAGAGTTGATTTACAATGTTGTGTTAGTTTCAGGTGAACAGCAAAGTGATTCAGTTATACATATACATATGTGTATATATATATTCTTTTTCAGATGTTTTTCCATTATGGGTTATTACAAGGTATTGAATATAGTTCCCTGGGCTATACAGTAGGTCCTTGTTGTTTATTTTATATATAGTAATGTATATATGTTCATCCCAAACTCCTAATTTATCCCTCCCCCCACCTTTCCCCTTTTGTAACCATAGGTTTGTTTTCTTTGTCTGTGAATCTGTTTCTGTTTTGTAAACAAGTTCATTTGTATCATTTTTTTAAGATTCCACATATAAGTGATATCATATGGTATTTGTCTTTTTCTTTCTGATTTACTTCACTTAGTATGATAATCTCTAGGTCCCTCCATGTTGCTGCAGGTGGCATTATTTTATTCTTTTTTATGGCTGACTAGTATTCCATTGTATATATGTACCACATCTTCTTCAACCATTCATCTGTTGATGGACATTTAGGCTGCTTCCACGTCTTGGCTATTGTAAATAGTGCCACAGTGAACATTGCGGTGCGTCTGTCCTTTTGAGAAGTTCCCATCTTTTGAGGGGAGGTCGATCTGAATTTTCAAGCACGGTGAAACCTTTATGCCATTCTCAGCTTTGATCTCATCTGGATCTGACATCCTAGACTTCTGTGGTTCTAGTGGCAGTTAGAGAGTTCCTTGTAGCAAGACTGTGAGCCCTTCTTGGGAGAGAATTCCTTTTTCTGCAAGTTCAAAGGCCACTTTTTGTTAACGCACCAACTGTGGGTGTGAACGTGAACTTCTGAAGAGAAGATGATTGTAGGAAAAGCAGTCTTCTTATCCTGAGTCCCTGACCTGCTGGCCAAGAATCACAGCTCTCCCTGAAATGTTTGTTGGTAATTTCAGAGTTTGGGCCATGGGGGAGGGAGGAGGAGGCCACGGGGAGAACAGGGCTCCACCCTCTCAGGCCATCTGCCCCTCCTTCGAGAACATACTGTAATTGCTGAGCCCTGCCTGAGGAAGAAAGAGAAAATCACAACACGTTCATCCAGAAGAGAAAACGAACAGCCTTTGGTATCAGGCGGGGGAAACGATTTTAAAGGGTATTTGCAAGGCCTGAAGCCAGAGGAAGTCCCCAGCAGAGCCTCCTGGAGTCCATCCTTGGCCTCAGCTCGGGCCTTCCTGTTTCTGGGTATCAGAGCCCCCATGCCGGTGACAGGTTCTCTTCCTAAGAGCCGCACATCAGACCCGAAAATGCATGGGAGGGGGGGACCCTCCCTAGGGCTCTTGTTCCTCTGCAGCCTGTAACGTCTGGCGGGTGCTGGGGTCGGGCCGCGAACAGTGGATTCTGAAATGGATGCTGCACGGTCCATCCCTGGGATGCGCTGTGAGCTCCAGGACCATTAAGCACACACTCCGCAGAGCATCAGATTCCCCAGGTGGACAGAAAATCCCATCTCAGAAAGAAGGGGATGCTACATTGACCTTTATTTGTCTTTCCAATTTTCCACTTCTTTGGGAGCCCCCAGGCTTTGCCACGGCCTACTGTGCTGATCCAAACGATTGCAGCACTTGGGGGTCAGCATCTCCTTAATTCACTCCTTTGCAGGAGTCAAGAATGGCCAGAGGACTGCAGTGCCGGCTTGCCACCCTCAGGTCACACCAGGCGTGAATTAGCCTTTCTCCTCTTAAGAGCATCCTTAGTCTGCCCTCACTGCGGTTCCCCTCCTTCCCGCCTCCCCCCAGTCAGGGGTGGCTTCCAGAAAAGTCCCCTGTGTCTTCATGGGCCTGGGGGCCTCCTAGTGAGGGACCTCTAACCTTCATGACCCCCATGAAGGTTCCTGCAGTCTAGATGCATCCTTGTGGGTCCCCAGGTCAAGGTCACGCATGGAGAAAGGATGGCAATGCAGGTGTGGCATTTTCGAGGAAAGCTGTCCCACAGGGAAGGCTGTGAGCTGTAGGGAGGGTCCCCGCCCTTTGCATGCACCCGGCTTTGGGGGCCTAGAGCGGAACCTGAGGATTCTGGTTGGTGTTTTCTGGAAGAATTCCCATTTTTTGTCAGGCTCAGTTTCCTGCCAGCAAAATTTAAGAAGTGGCAGGGAGTGAAATAGATCACAGAGCATTGTGCTGGGAGATACTTCCCAAGCTCGTCCAGTATAAACCCCTAATTTTACAGATGAAGAATTTGCCCAGAGGCCAACAGCCAGCGAGTGGCAGACCCGTGGCCAGAATCCACATCGCAGGATGCCCAGATCTTTGCTCTGCTCGCTTTTCCACATGGGCACCTATGCGTCTGCCTCTGTATACAGAAGTGCCTGGAACAGGCAAGCGTTTCCTTGCCAGGCATGTGCTTTTGAAAGGGGAGAGAGAGAGAGCGTGAGAAGGAGAGAAGCAGATGCTGAGGAGCGAGCCTGAGCGGGTTGAGGGTCTCTAGAACATCTGGACTGGTCCAAGCCCTGTTTGGCTTCCAACATTCATGGCAATGCTCGAGTCCTAGAGCAGGTCCTAGAGCATATGTACCTGGCTCGTAACCCGGCTGTTATATAGATAGAAGGCAGCCCCCAGGGGTCAGAGCTCTCAGCAGCAGCAGCAGTACCTGGGGGCTGGAGGTTGCTGTGGAAACGATGGGGGGAGGGGAGAAGCAGAGATTGATCCAGGGAGAGGGTTGACCTTAGAGGTTTCTTGATGGAAACTGGAACTTTCCAGAAGCTCTGCTGGAGTTTAGTTGAAGGCTGGAGACTCTGTCATTTTTCAGCAAGGCGGGCTCCAGCATGGGTCTGGGGGCCTCCAGGGAAAGGACATCTGGCTGAGGTGGTGAGCCAGTCCCCATCCCAGAACAGCGCTGTGATCTGCCTACATACTTGTGTGATCGTGTGTGTGTGTGATTGTGTGTGTTGTGTGGGTGTGTATAATCGTGTGTAATTGTGCGTGCACATAATTATGTGTGTGGTTATATGTGCGTGTGAGCGTGTTACTGTGTGTGACGATGTATGATTGTGTGTGTGTGTGAGTGTGCTGTCATCTTATCCCAACAGGGGGTAGTCAGAAAACTCCACCTGTGGGAGCCCCAGGGGGCCAGATCCAGAGGCCGTGCCCGGGGACATCACCTCTGGGACTCGGAGGACAAAGGTGGTCGTGGTCAAATCCATGTTGACCTTCCATCTCCTCAAGAAGACCCTCCTCTCCCCTCAAGCACCTGCAGAGCTGAAGGGTGGATACAGAGCTCATGGGTGGGCCTCCCATCAGAGGCGCGTGCTGGGTCAGGCCCCAGAGACTCGGGGATAGAAGTGGGGACGGGAAGAAGTGTTAGGGTGACAAGCTCACCCATCTGTCTGTTGCATTCAGTCGGGTTTCCGGGAGAGGGAAGTGGACGCAGAGGCAGAGGGCAGGAAGCTGCTCAAGCCTCCAGCAGGCCTGGGAAGGGCTCTCTGTAAGCAACCGGATGAATGAATTCCTCAGACCTTCTTGTTTCTAGAAAGGAGATTGGAAAGCATTCAGGAATCAGATGCCTCCTTGGGGATGGAACCCTCCCCTGGCAACCCCCCAGGTGGTTTGCTTTTTCCTTGGGGGGGGTATGGGGTCCTGAGAGGGCAGCAGAGACCTGACTGGTGACAGACCCCTTCCTTCGCTCTGGGTTTCAGCCTTGTGGGGATTTGCCCAGCTTGCCCTGCAGATGTGGCCCTGCCCCCAGGGTAGGGCCTCAGGAGATGGAAGTGCCCAGAGCTGGATGAAAGCTATGGGGGGAGGGCAGAGGGGAGGCAGGTGACGTCAGGGAAGCCAGAAGGAGATGTGGGCTCAGTGAGGACAGAGAGGAGGATCTGGTGAAAAAGCCGCATGGTGGCATCTGAGGTCTTGGGTTCGAGACCAACTTCTCCTCATAGGGATTAGATCCTGACATCTGCAGTCAGAGGAAGGGCTGTTAGTCCCCCTCAGGCTCCCACCTTGGGGTTTGGTGAGGTGGATACAACAGATGCACAGGGATCCCTGTCACTGGGATGCTACGGGGGAAGCCGGCAGCGGAAGCAAGGGGCTTGCACGTGCTGGGATGGATGAGGTCGGCATCTTGAACCAACTGGAGAGGAAGTGAGTAGGGGATGCTGGAGGGCGGGAGATGGGGGTGTCAGAGGAGGAGAGTAAGGCCTGAAGCCGGCACACAGCTCCCACGGTTAGCCCTGCCCTTGAGGGCTGCGCTGCAGTGACGATGCGGGGGAAGGAGGCCAGCGACATGTGGAGCAAAGGAGAGAAAAACTCACGATGACTCTGGGAACCTGCCAGGGACACTCAGGGCTGAGTGCAGGGGAACTCGGGTCCTGGGACCTGCTGCCCCTGCTGCTGGCTGGGGTCGGGGTGAGGGCAGTGCCAAGCTGGTGTCTCAGCCCTTGGCCACTAGCAAGGGACCCATCCTTCCTGCTTGGCTGCAGGGTGACCAGGTGGTTAAAGACCAAAGGGAACCAGGTAGCGCTGCCAGACAGGAGCGTTCTCAGACCACGTGTTTCCATGGACAGCTTTGCTGTTCAGATTTTACGTGGTTCAAAGAGACGTCACCTTGGCCAGCAGTGATGGGGTTTTCGAGGGGTTTCCATGTACATCACATCTCATCCCTGGTTAAGCAAAGCACTTGCTGGCGGTGTGACCTTGGGCAAGTTCTTGAATATCTTCTGTACCTCAGTTTTCTCCTGTGGAAAATAGGACTCCCAAGATCCCCCTCACTGGGGGTGTATGGTTTGCATTGCGTAAGCAAGCGTTTATCAAGCACTTAGCACGCAGCTGGCATTCAGTAAAACTAGCTATTTTAAGAATCTCTGTACAATCCTATTAACCATGAATGCATATAAGTACCACATGCCAATTGGTGGTGCCACTGGAGCTCCTGGAAATCCAGGTGAGGAAACCCAAGATTTCAGGGGGTGTAAATAAATTTCCAAGATCAGTAGGCAATGCACAGGAAGAGGAAGAACAAAGCTAAATAAACCCCAACCAAAAAGCAGTTGTGGTGGGGAGCCCTTGGCGTGGGGACAGGTTTCAAGGTCTAGGTCACCTCACAGACTTGGCACAGCAAGCTGGGATTGGCTGGTGGAGCCCCCTTGGGATGGCACGCTCAACTGCTTTAACAGACCCCCAGAGCATCCAAAAATGGAAGTTGCTTCCTCTCTTCTGTAACAGTCCGAGTGTGGGCTCGGTAGAGGCTCTGCCATTCCCTCATCCACAGAGCATCTTCTCTGTGGTCGAAGCCAGGTCACAGCCCTCTGTGCTCTGGTCCTCGGAATGAGCAAGTGGAGAAGGCTGGTCCATGTTTCAGGCTTCAGACCAGAAGTGGCACATGGTCGTCTTGTCACCTTCCTTAGGGGAGATCATGGGCACATGGCCACACCTAATGGCAAGGGAGGCTGGGGAGTGGCGTGCACCCCTGCAGGGTGGGCCTGCAGGTCTCCCCTCATGGAAGATGGGGAGGATGGATTGTGATGGACAGCCAGCAGTCTCCATCATGTAGGACATTTGTTTGTTTGTTTGTTGTTTGTTTTTGCGGTACGCGGGCCTCTCACTGTTGCGGCCTCTCCCGTTGCGGAGCACAGTCTCCGGACGCGCAGGCTCAGCGGCCATGGCTCACGGGCCCAGCCCCTCCGCGGCACGTGGGATCTTCCCAGACGGGGGCACGAACCCATGTCCCCTGCATCGGCAGGTGGACTCTCAACCACTGCGCCACCAGGGAAGCCCACGTAGGACATTTGCAAAGCGTCTGTGCCCTCATGAAATTTACGTTGACTTGAGGAGTTGAATAAATATGCAGATTCTCAATATAACCTCACATAATGGTACATAGTCTGAAGAAAGAAAGATAATGTGGGTGAGGGGTGTGGAATGGCCAGAATTGTTACTTAGATTGGGCTAGAGGACCCCTAGAAACCTGGTCCATCCCCTCCTTCAACAGATGAGAATATTTAAGGTAAAATCACTATACAATTTTTTATTATCAATGAGCAAATGAGTGTCCTTGAAAAAGGGCAGTTTTTTTTTCTGGTGCCTTCAGGTAATGCACAGAGTTTGATGTCTGACAGCCATCAGTCTCGACAGCCCACCTTGGGGTGGGGGAAGAACATGCTCAGGTTCCTAAAGTTTTACCATGGGATCTGGCGGGGTTAAAGCAACTCTCAGAAAGCCTGGTCCAACCTCTGGTTTACAGAGGAGAAACCTAAAGTCCAGAGGGAGGAATCGTCTGCCCTGAATTCCGCCCAGCGTTGTGGCTTTTTCCCAGTTCCTGTGCGAGAGGATGGATGGCCACGCAGAGGGCAGAGATGCCGGGTGGAAAAGGCACAGCTAGAGGGACGGATCTGCCGGAATTCCATCAGCGTGATCCCTCCACTCCCAAGCACGGAGACCCCTGCTGTGCCCAGCACTTTCTCCCATCTCTAGATATGTACACTCAGGGCAACAAAATGACATTTCCTGAAAATGGCAGAAGCGGGCTTTTCTCCTTTCCACACCCAAGGGCACTGTGGGCGCTCTCTCCCTTTCCCTCGTACCTAAGGCCAAACATCTTAGGCTTCCCAAGTCTCATTTCCAGGGTGTTTCGTTAAATAACTCACTAAACACCCCAGATACTGTGTGTGCCCGTGTTTGCTAAGCCCCCTCATTTCACAGGCTGATCCAAAAAGCAATCAGGTTTGTCCAGCGTGATTTGTTCTTTAATAAAGAAACTCTGCGATCTCACAGCTAATCTTTGCCCAGGGCTCAGGCTGCAGCCAGTACTGGAGTTCTGTTTGGTAAGTGTCCACTGGGGAGCCTCTCCCCGCCTGGTGGCTGCATCGCCGGCAACAGCTCTAAAGAGAACGTGCGTTATGGAAAGAGGAGACGACTCTTCAGAGTGGGACCGGATGGCACCGTGACCAATGAGTATTTGGGATACCTGCGTCATACTTTCACTGGATATTAAACTCCCAGATATTGGGCGCTGCCGGTGAAGCCAGGTCATCCACGTGGGCATCCTTAAAGCAAGCATTTGATTGCAGACTGCATTTCTGGCTTTCATCCTTTAGGGTGAATAAGATGCTAGTTGGATCCAACTGCACGTTGCTTTCCGCAGTGGTGTCAGTTGAGTCGTTGTATTGTTTCTCACCCTGACCCTGTGTCTGTTCTGCCTGGTTCCCATTTATAAGTGGTCTCTCTGCTGTGTTTCTTCTTTAAAGGCAGGAGGACACCTGTGTGGCCAGGTGGGGTCATTCCCTAGTGGCCCTCATCTTTGGCTGTTGTTGTGGTTCTCCCTCTATGATGCCTTGATGTCATAACTTCTGATGCTAAACTTTTACCCCCTTGTGAGTGATCACTGGCTTCTGTTAAGTGGCCGTGCTCTAAAGCGTCATCAGTAATCTACAGAGTGGTTTGTCAGTAACTTTCGTCCGGGGTATAGATGTTCCCCCCGCAAGCATTTGCTCTGTCCTGGATTTGCGTGATGACTCCCTGAATTCACTCTACAAACAGTGCTTCTTTTTCTTCTACGATTCTTCCCGTGCAGAGAGATTCCTGTGGTTTGTCTTGGTTTTGGATTTCCTTTCCCCATTTCCAAATCTGGATCAGAAATGTCAGGAAAAGGGATTCATTCATTGGTTCGCTCAGACGTATCGAGCCACTGTCTTCATCTGCATGGCCAAAGCTGGGCTCCGGCATCAGAGTGGTCCAGCGTATAGGAAGGAGATAGTAAGGGGGAGGAGGCTGGTCCACCGTCTTTCAGGCTTTGGACCAGAAGAGGAACATGACGGTCTTCTCACCTTCCTTAGGTGAGATCATGGGTGCATTCCACACCTAACGGCAAGGGAGGCTGGAGAATGGAGTGCATCTTCCCACCTGTGTGTTGGACTGCAGGTCTCCCTCCGTGGAAGGTGGGGAGAATGGATTGTAGTGGGCAGCCAGCCGTCTATTTGTGATGGGCATCATGCAGGCTACTTGCAAAAAGTCTGTACCCTGATGAAGTTTACCTTGACCTAAGGAGGCCTGGGAATGGACTGCAGTTGGGTCCAGGGAACAAAAAGCAATTCTGGATGGCTAGAGCACGGGGAGAGGGGAAGAGTAGGAGTCAAAGAGGTCACTAGAACCCTTCATGAAGGGCCTTGTGGGCCAGGGAAAGGCTCTAGATTTATCCTAAGTAAGATGGGAAGCTCTTGGAGGGTCAAGAGCAAGGGAGAGACATGCCCTTATTTATGCTTTAAAAAGATCCCTTCTGGGGCCTCCCTGGTGGCGCAGTGGTTAAGAATCCGCCTGCCAATGCAGGGGACATGGGTTCGAGCCCTGGTCTGGGAAGATCCCACATGCTGCGGAGCAGCTAAGCCCGTGCACCACAACTACTGAGCCTGTGTGCCGCAACTACTGAAGCCTGCACTCTAGAGCCTGTGAGCCACAACTGCTGAGCCCATGAGCCACAACTACTGAAGCCTGCACTCTAGAGCCTGTGAGCCACAACTACTGAGCCCATGAGCCACAACTACTGAGCCTGCACTCTAGAGCCTGTGAGCCACAACTACTGAGCCCTCGCACCTAGAGCCCGTGCTCCACAACAAGAGAAGCTACTGCAATGAGAAGCCTGTGCACCGCAACGAAGAGTAACCCTCGCTCTCCACAACTAGAGAAAAGTCCATGCACAGCAATGAAGACACAACACAGCCAAAAATAAAATTTTAAAAAAAAGGATCCCTTCTGGCTGCTACGTGGAGAGGCAACTAAAAAGTATTTTCTTTGGATCTTTGCATTTATATGTATATGGGATTTGCTCCCTGGTTTTCTTGTTAGTATGTGATAGTGTCAGGATTTGGAGTCATGGCTCTCCTAGTAAAAGGCATCTTAATACAGTGTGTTACAAATCCATTGTCGTATGATACTAGTCAGATGTATCAGGATACTTAAACTCTCTTTTTCTATTGTGAGAATAATTTAAATAGCATAAGTATGATGCCTTCATTTAAGTTTCAAGACCTCATTTTAGGGGGAACAAAGTTGGAAGATCCTTTTAGTAGGCAGTAGGCTGTTTGTTGTGTTTTCTTTTCTTTTCTTTTTTTGTGGTACGTGGGCCTTTCACTGTTGTGGCCTCTCCCATTGCGGAGCACAGGCTCCGGACGCGCAGGCTCAGTGGCCATGGCTTATGGGCCAAGTCGCTCCGCGGCACGTGAGATCTTCTCGGACCGGGGCACAAACCCGTGTCCCCTGCATCGGCAGGCGGACTCTCAACCACTGCGCCACCAGGGAAGCCCCCTATTTTCTTTTTAAAATTAACATTAAAATTTAAAAATAGCCCATCCATTTTATTGGCTCTCAGGTTTCAAGTGTATCACTCTCATGAATTTTAATCTTCACATTTTTACTTATGTCCTCTTTCTCATGGGTTTATATATATACATTTCTTTTGTTGATGAATGTGCCAGTTTTACTGATTGTTTTTGTATAGAATTAGGACTTATTTATTATTTATACTTTTTACCATTTCTAAGTTTATTAATTGCTGCTTTTATCTATGAATCATTTTCTCTTGATTTCCCTGAGTTTTATTTTCTAACGTATTAAGTTGAGAGCTTAATTAATTTATTAACTTTTTGTTTAATGATGAAATTATACAAAGCTATGAAGTTCCTTCTTATTATAGCTTTTGCCACATTCCATAATTTTTGCTATGTATTATTTTCACTGTCATGATTTTTAAATAGTCTGTAATTACAATTTGATTATCTCTTTAATCCAAAAGTTATTTAAGATTATTTTTTCTGAAAATAATATCTGCTGCTGTTTTGAAAGTGCACACAATTTATAAATGGATAAGTTAAAAAGCAAAACCCACCCCACACTCCTTTCCCATCCCTGTATCAGTCCTAAGGGATAACTACTTTTAACAGTTTGGCACGCATCCAGATAGATCTTGTCCAAACACATGGAAAACAATATACTATAGGCATATACAGTTTGTTAAAATGAGATAGTATACATGTCCTCTGAATTTCTTTATTTATTCAACATAAACTCTGGCAATATCTGTATCTCATTCTTTTTAAATGGCTATTTTATAGTATGGGATCAATTTATTTAATCATTCCCTTACTAATGAGCATGTAAGTGTTTAGATTGTCTGTTTTTAAAGTTTTTTTTTCCTTGTGCCATTGCACAATAATTTCTTCAGGAATTCTAGATCAAAATTATGCCCATTTTCCCTTTTTATATATAAAGGCATTGGTGTGCTCAAAACTGGCTGTCCAAAAAACAAACATGCCAACAAAAGAAACTGACTTAGAGCATTTGCTGATATCCATGGTGTAAACTCTGCCACCATGGCTGACTTCAGGCTAGCAGCTGCTCTCCAAAAAGCCCTTGAATATTTAACTATGGACTCTTGTGAGCTGGTATAAGCCAGTTCAAACTGGTTCCAACATACTACTGGGAAAAGCCAAATTGCCTCCAAAATTATTGGGTTAATTTACAGTCATGCAATGTGTGGTTCTTCTCCCTATAACTTTAATAACCCTGAATATTAAGAATTTTCCTATTTTTTCCAATCTGATAGATTAAAAATTACATTTTACTCTTGTTTAGTTTGCATTTCTTTTCATGTGTTAAATATTTTTATTTCTTCTCTGAACTGCCTGTTCATATTATTTACCTTGTTCTTTTTTCATTCAAAAACATTTTAATTGAACACCTTCTCTATACTATGCATTCCTCCAGCTGCTAGGGATATAACAGTGAACAAGGCAGATTCTGTTCTCTCCACTAGCCAAGTTTATTTTCTAGGGAACAGAACAGATAAAATTATTGCAAGTTGAAAACAAACTATGAAATTAACAACCTGGGAGTCAGGCTAGAAAATAAAAGAAGTATCTCCTTAGATAGAACCTTTGGGGAAGGCTCTCTGGGGTGATAGCTTTTATATCAAGGCCTAAGGGTGTGAAGGAGCCAGCCAGGCAAACAGTGTGGGTTAAGGTTGGAGGTTAGAGGTGGCATTGATGAGCTACAGCAGCAGCGTGTGCAAAATCCCTGGGGATGCAGGGAGAGTTGGGAAGATCCGAGAAGCCGGAACGTAGTGGTGAAGGAGATGAAGTGGGTGAAATAGAGAAGGAACAGGCCAGGAAGGACCCTGCAGACCACAGAGAGGGATAGGATTTTATTCTAAATGAGTGGTCAGCTACTGAAGTGTTTTGAGAGTTGATGCAATCCTATTGAAAATAAAAATATAAAAATCTCTTTTACTGCTCTACAGAGAAAGGATTATAGGGAGGCAAGAGAAGAATCTGGGAGCCAGTTAAAAGGCTGTTTGTTGTACTAATCCTGGTGAAAAGTAACAATGTTCTAGACCAGGGTCATCATGCTGGACAACAGTAGGAGGCGCTGTTCCAATTGCATTCTGTGCTCTGCTGTAACTGACAGCCCTGCAGATGGAAACAACCAGTTGCTTTTCCCTTACTGATTTTTAGCTATCTTTTAAATAATAGATACACTTTGGTTGCTATATATGTTGCAAATATTTCTTTCACAGTTGGTAATAACCTATTTCCTGATTCAAAGTATCAAAGTTCTCAATTTTTATGAAGTCAGATTTATTGATCTTTTCCTTTATTGCTTCATAGTTTCCTTGTTGCATTTAAGAAGATCTTCCCTTTTGCAATTTTGTAAAACATGCTTTTCCTGTTTTCTGTCAGTATTTATATTGGGAAAAAGGCATAGATTTTAAAATGGTAATTTCTTTGGTATATACATACAGTAGGAAACTTTTATTGTGTGTATTTTTTCTGGGTACCCTTATATCATTCCATGCTGCTTTTTAAATTGGGGTTCTGTAGTACATTTTTGATGTCTGGAGGTACAAATATCCTCTCATATTCTTTTACAGAATGCTACTGGCTGTTCGTATGCATTCACTTATCTGTATGACTTTTAGAATCAGGTTCTATTTTTAAAGAATGAGATTTTAGGCTTGAATGGAATTCATGTTTTAATTTGGGGGGAATTAACATTTTAAATGACTTAAGCTTTCCTATCTAGTAATATGGTATATCTTCTTAGTTATCCAGACTTTCCTTCTATTTCCTTGAGCAGAGTTTTCATAGTTTTTATTATAGAGTTGTGATAGTTCTCTTGTGTTTATATTACTGTCGACTTAAAAAAAATTTCACAATGTGAGAGTTGAGAGTTAAGTTTTATTTGGGGCAAAATGAGGACTGCAGCCCGGGAGACAGCATCCCAGATAGCTCTGAGAAACTGCTCCATAGAGGCAGGGGGGAAGGTCAGTATATATGTGATTTTGGTGAAGGGGGAATACATGCAATGAAGCACATATTTTTTACAGAAGGTTTCCGCTAGTCTCGTGCAGGTTACAGCTCGTCACGAGGAACAGACATCACCATGAAGGATTTTAGTGCTTTTCTAGATATGAGGAGATACAGGAATTGGGCTCATAAAATCGGCACCTGAAAATATCTAACAATCTGAAGACCTGTTCTGCCAGTTTTTCCCAGAGCCTCAGTGTCTCGTGTCTGCTCTCCACCCTGAACTCCTTTCAGGGGGGTGTTGAAAGTCAGCAACTACAGCAGCAGTTGACTTAATCCTTGTAGAGGTAGATGGCAAGTGCCAATGGAAAATGCCAATTTGTAGTTGGCATTACAATGCATTTTATTATTTTTATCATTAAATAGATGCAATTCATTTTCATTTGACTCGCCAGTGTATTGGAAAGCTATTTATTTTTGTGTGCTTTTCTTTTATCTGGTCACTTTATTGAATTTTCTCACTAACTTTAATAGTGGTTCAGTTAATTGCTTTAAATTTTATAAGTAAACAATTACATCATTTACAAATAATGACAGTTATAACTCTTCCAATTCAGTATTTGTTTCTCTTACCTCTTTTTTTCCGTTAGTACATTGATTATAACCTCTTTAAAAAGATGAATAATTACAGTGGTAACAGGCAGTCTGTATAGAAATGTCTTTTGGGATTCATCAATAAGTTAAACCTTTGCTTTTCAGGTTACCAAAAAGTGACTTTTTAAAAAACAGATTTTTAAAAAATGACTTTTTCTGCACTCAGGTTGGCAATCATGTGCTTTTTCTTTCTTATAATGTTGGAAATTTTATAACTTACTTACATTTTACATTGTTGCACTTTCCCTGTATTCCTGGAATAAATTCACCTTGGCCATGATGCTTTATTATATTATTACACTGAGATTTAGTTTGCTAACATTTTATTTCGATTTTTTGCATCAAAATTTATAAATAAGATTGGTGTAGAACTTTCATTTTTCCTAATATCTGTATTGGGGTTTGGTGTAAGAAACCAGAGTCTGGCACTTCCCTTGTACTTATTACAAGGCATTTATCATTTAGACACAAACAATTCCTGAAAAAAAATTTTAGTCTCTTTCTCTGCCCTGACGGGGTTTAAATAACAAGGAAGTTATGTCTTATTTAAAAGTTTCCAAACTTGGTCATAAAATGATCTGGGCATGGTGAATTTTGAGGCAACTATCTCTTTGGCTGTCTGTTCAATATCTTCTATAGTTATTGACGGATTCGTTTTTATTATATCTGGAGCCAATTGTGTCTATTTGTCTAATTTTTCAAACCTGTTGGTATAAAGTTGAACGTAGTATGTTTAAAAATCAATTGTAAAGTTTTCACAGTAGCTTTTGTTACTTCTCCTTTGGCATTCTTGATGCTATATGGATTTGTGTGGGTCTGCTCTCTCCAAGTAAGGCCAGATTTTGGAACATTTTGTTTATTGGGCTTTTCAATAAACTAGGTTTGGGTTTATCAGGTCTCCTTTTTTCTATTCAGTTAGTTTCTCCTTGTGTTTGTATTAACTCCATCCTTTTCTTTAGGCTTATTCAGTTTTGTTAATTCTTGTTTTCTTACAAATGCACTTAAAGGTATCACTTTTCCTCTGAGTGAGACTTTGACCACATCTGATATTTTAAAAAAATATCATAGTTTTAAAAGTTATTTCCTAAAGAAAGTGTACTTTTAGTCTGAATTTCTTTTTTAGAGCAAAAGTTATTGATAAGAGTTTTCATGTTTGCATTTAAAATCTTCCAGATATAGTTTTGGCCATTGCTCACTTGTTAATACATAATTCTGATTTGAGGACAAGCCTCTCTTATGATTTTTACTTTAAGAGGTTGATTGAGCTTTTCTTTGTGGCTCAGTGACTGAATTTTCTAAATACTTTATGGGTATTTGGGAAAAATATATTTTATGTTTGTTTGGCTAGCCATCCATATTTGTAAGTCTTGTTATAGATAATGCAAATATCCAGTATGCTTTTTTCTGCCTCATATTTTAAAAACCCTAATGAATTAGTTATATCTTTCACCGGGATTGTGGTTTTGTCAAACTCTTTTATTTTTTCGAATTTTGCTTTAAATGTCTCTCTACTATATTTTCTTTTATTAAAGAAAAAGTCATGCTTACTCTTATTTCTTTGGTCCGTAGTTTTTACCAAAGCCCAGTATTCCTTTTTATCCTTTTTTTGCTCTGTATTATCTGTTATCTGATATAATATTTCTAGTCCTGATTCCTTATTAATAATAAGTATATTATTTAATTTTGTTCAGTTCTTTATTTTCTGCCTTTCTGTATCATTTTGTTTATAGAATATATATGTGTGTGTATGTATATATACACATATACATACACACACATATATATATAGAGAGAGAGAGAGTTTGTTTTTACATCTTAGAAATCTTTGAAAAAAATTGAATGAATTTAACGACCACAATATAAATAATTATTTAGATTTTCTTTTATTTTTACTTGTCTCTTTGCTAGCATATCTTCCTTTCTTCCTTTGTTTTTGTTTTGGTAGCGTCTCCCTGCCTTGTAAAAAATAGATCGAGTGTTTGGGCGGTAAACCTATGAGTGTTTGTATTTCTGAAGAAGTCTTTATTTTACTACCCTAGGTTTTAATTAATTTTAGTTAAAAATTTTGTTTTTACTTTTTGTGGTAGAAAATTTCAAACATATACAGATGGATAGAGAACAGTATGGTGAACTCTTTGTATATGTATCCCAGCTTCTCTTGTTTTATCTCACCTGCCCCCACTCCTTCTACTTACACTCCGCTCTGGATTATTTTGAAGGAAGTCCCAAAGAGCATATCATTTCATCCACAAATAGTAAACATTTTAGTATGTATTTCTGAAAGGTGATAAGATAATGACACTCTTGGAAACAACCATAATGACATTATCATACTAAAAAATTTAACATTGCTCCCTTAACGCATTCAATTTAGGTTCAAATTATTTGAATTTAACACTTTGAAGTCATTGCTCCATTGTTTACTCACACCTTGTTTTGCAGGGGAGAAGTATAATACTAAGTGTTCTTTGTCAACAAACTTGACTTTTGCTTTGTGGAAACTTGTATTATTTGATTTTTATTCTTGGGATTCGCATACTTCACGCCTGTCCTTATTTTCTGAGCTCTGACCACACTGACCTTCTTTTAGTTTCTTAATGTGCCCTGTCACAGGGCCTTTGTACAAGCTGTTCCCTCTAACTAGAATGCTGTTCTCCACCTACTCCAACCTGCCACTCCGTACTTCATCGTGTAGCCCAGGACTAGATAATGTGGCCACTCCTAGCTGCAACTGAGGCTGGGAATGTGAATGCTTAGCTTTCCCAGCTTCTTTAGGACAGGCAGGAAAATGAGAAAGGGAATGAGAATGAGTTCTGGGTTGGTAACCATGAAGATTGGTAGGGATTTGATATTTTGCATGGTGGATCTTTCTCCATCCTTTAACTTTCAGCCTAGCTATGATTTTACCTTTAAATGGCATCCAGTACAAACAGCATAAGATGGGTCTTGTCTTTGTAGCTAGTCTGACAGTCTCTGACTTTTGATTGCAGTGTTTACTCAACTTATATTTAGTGTAATTATTTATATAGTTAAGTTTAAATATTCTATCTTGCTGATTGTTTTCTATCTGGCCCCTCTGGTTTGTTGTTGTTCCTCCTTTCCTGTCTCTTTTTAGGTTAATCAAGTTTTTGTTGTTGTTTTGCTCTTTGCAAGGGTTCCATTTCTTCTATAGGCTTTTCAGATATACGTCTTCAAATAACTTTTTGTGTGTGTGGTTGCTCTAGGGATAATAGTATGTCTCTTTAACTTAGCATCCACCATTACCAAGAACTAGTATTATATCCTTCATATATAATGTAATATCTTTACAGTAGTATAATCTCATTTATACCACTCTCATCCTTTGTCTATTAGTGGCATGACTTTTACATATATTCGGAACTCCATTCTACATTGTTTTATTTTTACTTTACATTGTTTTATTTTTACTTCAATTAAAAAATATAACAGAAAAGAGTCTTTTGTATTTATCTATTTACTTACTTTTTTGGAGAATTGTTCTGCCTGCCTAGAGATGCAAATTTGTTTTTAGTACTATTTTTTTACTTTAGTAGCATGGGAGATTTGTCCATTCTCTTTTATTTATTTATATCAATATTGACTTATGGGTGTTTATTTTCTACTTTGCATTATAAGTCAATACTATCTTATTATATCGGCCAAATTGTTCCAAGTTTTCACCTTCATTTTTGAAAGATATTTTTATTGTTTATAGAATTCTAGGTTGACTTTTTTTTTCCTTTGAGCATTTTAGAGATGTTGTTCCATTGTCTGTGGCCTCCATTGTTTTTCAGTAAAGTCAGTAGTAATCTTCTCTTTGTTCTTTTATATAAGATACTTCATTGTTTCCCCTTTGATGGTTTTTAAGTTTTTTTTAAAGTTAGTTTGTTTGTTGTACAGTTTCCATGTCTCTTCTGAAACTGGCCATCTGTTCACTCATTATATCCAACTTGTCCTGAAGATTCTTTAATACATTTTAAAGTCCTCTTTTCGTTATTCCAAAATCCAGGTCATTTATGGATTTGCTTCCATTTACTGATTTTTCTCTTAAATATTGGTCACATATCCTTTGCATGTATGGTGATTTCTTTTTTTAATTTTTATCGTACCCTGGATATTGTTGGTCACGCATTGTAGAGACTCTGGATTCCATTATCATTTTCTAAAGAGTCATGTGTCTTGTTCCAGCAACTAGTTAGATTACTGGTGGATTGTGAACTTGGGGAAGCTTGGTTTTACACTTTGTTAGGCAGGTCTCTTTTGGTTTTTCCCTTAGTACTAAGTGCACATCCTTTAGTCCTAGGATGTAGTCTTCACCCCTAAAGCATGGCCTTTCTGGGATTATGTTTAAAAAATGTGAGATGTTTACCAAGTTTCTCTAACTCAGGAGGATTCGAACTCTAAATATGATCTCCCCTGAGATGGGCAGCTGCTGATGTCTACTCAACTCTTAAACTTTGCAGCTCTTGTTTTCCTCTTTGGCCCGTTTACAGTCTTGTCTGAACATCCACCATTCAGGGGTCAAACAAAGACTTGAGGGGAGTTTATATGCAGATTTTAGGGGTCCCACCTTTTGTGGCTTCCTTATTTCCGGGGTCTCCCCCCTTTAATTTCCAGCACCTCTGGGAGTCCCAGACTCTGTCCTCTGACTCAGGCCAGTAATACACTGGCTTCCTGCTTGAATTATACGTGTTTTCTGCCATGTGGGCTGGGAAGTTCCAGCAGGACAAAAGGAGTATAAACATACATCTCACCAGACATGATTTTCTTCTTCCAAAGGTCAAATCGCCTCTGGTTTCTGCCTTCCTTTCATCTTTCTTTGGTACCTTCAAATAGTTGGGTTTATTTTATTTTTTTCTATTTTGGCCCAGAATTATAAAGCAGTCTAGTACAAGCCATATCAGAACTGGAGCTCAGGACTTAAGATACTGGAATACAGTTCCTTTTTAGTTTTACTAGAATTGAAAACCCAACTTTTATTAATTAATTTGCAATAAGTCATTCTCTTCTTGGAGATACTAGTCTGGTATATATGATCCACTTGGGGAGAATTTACTGTATTTATAAATGGGCTGATTCAAGTGTAAAATGATGGGTTTCTATTAGAATGCTTTCATCAAGTATCTTGCCTAAAGATTTTCAGCCTCTTAATAAAAATGTGGAATTACATTCATTTTTTAACAGGCAAATTGGGCAGGGGGGTGGTATCAGTAGGATGCTTATTTTAGAGAGTAAAGTTGAGGTTGATCTTTAGATTTTCAGAACATTTGAAGGTTTGAGGGAGAAAGAGTTAGACAAGAAGAGAGGAATGACTCACCGATATTATCGTTTTTGAAAAAACATTTTCAGGTCAGGTTAACCAGTCTTCCGACCCTATGCCTACAGGAGCGAGTGTTTCACAAGTCCTTTATCAAGAAGGTTCACAAAGGAGCTTAGAATTCCAATCTGTTCCTTAATCTGTCACTGAGAACAGGGTGAGTTCTTTAAAACTCACGCAATTCTAATTTTATCTAAACTTCATTAGCTTGTCTTAAAATAATTCCCAAGCCAAAGAATAATAGAAAACTGGCACTCATCACATCCAACCACCTTTATTTTACTAATGAGGAACCTGAGACTTTAGAAAGGATTCTCAAGGTCATTGTACTCATTAGCGGCCGAGCTGGGACTTGAACTTGTAGTCTTTGCTCTCCCCCATCCAGCATGTCATGTGCTGCAGACACCAAACATCTCTCTCCTTAGGTCTTTCCTTTCCTTCCCTTATGCTGCAGAGGCTTCAGCATGGATTGAGTTCCCTGATGCAGTCCTGGCTTTACCTGGGCTTCACCTAACGTTTTTAAACAGCTTTACTGAGATATAATTTACATACTATACAATGCACCCATTTTTCATTTCTCTTTTGTCACTGCCTGAAATCTAGATCTCAGATCTCAGAACATCAAATAGAGAAAGAAGGCTATTGCAAGTAAGACAACTGAGGGGTGCCCTTGACACTTCAAGGTGTATACCCAGAAGTAGATGCACTCCTATTTCCCAGAAATGACAACCCCAGAGACCCGTATTTCTAAGTTTCTGGCTCCAGATCTCTTGGAAATCTTCCCCTACCCATCTGTAGCTCTTCTCAGCTTTGGTGCTGGGTTTTTCATCTTATCTAAGATTTGTGTAAGTGTGTCAGACTGGCACACGTAGGCTGTTGAGTCTGATGCCTGTATACAAAGGAAGACTTTCCAGTCCACTTCCAGAATTCCTTTTCTGTCTCTGACACCCTTCCTTTCCCCTGTAACACAGCACTTAGAAGGAAAATTATCTGAGTTGTCTTTGGCATAAAAAGCAAATGAAAGAACTCACGTTAATTTGTTCATCCAGTAACTATGCCTGAGCACCACCTGTGCTGGGCGCAGGGGATGCAGTGAGTGAAAACAGACTGAAGAAGCTCTGCCTTCACGGAGCTCCTAGGAAATTAGGTGTCCAGCTTTCTGGTGGGTAGAGGTCTTTTTACTTGAAATCCATAAATGCCCGTGGGTGGCGGGGATGGGGGGGGAGTAGAGGCAAGAGGCTCCTTACAAATGAGGAAGTTTACAAATGAGAAAATTGAAACTCGGAGAGGTGACGGGAGTTACCCGAAGTGCCATGGCCAACTAGTAGCCTGGCCAGAATAGGAACTCCAGTCTCCCATCTCCCTGATCCCACGTGCTGTAGCCCACTCCCCTGGTTCCGCCCCAAACGTCCCCATTTACCACCAGTTTTGCTCCACACAGCCAAGCAGACTGACCAACGCAGGCATAAGCCCTGAAGTCCTAGCTACCGGCTCTCCAGCTCCTAACCCAATAGGGTCCGAAGGTCCCTGAAAATATTTCTGAGAGACGTGCCATCATTATCAGATGGCAACCTTGACATGTCAGGATACCCTGGATCCAAGCTAGGATCACCCCAGCGCTGAATTGAAGACTTACGGGCATATCAAGACAGGCTGGAATGTGGAGTCTGGGGCTCTGGACTCTTGTGTTTCAGCTGATCAGGCTGAAGGGGCAGCGGGGCTTTGCCAGGTTTAACTGCACGAGCTGTAGAAACAGGACAATGGCAATACTTTTCTAGGACTGCATCAGATAAACTGGGACAGCTGCAATATTTCCTAAACAAACTAGGTTACCCTCCCGCTGCTGCTGCCACCCGAGGGCATTGGGCAGCTGGGTGACCCAGAAATGGTCATCTCCTTGTCCGTCTCCATCTGGAATTCCAGCCCCTAATTCCAGGGCACTGACAAAAGACAGGCTCTTTAGGTGGAAGCGAGCTTTACAACACCAAAGGGAATCGAGCCCATTCTTGTTAGAGGAACCTTGTCCCAAACAATAAGGGAAAGAGGTGTTTTGACTGTCTTAAAACAAGACAGAATTAGGAAGTGAAATGACAATAAATCTTTCCCATCTACTTTTATGTTTTGTAGTCTGGAGAAGCAAAAATAATTATAGGAAAGTGTACCATGTCAGGGGGAAAAAGAATAAGCTTGATGTCAAGAGACATTGATTTGAGTCGCTAAACCTGGAAATATTATTTCCTCTGAGAGCCTAACTTTTTCAGTGGCACAGTGAGAGGGTTGGCTTAGATAATCTCTAGGGGTCTTTCCTGCTCCGAGAGTCTGTGACTGTACGTTACCTCTAGTTAACAGTAAAGGGTTTCTACTGCCCACTAACTGACGACCTTGGGCCGGTCATTTCCCTGCCCTGAGGATCAGTTTCCCCATCAGAAAGGAGAGGGTGGTTATTCTCCAGTGCTCTAGCTTCGAGAGGCTCCAGGACTCCAAGGGTAGGAGAGAGAAGCCCTGTCTACCTTACTGGTGAAATGTGTCAGCCGTGGCAGCAGTAAATCCAATATAAATCCAGTGATGCTAAAGTGAAGAGATACCAGCGTGTGAGAAAAGACAAATGTTGAAGCTCTTCAATCCAGACTTCCTCTAGAAGCATCACACATGCACACACATATGTTTTAATACACTTAAAAGCATCTTTTTTTAATAATTAAAAAGTGTTTTTTTGGCTGTACCTCGCGGCACGTGGGTTCTTAGTTCCCCAACCCGGGATCGAATCTGCGCCCCCCGCAGTAGAAGCGCAGAGTCCTAACCACTGGACCGCCAGGGAAGTCCTAAAAGCATCTTTTTTAATAAATGAAAGGCTCTTCCACTTTTCTTGGTGCGACTTATAGTTTATTTTAAAATTACTTTGTCAACTACTAGTTCTGCAACCTTGACACAGTCTTCTAAGTGCTCTAAGCCTCAATTTCTTCATCTATCAAGTGGAGATGATAGAAACTGTGTCAAGGGGTTGATGCGGGCAGCAAATGAAGTACATAAAGTACAACAGGTTGGTCTGGAAATTGGGTTCCGGGCGGCCTGTGGGGAGCGCAGATTCTCCATGGCGTGACCTGAGGGCGGTGCCCTCACCTCTGTGGGCTCGGGTCTCACCATTGGTAAAGAGTGACAATAATAGATAATAATAATAGACCCTAGAGGATCATTTTGCATGGGGTGAGGCAATTCAGAGCACAGCTCTGGAGCCACATTTGCAAGGGTTCAAAGCCCTGCTCTGACATTTACTGGTTGCATAACCTCAGGCAATTTCGTGAACCTTTCTGTGCCTTGGTTTCTCCATCTGAAAATGGGAGGGATCGTGGCACCCATCTTACAGGATTTTCTTGAGGATTGAGTTAATACATGTAAAGTGCTAGAACAGTAGCTGGTACTTAGGTAACAATAAATAAGTTGTGTGTTTTGTAACGTATAAAACAGTCAACAAGAGTAATTTAACAAAAAATTCAACCAAAAGTACAAGTCATAAAACAGTCTTTCTCTCATGGAGAGACACAGACAGTACAGAAATAAATAAATAAATAAATAAGGCATATCTTGCTTTATTGCATTTTTTTTTTTTTTTACAAATTACAGATTTGTGGCAACCCTCCATCAAGTGAGTCCATCAACACCATTTTTCCAATGGCATTTGCTCACTTCGTGTTTCTGTGTCACATTTTGGTAATTCTCGCAATGTTTCAGATGTTTTCATTATTATTATAGGTACTAGGGTGATCTGTGATTGGTGATCTTTGATGTTACTCTTGCAAAAAGATTGACTCACTGAAGACTCTGATGATGGTCAGCATCTTTAGCGATAAAGTTTTTTTTTTTTTTTTTGCGGTACGCGGGCCTCTCATTGTTGCGGCCTCTCCCGTTGCGGAGCACAGGCTCCGGACGCGCAGGCTCAGCGGCCATGGCTCATGGGCCCAGCCGCTCCGCGGCATGTGGGATCCTCCCGGACCGGAGCACGAACCCGTGTGCCCTGCATCGGCAGGCGGACTCTTAACGACTGCGCCACCAGGGAAACCCCAGCAATAAAGTTTTTTTTTTTTTTTTTTTTTTCGGTACACGGGCCTCTCACTGCTGTGGCCTCTCCCGTTGCGGAGCACAGGCTCCGGACGCGCAGGCTCAGCGGCCATGGTTCATGGGCTCAGCCACTCCGCGGCATGTGGGATCTTCCCGGACCGGGGCACGAACCCCCATCCCCTGCATCGGCAGGCGGACTCTCAACCACTGTGCCACCAGGGAAGCCCCAATAAAGTATTTTTAAATTGATGTATGTACATTGGTTTTTTTAGACATAATGCTATTGCACACGTAACAGACTGCAGAATAGCGTAAACATAACTTATATGCACTGGGAAAACAAAAAATTCATGTGACTCGCTTTATTGCAATATTTGCTTTATTGTGGTGGTCTGGAAGTGAGCCCACAGCATCTCCGAGGTATGCATGCATTAAGTCCGGTGGAGATAAATACGATGGAGCAGAATTACATGCAGCAGGGGAAGGAGTGATGGAGAGGGGGTCTCATTGGATTGCCATCCCGGAGGAGGTGACATTTTCAATAAAGAGCTGAACGGAATGGCGGAGTGTGCCTGAGGCCATGTGGGACCCAGGGTTCCTGGTGGAGAGAGCAGTGAACGTAAAGGTCCTGATGCTGTGGGCTTCCCTGGTGGCGCAGTGGTTGAGAATCTGCCTGCTAATGCAGGGGACACAGGTTTGAGCCCTGGTCTGGGAGGATCCCACATGCCATGGAACAACTAGGCCCGTGAGCCACAACTACTGAGCCTGCGCGTCTGGAGCCTGTGCTCCGTGACGAGAGGCTGCGATAGTGAGAGGCCCGCGCACCGCGATGAAGAGTGGCCCCCGCTCGCCGCAACTAGAGAAAGCCCTCGCACAGAAACGAAGGCCCAACACAGCCAAAAATAAATAAATTAATTAATAAACTCCTACCCCCAACATCTTCTTTAAAAAAATTAAAAAAAAAATGTCCTGATGCTGAAATGTGATTCCGCAGCTAATAATAATGGTCATAACAGTACATAAAACAATGCTCTTGTAACGAGTGTGCCGAAGATGTTCAAGACCTCTCTCGGCACATTTGCCCCTCCTAGTCCTCTAAGTTATTATCACCCGCGTGTGCTTTAAAATGGCTGTTGACTGTCTTCAAAGAGGGAATAAAGAAAAGATGGCAGGGCTTCCAGCTTTAAATGCTGTCTGGTTAACGGCTCCTGGTGTAGCCTCTTCCAACTTCCCATCAAGCGGCCTATGAAGACACAAGGAAGTACAACCACGTGTGGACGGCTGGTTGAGTCCACCTGCTGTGGACTCAACTGTGAGTCAGCCTGCTGTCAGAATCTTGGAGGAATTTCCACTAATTACAAAGTTGTTGGAACGGGATTAACAATGTAACTTGGCATCAAATGTGCAGAAGGAATGTATGCAGGATTAGCATTCACTGTTATTTCAGTGGCTGCCCACTGATTGAGGAATCATAGTTTCCAGACAAACTGGGCATCCATCTTCTCTCCAAGTGACAAGTCTTTGGCCCTTCCCTTCCTGACTCTTCCGTGCAGACTCTAGAAAACAGGGAAGGGGGCAAAGACATGGGCGATGATGGCACAGCACATCTTAGAATCTGTGATGTCCATGAGGAAATAGTTTTAGATAAGCGTGGAGTTAGGAAGAGCCTTGGGAACAAATACGCTGGTTGTTACAGCTTTTTTAAATATACTGTTTTCATTAAGGAAGTCTTCGAGAACCAGTCAGTGGGTACAGGAGAAAATCCCATCACAGTCCGGCAGAATCAGCTGTTCTGGTCTGGACTCTTAGTGGTTGTCGGGTAGGAAAAACCAACCTAAAATAGGAATGTATTGGCTCATCGTGTGTAATGAGTCAGGCACACCTGGATCAAGGTGGTGGAATGATGTTTTCGGTTCTCAGTTCCGCAACCCCCCCCCCCCAATTTTCTTGACTTCATTCTTGGGCAAGCTGTTGCCATATCAGGGGAAAATGGCCCCCAAAACTCCCAACTTGCATAATCCTTACAGCTTTGTATCCCAGAGGAAAGTGAGTCCTTTCCTTATCTTTCCAGCAAATGTTCCCAGGTTCTGGTTAAAATCCCTGTTGACCTGTCTTGGTTTGGCCCATATCTAAACCAACTTCAGGGGGCTGGGGGTCCTCTGATTGCTCAGACTAATCATGCAGTTGCGACTCAGGGGAGGAGGGACCACCCATCTGAGCCGCCAGGGTGATGGGGAGTTGCCGTGGAGAGAGGCTGACATGGTTGCCTAAGGTTAGGGATTCTAGGCAGATGAAAACTCACACCCATTCCACCTGTGCTAGATGATGCCGGAGCAAGTAGAAGTAAAAACCTACATCCAGAAGAATCTAGTTAGTAATGAGGATGGTAAATTGAGAATTTTCCCACATATTCTGAGAATCATGCTAGAAACAAGAGAGGGAGAATGAGAGATGAGAGATCGAAAAGACAGAAGAGTGGCTACAATTCGAGCTGTTCTTAAAGAAATTCCACAACAATCTTAGAGGCTTGAGAATCGAGGATATGAACAGATCACTTTCCCAGAGCTTCCCTGGAGTCCTTGTTAAAAGAATACGCGTTACAGGCAAACATCAAGGGGAAAGACCCGTGCCTAGAGCACCTTGCCAGATGACTGGAGTATACCAACAAGGTTAAAAAATTCAGGAAGCACCAGTTATTTAAGGTGATGTTAAAATGATTGTATATTCAAAGTAATAAAACTCAGGCTGGCCTTTGCCTTTTGTCTGATATCAAAGGCCAGAAGACAAAAGAGGAGTGTCCCGTTGTTGTGATTTTGTGAGCCGGGAACTTTCCACCCAGACAAAACATCTTTCACCTCCAGAGACAAGTGAAGTCGTTCTTGCGTGTGCATGGTCTTGGGAAATAATAGATCTGAAGTTCTAGCCAACCAAGAGATCACCGAAGTCGGGAACACAGGCTGGCAGTCCTTGCAGTGGAGGCGATGGGCCCCCATCCAGAGGTCCGGAGGGGTAGCCCCTGCGCGGGACCCCTCACCTGGGCTGAATGAGCCACTCACGGGGACTGTCACCCAGTCCCAGTGTCATCTGGATGAAGCTTCAGAGGCAGGGATTTCCTAATTTATTATTACCCTTCTCGATTTGGTCAGCTCTGTCAAGGCACATCAGAAATTCCTTGAGAAAAGCTTCCTCCTCAGGAAAGCACAGGCCAAAAAAGACAACGTAAACTAAGCACAGCATTTACTGCATGCCTGCTCTCAGCTGGGCCCTTTGCAAAACGCTTAATGTAAGTTATTTCAGGTGAATTTCACCACTGAATTCAGAAGTCCAATTAAATAGGGTTTACAACTGCACTTGAGAAAAAAATGCGAAGGCTACATCTTTTGTTCTGGGTGATTTTTTTTCTTGCCTTCAGTGTTCTCTCTCTCTCTCTCTCTCTCTCTCTCTCTCTCTCTCTCTCTCTCTCTATATATATATATATATATATATATATATATATATATTCCTATCTCTAATGACTCTGTATTACTTTTTAAATGAAAATAAACAATATACACTTAAAATAGAAAAGACAGCATGCATTAAACCAAATGCATGGGCCGAAGCACACAGCCATACGTGAACTCACACTTAAACACAACACACCAGCCTGCTCTCTGCTTCACGTACAAGCTTCCTTTATTTCTTTTCTTCCTGCATCTGTATTTTTCTTACACAGCTCATATACACACAGTTCATTCTCTCTCTCTTAAACACGCACACACGCGCACACACACAGACTTTGGTCACTTCCTTATTTCCGTCTTCCTCTCCGTCCAGCTGTCTCTCACACACCAATCTCCAGTCTCATGGTCATCTCTCTCCCTCCTCCCTCCGACCCTCTGGGCTCTGCACACAAACACAAGCCTTCAGTAGCAGCTTCTCCCTTTCTGTGTCTCTTTCATTCACAGACACACGCGCGGCCAGGCGACCTCAGCCCCTTCCTTTCTTCTCTTTGTGCCTGAGCTCCCATCCATCTCATTCGCCTCCCTTCCTCCCTCCTTGCCCTCCCCACCCCCCATGCACACACCCTCTCCTTGATTAGTCGTATGCACTTACAGCCGCAGGAGTTGTGGATTCAAGTATCCAAACACCACAGTCCTCCCCCCACTGCTTCTCTTTCAGGCAAGCATCCTAATTAAAACGTTACCGGTCTCATTGACACCAGTAGACACAAGCGCCAGGGTTGAAAAAAAAAAAAGGAAAGATAATAACGTGTTTACCTTCCTCTAGCTGGATGAGTCGTCTGTGGGCTTTCTCTGGTTTTCCACCAGCTCTTTGCCACTCTGGGCACCGTAGACTGGGGACAGCTTGCTTTTTGTCCATCCCTCTGGGTAAGATGATGAATTCTTTATCTAGACCCTTAGGAATAAACATGCACTGTGATCACAGCTTGGCTCAGCTCCGTGGACCCCAGAAACTTTTGAAAAAGCTCCCTTGTTCCTTGTCATTTGTAAACGAGACCCAGCTCTGGCCCTTCCCGCCTCCCATGATGCAGGGTGGACACAGGCCATGTTTGATGGAAGGGGGTGAGCCCCTTGCTCCAGCTCACGTTTCACGTTCGCTCTCCATTGCCTTTGCCACTTTCCCCTTTCCTGCAGACCAGGCTCCGTGGAATTCCTCTGGGATCCACCTCCTCCAGGTTTAGAGCGCTTTAAACCAAAGCGGATGAATCACGTCCATGCAGCGCTTTGTGACAGTATAGGATCAGTGGTTAAGGCACTTCTGTTGCTTTAGAAAAATCACGGCCCTGAAGCCTGCAGGAGTGTTTTGGTGCCATTGCCTCCCGGGTGGTGGTGGACGCCTGTATTGCCAGCACAGTGCCCAGGAGCCGTCTTTGTAATGAGGTGGTGAGAGCAGGAACCTTCTGATGAACTTCAGAGGGAGGCATGTGTGCAGCGGCTGCCAGTGGGTGGCTTGCTTCTTGGTGTGATGGGAACCCACGAGTCATGGCTCCCTCCTGGTGTTGCTTCAGGACTTGGATAGGTCTTGCATCATAGGGAATATTTATGCCCTGTCCCGTGATGCTCAAGGATGGGTGGGTTCCTCTGGTCCACATGAAGAGGGGATCCATGACAGCCAAAGGGTTGAAGAGAGTGGCCTGATAAGAGCTGTGTATTTGGTCTATCCCCAGCTCCTGAAGCAGAGCTGCTAAAACTTTTGTGATTTCCTAAGGGTGAGGGATGATAGGAACATCTTTTATTTTAATGAAGAGACTCTTGGTGGGACCCTAGGTAGCTTAGGATGGGAACTGGTCACCGAAAAGACCAAGCCATGACTAGAAGCTTGGAACTTTTGCTATTCTCACACCCCCTGCCCTGCCCTCCAGAGAGGGGAGAAGGGCAGGGGATTGAGTTCGGTCAGCAATGGCCAGTGATTTCATCCGTCGTTCCTATGTGATGAAAGCTCCACAAAACCCCTAAACAGTGGTGTTCAGAGAGCTTCTGGGTTGGTGAACCCTCTGATGTGCTTTGAGGGTGTGCGTCCGGAGGGGTCATGGAAGCTCTGTGCATCTCTGCCCTCCCTTCCCTCGACCTGTAGATGTCTTCCATCTGGCTGTCCCTGAGTTGCATCCTTTATAATGAACTGGTGACAACAGCTAAAGCATGTTCCTGAGTTCTGTGAGCTGTTCTAGCAAATTATCAAACTGAGAAGGGGATCATGGGAACCCTGGGTTTATAGCCAGTTCGTCAGAAGTAGGGGTGGCCCAGGAGTGGGACTTGCCATTGGAGTCTGCAGTGGGGGCGGCCCTTAACTTGTGCGATCTGACACTGACTCCAGGTGGATAGCGTCATTGTTGAATTGAACTGAGGGCACCCAGCTGGTGTCGTCCCCAGAGAACGGGAGAACTGCTTGGTGTGGAAACCCATGCATTCGGTGGTAGAAGTGTTGTGAGTAAAAACAGCTCATTGAGAGCACATGAGAACCACTCCCCGGAGGCTGAAAGCCGTTGTCTGCATCAGACCCACAGGGTGGCCATCCCCCCTGGGCACAGCCACATGAGGAACAGCATCCCCGAGAGGATTCCGGTGACTACCACACAGCTGGCCCCCTCTGCCCCCGAGGACAGCACGGAACGTGTACATCTAGGTTTGATATCGGAGCCGAGCTGGAGTCCTGGCCAGGACTGGTTCTCCCTGCAGGTGTGGGGGGGCCTGTCCGAGGGCGGGGAGGGGAGAGCTGCACGGTGCCACTATCCCTTGCCCAGGAGCCTTAAGAGGCTTCCCGAAAGCCCAGCCCTCAGCTCCAGCAGCATCATTTCGGCCCCCGGTGCTCTGAGCCAGCGCGGGTGGAACCCTGGCCTGGGCAGGACTTGCTGGAGGATGTTTAAACCTCTCGTGGGTGCTGCCAGGTGCCTCTTCAAGATCTTCCCTCAGGCTGCAGAGAGAGCGTGGTCCGTGCTTCTCAGAAACAGTGACAGTCTTGGAACCAGGGGATGCAGGCGCGAGTGCAGGACTTTCCCCTCCATCACAGAGCCCCGTCCTCCGCTGGCCTTGCAGGCTGGTTCTCGTGTGGCAGAATACCCATCCTGGTGGCAGGTGTCTGTTTGGATACTTGCTTCTCCCTGGGGAATGTACTCCAGAGCCTCAAGAAGTGCCAGCCACAGGGGGACAGTGACAGACAGGTGTTGGGTGAACAAGGGAACAGAAGAGAAGAGGTGTGGAAAGCTCCTTCTCTGTGCTTGACGGTAGGGGCCCGTGGGCAGCGGAGCAGTGGACCTGGTGCAGCGGGGCCAGCGAAGGCCAGTGAGGGGTGAGGCTGCAGAGACACCCAATGCATGCTTCCTTCTTCCCTTGTCTCCCTGAGCCGGCTCTGTAGAAAAGTTCTTGAGGCAGAGAGTCTCAACGAACTTCCTGCCCAAGGAAAATGGGATTTCCCCCGGAAGTTGTCAGGTGCCTAAGGTTCCAATGAGTGCAGAGGAAAGAGGGTAGACTCGGTTCCTTTCCAGCCACCCAGCATTGGCTGGGCGACTTTGAGTAGGTCAGGGAACCTCTCTGAGCTTCCTATTCTGCATTTGTAGAATGGGGGTCACGATAGTGTTTATGACACAGCATCACTTGGAGGTCCAAATGAGCCCTGCGTGTGGTACCCTGTAAACCCGTGGAGTGTTATGCAGGGATGGCTAACTCTGTACGTTTCTCTGTTTTATGGCTGTGGTCCTTACATACCTGTTTTTCCTAAATAGCCTTATGTGGGCATGGGGAGGCGAGGCATATTGAGAACTAAAGGGGCAGTGAAGAAAGCCGTTGGAGGGGAGAGGGAGAGGAGAGGGTGGACCCCCGAGGGACCCCGATATTGAGCTCACGAGGCATGTCCTGCAGCTGTCAGCCCGGGATGTCCATGCTCACCCTGACCCCGTGACGAAGCTTCTCCACGTCCCACAGCCGGGGCTTGAGAAGGCCAATGTGGGGGGGGGGTGCGAGAAGCTCCCCCCACCCTCCATTCTGTCAGGGATGAGACAGGAGCCAAGCCACGAGCAAGCCTTTGCCCGACCATCTCCGAGGAACATCCTGCAATTAAAGGCCTGACAGGTGCCATCTGTCCTCCTCTTCTCCAGTCGCCCAGGGCGCAGGGGTTCAGAGCTGGCACACTGTGCCACTCTGCAGTGATCGTGTCACCTCTGACTCCTTCCAGAAAGTCATTAAACAGACCCATGTGGGAGCTGCTCCAGCGTCTGCAAACTTCCTCCAGGGCAGGCAGTGCAGAGGTGTTAAGAACACACTAGGGTTCCTCAAGTTCAAGGGAGCCTGTGTGAGGCGAGGTGGGAGGAGTATGGCGTCAGACAGGGATGAGCCAGACTTGAAGCTCGCGTGGACTGGCCTTGTCTTTCCTCCGTGGATCCCTCCATCTAAGACTGAGCCCCGGATCTTCTTTAGGACCCCCCCAAATCGCAGAGAGGATTAGAGTGTGTCTTAGTTTAGGTGTTCCCCAAAGCAGAGTCTGAAGCCAGAACTTGGCCATCGGTCATCTGTTTGGGAGGGGGTCCAGGGGGCAGGAGCGAGGAGTGGGCACAGTGCCACGGGCACAGGATGTGGGAGTGAGCGGGTTATCCTGTGGGAAACTGGAATCCAGCCCCCGGGGGACCCTCCGGGGCACCACGCGGCACGCGCCCGCAGACTGCTGCCCTGGGAGGTGCAGGGAGGGGCTACCATTTGGCCACCTGTTCCCAGCACCTGCTGCGTTAGTTCCCGGCACTTCTGGGTTGCATTTGAACGTGACTGGGCAAAACCCTGAGGCAGTAAGGCAGGCAGGCAGACTCCTGGCACATTTGACGTGGGAGGCTGGCAGCTCCGAGATCTGTCCGTCAGGGGCCTGGACATGCGGTGGGGTGGGTGAATCGCATGGGCGAAAAGAAGCCAGTTCTTCCTGGGAAGTGTGGCTTTTCCATCCAGGCACAGGAAGGCGGGGACGGCGACTGCTTTGTCCTTCCGACAGACTCTCCCTTCTCCTTTGAGAATCAGCTCATGGATTCTGGGCTTCAGGTTGGCTCTGCTTGGCCAGGTGCAGGGAGATGCCTCTGAACGCCTTCTCGTGGCATTCCTACCTGGCTCTTGGACAGCTGTGTCCCACTGCTGTCCTACTGCTGCTCTGCCCGTCTTTTTTCTTTTCTTTTCTTTTTTTTTTTTTTTTTGGCCACACTGCACGGCCTGTGGGATCTTAGTTCCTGACCAGGGATTGATCCCGGGCCCTCGTCAGCGAAAGCGCAGAGTCCTGACCACTGGACCTACCAGGGAATGATTCCCTGCCTGTCTGTCTTACACGTGGCTTCCTGGGGGACGAGGAGCCATCACTGCTTCACCTTTGTTCCCTGAGCCCCTGGCAAACTAGCTGACCTATAGTAATTGTTGGTTCGCTGTTTCTTTCTTCATTCACGCATCCAACAGTGCCCAGTACACAAAGTGCTTTTACTCATGACCATGGATTGAGCAGGGGAGTAGCAAGGTCTGAGCTTTAGGGAGCCTTGGAAGATAAGTGGTGAGAGCACAGGTGTCCATCGGCGACCATTGCAATGACCCAAGAAGAGGTGATTGAGACCTGGCACCAGGGTGCAGGTAGGAACGATGTAGAGAGTTTCATGGTTGAGGGAGGTGTTTCTGGACTCAGCATCTGCCTTGGGTAAGGGCTTTGGCAGTGGGTGGAGCACACGAAGATACGGTCCTCAGCAGCTGTACGCAGACTAGGTAGGGGCATGGCATCCATCCGCTACTGAGGATGCTGGGGCACCACCATCTCCCCCCTCCTCCCAGCTCCATAATCGTTGGGGCCTCTTGCCCCAGAGTGATGGGCCAGGAAGCAGTTACTCGCGGAAAAGCAACCTAGACCCCGTATCCTAGAGCCACAGCCGCTCAGCAAGTCCCCTTCATCCCAGAAGGCTTTTTTTTTTTTTTTTAAGCTCTGATGAGTTTTATTCTTTCGACATTAGGAGATATGAATTTTTTGTTGTTGGATTATAGTTGTTTTACAATGTTGTGTTAGTTTCTACTCTACAGCCACCAGAAGGCTTTTAACGAAAGGTTTATCAGTCTTTTAATTGGCTGTTCTGTGATTTGTGGTTCAAGGTGACGTTGAATTTTAGCAAATAGGGCCAGCCTTGTTCCCTTACAGATTACTGTGGAAACTGCAGAGATACGTGAAAAAGATGTTGAGCTGTTTAAATTATTGAAAAACTGGGCATAACCTAAATGTACAATGACAGGGATTAGTGAATTAATTGAATGATGTGCATAAAACTACAATCATCCATGTGTATTACCAACAATAATGTTTAAAATAGGGGCAATATGGATACCCAGCAATAAGGGATTCACTCAAACAAACAGGCACCCGGTTGTGTGTGGTCCATCCAGACAGTAGAAAGTAACCAGGCACTAAATTGCCCCCCATCCCATTAACTATGTTGCCAGTGGGCATGTGTTGACATGAAGGTCTGTTCATAATATACTGAATGAAGTGAGCAAATCAAGAATTAGTATACTCACCATGATCAAATTGTTTTCACTATAATTATTTCAATGTGAGTGAAAAGATCTGGAATAATCATCTCCAAATGTTGACTGGAGTTATTTCAACAGGATTATGAGCGATTCACCCCCTTTTGGGGGGTGCCTGTGGTTTCTATTTTTTCTCCAAAAATTGTTTCATTTGTGTGTGTAGTAATTTTGAAAAATAGTTTTTGGGGGGCTAAGTGTGAAAATTAGCAGCCCTCTCAATGTTTACACAGTTTGATGTAGTTATATTCTGCTCACCACGCAATAAGATAAAAAAGCCCAGCAGCTGACTGCACAGGCCACAGTGAGACAGATTTTCTGCGAGGATTCCGTTCCAGCCCTCTTCTCCCCAGCACTGCCGGAGAGTGGGGCTGCAGGGATTAAGCGTGCGGGTGGAAGTGGGCTGAGGCCCAAGGATTTGGCCGGCGGGAGCCCAGGGGAGATTTTCCCTCTTTGTATTTGGTGGCCATGGAGAGGGAGCAGTTCTGACTTAGAGGCATGGACCTGTGACCTGGGTTCAAAGTCCTTTGCGAGTTAAGGAAATGGAGAAAGACATTCGAATTGGAGCTCAGGTAGAAGGTAAGGACATGCCAGAAAAGTCAGGAAAGTTCTAGAATTGCTCGTAAAGAGGGCCCAGGAGAGAGACAAAGGGACACCCTGGTAGGAGCTAATTACTATTCTAATTGTGTCAAGCTAATTAAGTAATGAAACTAGGTACCTGCGCTTTGCCTGCCTGTGTATATTGTTCCCTTTGTCATTTTAAACCTTGAGAGCGTGTGAATTCTCAGTGACTCTGTAGGCATGAGGATGTAAGCTTGAGCACAAACGGACTGGGAATGGGCAGTGGTTTGGGGATTTGTGAAGTGTATCAGTTATCTATTGCCGTGTAACAAACTATCCCAAGACCTAGTGAATTAAAACAACAACACGTTATTATTTCTTGCAGTTCTGAGGGTTGGCTGGATGGTTTTTGCCTGGGGTCACCCCTGTGGTTGCATCGGCTGGTGGGGCGGTTGGGGGTTAGGTTCATCTAGGCCCCAAAGTCTGGGCTTCTCTCTTCTGTGATCCCATCAATCAGTAGTCTAGGCCAGGCTTCCTTACGTGGTGGCTAAAGAGTTCTGAGAAGGCTAAAGCTGAAGTTTCCAAGCCACTCTAGGCCTAGACCGAGACCCGTCAAAGCGTTGCTTCTGCTTCAGAGTGTTGGCCAAAGCATTTTACAAGGCCAGCTCAGATTCAGGGGGAGGGAAGGCAGACACTTCCTCTAGATGGAGTCGACACTGCAGGTATAGGAATGGGAGGAATTGTTGGCGATCATCTTTGTGGACAATGCAGCACAGAAAAGAAGTCTCCCAAGATCATCTCCACTCCAAAGAGGTGACACCCCCGTTACATAAGGCCCCCGTAACAAGGCTGGGATCACAGAGTGTTTTGGGGGTGCCCAACTAGAATAGTGGACATGCAGTGACCATCTCTCCCAGCTAGTCCCCAGGGAGACAAAAAGGAAAAAAATGGGGGGGGGGGTTTATAAAGGCTGTGGCCCCTGGAGCTCAGCTGGTCAGCTGGGCTGGTCCAGGGCTGGCTCTCAGCCGGGCACGATGCTGCCCTAAGAGTCCTCTGGGGCTTCCCTGGTGGCGCAGTGGTTAAGAATCTGCCTGCCAATGCAGGGGACACGGGTTCGAGCCCTGGTCCGGGAAGATCCCACATGCCGCGGAACAGCTAAGCCCGTGTGCCACAACTACTGAGCTTGCGCTCTAGAGCCCGCAAGCCACAACTACTGAAGCCCGCGTGCCACAACTACTGAAGCCTGCGCACCTACAGCCCATGCTCCACAACAAGAGAAGCCACCGCAACGAGAAGCCTGCGCACCGCAACGAAGAGTAGCCCCTGCTCGTCACAACCAGAGAAAAGCCCGCGTGGAGCAACGAAGACCTAAAAGCAGCCAAAAATAAATAAATAAACAAACAAACAAATTTTTTTAAAAAAAAGAGTCCTCTGAAGTCTCTCCTGTGGACGATAATTGGTGAATGGCAGCAAGAATCCTGCCCCACCTCCTGAAGGACAGCCGTGTCAGTCAGGCCTCTGGCTGAGATGCGCTCCCTCACAGATACTGGGAACAGGGATGGGGCGGTGTTTGGGGGACTGAGGGCTGAGTTTGTCTCAGGGCCCGTGACCCCAGCGTTCTACAGTGTTATTGTAATAACAGCAATGATGATGGTGGTGGTGGCGGCAGCAAACACTGGCAGCCTTCATATGTCTTGAGTCTTTGAATCCTCAAAACAACCCTATAAAGAAGATGCTCTTATTAGGCCCATTTTACAAATGACACAACAGAGGCACAGAGCGGTTAATTAACCTGTGCAAGGTGGAGCTACGTTTTGAACCCCAACCGCCTGGCTCCAGAGTCTGTGCCCCACTAACAGTCAAGCTCTGTTCTCCCCTATTTTGTGGTCCTAGTGCCCATAAGGTGCACTTGGCGATCTCACTTACAGCACACTGTCACGGGGAAGACTAGCGATGTCGCTGTTGATTACGCGGTAGTCTTCCAAAATGAATTGGATGCGTCCTCTGGGGGTGGTATTATTGGCGCCCTGTCCCTATTGAGTCTAGAGTAAAGGGAAAGGGATTCAAGGGCAGCAGCACGCTGAACCCCAAACCTGCCCATGCGGAAGTGAGAACAGTGGGACCGGGTGCAGGTTACTGCGGATTCATACCTGAGGACAAACCAGTGGACTGTGTTCTATTAGCCTGGCTGGGCCTAAAGCCGTAGGGGTGGGTGAGGTCACTTCCACAGTCTCCCCCCGCCAGCAGCCCACGTTCCACCAGGTGCAGTGTTTCTGGGGGCAGGCAGTGGACACCACCCCAAGGGGCTCTGCCGCCTCCCCCAGCTGCCTGGCCCAGCCATAGAGAAGAGCCCTGGGAGTCCTGAGCCAACCTGAGCAGCAGGGGAAGGGCAGGGGCTGGGGGGCAGCCTGGAGGTGGGAGCCTCCTGCAGCCCACCTGCTGTGCCCCCTCCCATCCTCCCCCAGAGCCTCTCAAGAGGCCACTGTGCATCCCCAGGCTGTCCCGTCTCTCTGGCTAATTTTCATCCAGCTCTTGAATGACCTCCGTGCTGATGTCACTGCTGGAGTGGGGTGGGGTGATGGGGAGATGCTCCCCTCCCCACACACCCCCCCCCCCCCCCGCCGCTTTATTCTTTACTTGCCAACCCCAGAGCCTCCAGAAGTACTGCAGCCGCTCCAGGGCGCAGAAAGGCAGAGGTGTCTACCAGAAAGCTGGATTCACAGAGCTGCAGCCTTTAGCCATATAAATACTAAATCACTGAAGAGCCAAAATCCTCTGGGAGGGGCTGTCTCTGAGGGGAGGGGGAGCCATCCCTCATGAGGATGCTTAGACCTGTGGGGAGGAGAGGGCAGAGGGAGGGAGGGGGGAGGGAGGGATGAAGATGTCCAAGACCTGGGCAGCTCTCAGCCGATGTGACGGCCAGGCCTGGCTGGAATATTAGAGGTTCAGGGAGAAAGAAGGACTTGGAGTTGACTGTCAGTATCCAGGGTATCATCCCTGACGATAAAGACAGAGGAGAAGGATGCTCCCAAAGACACAGAGGATGTTTCAAATCCTCGTTTCCCATCAGCAGAGCAGTAACATCTCTGTACTAGTGAGTACAGGTTACGGGGTCCCCCCAAAAGAAACAGCCAATCCCCCCCACCTCTTAGAGTATAAGACAGACCTGGATTCTCATAGAAATTTTGTAGATGTTCTTTTTCTCATGGGAAGAGACACATTTCACGGCACACATACTTATAGAAGGGCTGTTCTGTGCAGGAGCCGGCCACAGGTGCTGGCCGTGAGTACCACAGGCAAGGTCCTGGTTCTGGAAAGTTCAGCTTGTTGGGGTGGGGTGGGAGCAGAGCAAGCCCCTATCTGATGTGGGTTTTGAGGATACACCTCTCCCCATTTCCAATGTGTTTTTCAGGCTGTGTGATTTGCACATCTCTCCAGAAACGGAACCAGGGGCAGCCGGGGCTGGGTGAGACCTTGAGGCTTCCCGTCCAAGCCTCTCACTTTACAGACCAGCAGAATGAGGGTGTGCAACAAGGGACAGAACCCACGGGGGCTGACTTTCGGCCTGCTTGCGGAAAGCGTGCCCAGACTCACACAGCTGGAACTCTTGACTCTCATTCAGATTCCTCTATTTCCCCCTATATCTTGTCTGTGATTCTAGCTTGGAGACAAAGTAATAATTTATTTAGGAGAGTAACTGAAAATTATGTGTCATCCCGAATTAGCATCCGGAAGAGGGAAAGAGGAACTCTCCCCTCCTCAAGCCAGGCTAAGTTTCCCAATCAATTTCCTGATCCTCTTTAGGAGGCAGGAAACTGACATGATTGGTCCGAGCACTTGGCATTTTTATCCCACGTTCAGAAGGCTCTGTGACTTAGCCTGGGTCCCCCAGAAAGCAGAGCCTGAAACAAGGGCTTACGCGGGTAGTTCATTTGGGGACACGATCCCAAGGAGTGGAGGATTGAGAAAGTAAACAAGGAAAGGGAGAAAGCTAATCCAGGGGTTAATGAGCTGGTGATAACTGTGGATAATAGGAACTCAGTCCTGCTGAGCACACGGGAAGGGAAACTGAAATTGCCGGCCTGCAGTGCTGAACTGGGGTGCATTTATCTCCTGGATCCCATACCCAGAGGTGGTGAAATCCCCTCACTCCAGATGTGCACACGTGATAGAATGGCTGAGCGGGCTCCCACAGCCACTCGAAAAGCCCCAGGGGGGAATTCCGCAAGAGGTGCAGCTGCAGTGAGGGACTCTCCAGACTCACCTGTATGCAGCCAGCCAGCTGCCATCGTAACGGCCAGAGCAGAAATGAAGGACAAGAGAAAGTGGGGTGGGGCATAAGAAATAGTTGGTATACTCGTGTAGGTCCCTCCTATAGCAGGGACCTGGCCAGGGTTTGTGAGATCATGAGACGGGGGTCCCCTAGGCTTTAGGCTAAATCAGTGGTTCTCAAACTTGAGCTGTATCAGAATCCCTTGGAAGGCTTGTTAAAACATGTATTACTGGGCTCCATCCCAGAGTTTCTCATTCCTTAAGTCTTGGTGGGCCGGAGAATTTGCATGTCTACCATGTTCCCAAGTGATACTGGTGCCGCTGGTCTGAGAACCACAGTTGCAGAGCCACTGGGCTGAGTGGTAAGTCTCAGCCGTGCTTAGTAAAGCGTTCTAAAATGAGGTTTCTGGCACAAGCCCACTTAATAAAGCAGCGCCTTTTCTCCACGTGCCTTTGCCCATCATTAACCACCCTCATATGGAATCGAAGGGTGGATGGGATGGGGCAGGATTTCAGCAGTCCCAGCCATGATACCGCCAATTACTGTCCCAAACTTCAGTTTTAACCCCCCCCCCGCCCCCATAATATCAAAAATGGCATCTCTCGGTGTCCTCCATCACATCTATTTGGCAATGGATGCTGGATTTGATGTGACAGGTAAATAGGATCTCCAGTGTTTTTTAAAAACAGCTTTATCAAGGTACAGTTTATATGTCATTCATTTCAGTAACTGAAAGTGTATAATTCAGTGGTTTTTAATATTCAGAGTTGTACAACTGTCACCACAATCAACTTTAGAACAATTTCATTACTCCCCAAAGAAACCCCATTTCCATTAGCAATCTCTCCCTCCATTTCCCCCAATTTCCCCTACCCCCAGCCCTAGGATTTCTGTCTTTATAGATTTGCCCATTCTGGACATTTCCGATGAATGGATTCAAGCAACCCACAGTCTTTTGTGAGTGGCTTCTTTCACTTTGCATAATGTTTTCAAAGTTCATCTGAATAATATTCCATTGTAGGAATACATCACTCTTTATTTATTCATCAATTGATGGACATTTGGGTTGTTTCTGCTTTGGGGCTAGTATCAGTAATGCTGTTATGAACATTTGCCTACAGGTTTTTGTATGAACATTTGTTTTCCATTCTCGTATGTAGAGAAGTGGGAGTGGAATTTCTGGGTCCTTTGGTAACTCTGTGGTTGACATTTTTAGGAACAGCTCAACTGTTCTCCAGGGTGGCTTCATCCCCAGCAGTGAGTGAGATTTCCAGTTTCTCCACATCGTCTTTAATATTTGCTATTAATCTGTCTTTTTGATCATAGCATCATGGTGGGTGGAAGTAGTGTCTCATTTTGGCTTCAATTTGCATTTTCCAATGGCTTATGACATTGAGCATCTCTTCATATGCTTATTAGCCATTTGTATGTCTTATTTGGAAACACGTCTCTTTAAATCCTTTGTCTGTTTTTTAATTGGGTTATTTGTCATTTTATTTCTGAGTTGAAAGTGTTTTTATGTAACTGGATACAAGTCCCTTATCAGATGTAGGATTTGCCAATATCTTCTCCCACTTGTGGGTCGTCTTTTAACTTTTCTGAGGCTATCTTTTGAAATACAAAAGTTTCTAAACATGATGAAATACATTTTATCTCTTTTTCCTTTTGTCGCTTGTGCTTTTGGTCTCGTATCTTAGAAGCCTTTGCCTAATCCAAGCTCATTAAGCTTTACTCCTATATTTTCTTCTAAGAGTTTTAGAGTTTAGCTCTTACATTTAGGTTTCTGAGCCAACCTCATTCTTTTGCATGTGAATATCCGGAGGTACCAGCATTATTTGTTGAAAAGTCTATTTTTCCCTCATATAATTTTCTTGACACCTTGTTGGACATCAATTGACAATGTAAAGGTTTATTTCTGGACTCTTTTCCAGTATCACACTGTCTTATTTACTGTAGCTCTGTAATAAGATTTGAAACTGGGAAGTCTGAGTCCTCCAACTTTGGGGTTTTTTTTTGTTTTGTTTTGTTTGTTTTTTTAATTCAGGGTTGGGTTAGCTGTTCTGGCTTACTTGCATTTCCACATGCATTTTAAAGAATCAGATGGTCAATTTTTTAAAAAAAAAAAGCTGGTTGGAATTTTGATAGGAATTACACTGAAGCTGTAAATCAGTTTGGGAAAATACAGCCATCTTAAGTCTCTGGTCCCTAAACGTGGGACGTCTTTCCACTTATTTAGGTCTTCCTTAATTTCTCTCTACAATGTTTGTAGTTTTCAGGGTAAAAGTCATGCGTTTCTTTTTTTTTTTTTTTTTTTTTTTTTTTTTGCGGTACGCGGGCCTTTCACTGTCGTGGCCTCTCCCGTTGCGGAGCCCAGGCTCTGGATGCGCAGGCTCAGCGGCCATGGCTCACGGGCCCAGCCGCTCCGCGGCATGTGGGATCTTCCCGGACCGGGGCACGAACCCGCGTCCCCTGCATCGTCAGGCGGACTCTCAACCACTGCGCCACCAGGGAAGCCCGCGTTTCTTTTTTAAATTTGTTATTTTTGATGTTGTAAACAGAATTGATCTTTTCATTTCATTTTCAGATTGTTTGAGGAAACAGTGGCTCAGAAATGTTAAGTAGCTTGCCTAAAGGTCAGAGTTGCTAGTGTATAGAAATACAATTGATTTTTGTACGTTGATCTTATATCCCGCATCCTTGCTGAACTTATTTATCAGTTCTAGTAGTGTTTTTAGCAGATTGCTTGGGATTTTATGTATACAAGATCATGTCGTCTGGAAATAGAGATAGTTTAATTTCCTTCTTTCCAATCTGGGTGCCTCTTGTTGCTTTTTCTTGTCTAATTGTCATGGCTAGAACCTCCAGTACAATAGAAATTATGGGTGGACATTGTATCTTACTTCTGATCCTGGTTTGGGTCGGGGTAAAAGACTGAAGCATTCAGTCTTTTACCATTAAGTGTAATGTTAGCTGTGGGTTTTTAAAAAATGTTCTTTATCGGATGAGCGTGTTCCCTTCTATCCCTAGCTGGTGAAGTGTTTTTACCATGAAAGGGTGTTGGATTTTGTCAAATGTTTTTTCTATATCTATTAGATGATCATGTGGGGAGTTTTTTGGTCTTTTTTCTCTACTGATGTGACATATCACATTAATTGATTTTCAGATTTGACACCAACCTTGCATTTCTGGGATACATTTTACTTGGTCATTGTGTGTATAATCCTTTTTATATGTTGCTGGATTTGGTTTGCTAGTATTTTATGAAGGCTTTTTACATCTATATTCAGAAGTATCTAAGAAGTTTTACCTCTCTGAAATCATTCTGAGCTCTGAAGAACCATTTAGAACAAGCTCTCAGAGATTCAAAGCTAGATGATTGCTTGAAGTATGAGTTTTACTTTGAAAACGTGGATCTGTTTGAGAGTCCTGGAAATTCTAAACTAGTAAAGTAACATGCCAGTTTATCCTGAGATGGAATCATCTGAGGTAATCCAGTAACTCGGTATTTCTGGAGATAGAGAAAACTGAAAATAATATCCCCCAATAATATACCATCCTATGCTAGTCTTTTGTAGCCTAGAATAATATTTTTGTTATGATGGAATAATTGCCCCTTATGCCCGTAAGACTTTATCGTTTGATATAACGAGTAGGAATGTTTACTTGAGTCTCACTGATCTACTCTATATGCCGCTGCTGATATAGTCACGAATGCTCACATGACATATATCATTTTATGTAACGAATTGATATACTCATTCGCAGATGAGGAAACAGTAGCTTGGAAATCTTAAGTGAAACTGTCTTCAGGTCAAAAAGAAAGTCAGTTCTGAGCTGAAATTCAAACCCAATCTGATTCTAAAGGAGAAGGCAGGTGCTAAAGAAAATCAAAGCAGTGCGGGGACACACGGGAGGGGTCCAGCACCTATCAGCAAAGATGGGAGGGGATTCAGAGAAGAGAGAGCTGTGCCCAAGGGGGGACGTGGACCCCTTTCCTTGAGAGCCCTGATTGGGTGGCAGTAGAGGACTCTCAACGCTGCATCTGGCCTGGCGCTCAGGGGGTTTGTCCCCCATCACTCACTCCACCCCTCTTTCATGAACTGACTGGACCTAGAAGGAGAGATCCATGGGGTCGTATAAAACCAAAACACAGAGCTAAGTTCTGAGAGTGAACAGGATTTTTTTCAGCCTGGCAGAGCTAGTTGGTGACCCATAACAGGGTATAAAATTCTTTTCGTTTGCAGAATAGGGTGGTTACATAACGCATAATAGCACCATAGGAGATGTGTCCCAGCTGAGGTAACCAGCCCCTCTTTCCCCCACACATTGGGTTGATGAAACAGCATTTAATTGGGCTCCATCGCTTTGACTTTTATGAAGTTCTGGACAAGAACTAGGCTGAAGCTTTGCTCTATTAATGGGACCGGAAAAGCATTTGTAAAGTGATTTGTTTATATAAACAGGGATGGGGGTTTATAGCTCCTTAAGAGAACATAAATGATGCTTAGGAACTTAATAATAACCATGCACCTACAAGATCAGGGATATGCCAACTATAAATATCATTTTTTCTGTAATTTAAGCGGGTCTCCCAAAGCCACCTTCCTGACAATTCTTGGTTAGTTAATGACACTTCTCACCGTCTGTGTTAAAAGCAAATAATTATTTAATCCAGTCAGTTAATTAAATAAATATATAATCATATAATTTCTTTTCACATAGTGTATGATCCCCGTGGGCCAGCTCACCATTGGTCTGAATCGGTGAATGAAGTTTTATTCCTTTTATCCTCTTGATATTCAGCAACATCTGATCAAGCTTTCTTTCCCCCATTGTTTTTTTTTTTTTCCTTTTAAAGAAACAGTTCCTTTGGGGGCCTGTATTTAGCAGTCTACCCAGTCTGTATATTTTAACACTCAAGATCCTAAGTAGTAAAATAGAATATATATTTCATGTGTGTATCCAGAGTGCTCATTTCCAAACCACATAATTACCGTCTTCTTCACACTGATGAAAAGAGTTGAGCAAACACAGAAATAAATATCAGAACTGAAATCAGGAAAACTTGGCCATCCTTTTTTGTCTCCTCCCACTTAGCTGGCTCTGCTTTCACTATTAGGGGTACCAGGGGCAAGTATTAGGTGTACTGATCCCCAGAGTAGCTCCTACGGGCTTTGAGATGTTGCCAAGAAAGGGGCTCTAGACCATGATACGAGATGAGCTGAAGGCCATGTGTGGCCTGGGATTGATGCCGAAAGCTCAGCTTCTCTGTACACCGGTGCCAAATCGCATCTCGGAGACAGAGTTTTGGACAAAGTAGAAAAGGAGAGCTTTATCACTTTGCCAGGCAAAGGGGGCCACAGCGGGCTCCTGCCTCGAAAAACTCTGTGTCCCCACTTGGGGAGGATAGTGAGAAGTTTTACAATAATGGTTCAAAGAGGGCATGATCAACTCGTGGACATTCTTCTGATGGGTTGCTGGTGAGGTAAGTAGGCGTCAGCATCATCAACCTTCTGGTTCCAACTGGTCTCGGGTCTCCCTGCTTGTGGGTAGCATACCAACCTTAATCATTAACTTCTCCCACCTGGAGGGGTTTCAGTATTTGCAAAACAGCTCAAACATATCCTGTGTATCTGTTGATGGGGAACCAGGACCTTGCCCCAAGGCTGCACTGTTGTATCTCTTGACTGTTTCTCCCTGGTCTCACATTCCCTCCCATCCCTAATTAACAACTGTTTGAATCTGCCCCTTGGAACTCAGGGAAGGCCATGGAGGCTGAATGAAAGCTACTTCCTCTAATCAAAGAAATGGGGGACACAGAAAAGCTTTGTGCCCGGGAGCCCCATAGGGCCCTGCTTGGTATCAGGATCCTTTGGTTAAGTTTCATGCCACTGGAGAAACACACCATCGGGTAGATGCATTTGTGTTGCTTGTGCTTTGCAAAGATGTATAAAACCTTAGCTGGCCGTGATAATTTTGCTATAGCAGTACCACCCCATACTTGTACCATTCCATTCCCCCATGACTTCTCTCCATCACGGATCATCAACAGAACCGTGCCTATGGTGATCATCCATCGGCATTATTTTGTTCAAGCTGTAGCTCTGATTGGCTCAGAAGGAAACTTTATCAGCTTGGGGCTTAGACCTTGTAGCCTATCAGGTTAACACTTCTCAGATTCCTTGTTTTGGAGTAAATACACCAGTACAGGATTATTTGGCATTGTTGCTGGCACAAAGTCCTTTGAGTAGGGCTTTTGTCACCCACCTCCATGTTAACAATACAAGCTATTTCTGGTACAGATTTTATTGGGCAACACTTTGGAAGGAAGTGACTATAAATGCCAGTGACTGCCTCCCTGGGCTTGAGTCCCGTAAGTAAGCAGCCTTGGATGGATGCTCAGGTCTTGATGCTAAAGGCAACTGCTTTGTTTACAAAGATCCAGTGCTTTCCAAACGTCTGTGCTGGTCTCAGTGGCGTTCTGCCTGTCAGTCAACTTCAATTGTCTGCTAAGTCGGATAACCGATGGGAAAGAAGTAATAGAATGATGTTTTTTTAAAAAAAGTGATTATTCAAATTAAAAGTTTCAAGCAGATGAAAAGGAAGCGTGTGGAGGCAGAATCATGGGAATTGCCTGGCGGTCCAGTGGTTAGCATTCGGCGCTCTCACTGCCGTGGGCCTGGGTTCAATCCCTGGTCAGGGAACTAAGATCCCCGCAAGCCGCACGGTGCGACCAAAACAAACAGACAGGAAAAACAACCCACCCAAAGGAAGCATGTGGAGAGCCAATATGAACAAGCATGGAAGCTGGATGGACCCAGTGTTAAAATACCCTGCACTGGCCTTCTCTTAATAGATATGAATGGAGCCCTGGAAGAGTCAAGAAGGGCTGAAAGGAGAGTCGAAACATACTTGGCTTATCTAATGAAATGTTTTTGACATTCCCTTTGCTACCCAACCTGGTAATGAATGGCTTACTGAAAACCGTGGAAAACCATGTTCCTTTTTTATGACAGTTTTCACTGGCAGCTGAGAAGCTCTGTGTGGCTCTGGTTACCGCCGGTCAAGAAGGAGGAACGTGAAAATAATGGGTGGAATGGAGGTTGGGGGCTGTCCTGTGGAAACAAACATGAGGTTAGTGCCCTTCCATTTGGGAAAGGCAAAGGTCAGGGCAGGACATGATCAGAATCTGAAAATCGTGAGAGTGTGGATCACGTGGGTGAGAGCTGTTCACTTCTCTAAACGTCGGTGTTTATGAAAAAGGAAACATATGGGCTTCCCTGGTGGCGCAGTGGTTAAGAACCCGCCTGCCAACGCAGGGGACACGGGTTCGAGCCCTGGCGGGGGAAGATCCCACGTGCCGCGGAGCGACTAAGCCTGTGTGCCACACACAGATAAGGGCTTACTGAAGCCCACATACCTGGAGCCCGTACTCCACAACAAGAGAAGCCACCACAATGAGAAGCCTGTGCACCACAACGAAGAGTAGGCCCCGCTCGCTGCAACCAGAGAAAAGCCCGTGCGCAGCGACGAAGACCAAATGCAGCCAAAAATAAAATAAAAGAAACAAAATGTTTTTAAAAAAGGAAATATAACATCACCAACAGATCAAAACAGACACGTGAAATTTGTTGTCCCCGAAAATAGTTGGTACTGGTTGGTAGGAGGGAAACTGGATCAGAATGGCTCTTTAAAAAAAGACCACTCTGCTTGCAACGGTGGAAGTGGCCGCAGGACATGTTTAAGAAATGATGAAAGGGCGGAATTGTATCTGCCAGAAGGATTAGGGTAGGTTTCACAGAGGAGGTGTTGCTTGACTTAAAACATGAAGGATGAGTAGAATTCTACTGCGTAGGCAGTAAAATCTGAAACAGCAGGCACAATATTTTAATGGTGCAGTAAGAGAGGATTGACAGTGGGCTTGGCGGGTTAGGTGGGGGGGCGGGCATAGAACTGAGATATAAGAAGGAAGAATCAACAAGACTTGATGACTAATTGGATACCTGGTGAGGATCTTGGCTTGGTTCCTTCAGAATCTGACCTTGAAAAGGGTCCTTACCATCTGGAACAGAAAACTGGCTTCATGGCTTAAGCCATCGTTGGTGACTCCAACTAACAAGTAAGGTGTGGGCCCAGACTGAGGTGATACAGAAACTGGGTTCAACCTACTCGACCTCCAGGTCTAGGAAAAACCATGCAGCGGGTCTGCCTACAGCCACAGGGGCCCTCACGTCGTCATGGGGGTACTCAGAGGGCACCATGATAAACACAAGGAAAAGACAGATGCTTTGAGGAAGGGAGGGAAGATAACTTACCTGTTCATAATTTAGATTTTAATGTTGCTTTGAAATGGAAGACAGCCCTCCTGTCTTCTGGGACCAGATGCTGGAAAGAGACATCTGGTTATAGAGTTGTCCTGGGCATGTTGGGTAAATTCACGTTTAAACAACGATTTCAAGTGAACTGAGGAAGACAGAGAACAGATGCCAGTGTGTTTTTCCCTTTTCCTAAGGAAACTCTCGAACCCAGGGATTTCTCACCCTCAGCACTCCTGACATTTTGGACTGGATAATTCTTTGTTGTTAGGGTGCTGTTTTTATGTGTTGCCAGATATTTGTCAATATCTCTGGCCTCTACCCCGAGCAGCCCAGCCCCAGCTGTGGTGACCAAGGATGTCTCCAGGCATTGACAGGTGTCTCTAGAAATTGACAAATGTCACCTGGAGGGGCAAAAAAAGAACCACGGCTCTACACGAATGGTTCTTGAATTTTCAGGTGCATAAGGCTCACCTGGGGACCGAGTTCAAATGCGCATTCCAACTCAGTAGGTCTGGGGTGGAGACTCTGCATTTCCAGCAAACTCCCAGGTGATGCTGATGCTGGCGCTCCAAGGACCTCACTTTGAGTAGCAAGGTCTTCACACTGCCCAACTTTTCTCCTGCACAGGCTCCCACTGCACAGGGTGGAGCCTGGGTGGCAGCAGGGACCCCCCACACACACACCCCAGGACCCCCTTCTTGTCATCTCAGCAAGGACGTCCACCAAACAGGGGGCCTGCTATTCCATGTCCCGTTCTCCACATTCTCGGTTGGGGAGGCATGGAGTAAATTAACGAGGCACAACTCAACTATATTGTTATGCCTCCAATGTCCCACCGGAAGCCTTGGAGAGGCCCGGAGTTGCTCACACGTCAGCCAAGGCAGCTGTGTCTCAGTCCACGGGGCGCAGGTCAGAGGGCACAGCAGCTAAGGGGACCAGATGGTCTGTGCCGTGTTTGTGGGCACGTGCATCCCACACTCACACAACGATTTCCACATTTGTTCCTTCCCTCCGGAAACGGAATGGCCATTTTTAAATGCAATAGCACTGAAGGCTCTTTTTCTTTCCAGTCTGTGCGCCATTGAGCCTTCAGATGTGAATATGTTTAATCACGGAACTTTCTTTAAAAGTCCGAGCAGCCGGCTTTATTTGGAAGCCAAGGAGGGTCATGATTTGGAGCAAAATGAAAAGATATCTACGCCCACTTTCACCCACCCTCTAAAAAGGGATTCCTAGCCAAGCCATTGTTTCCCATTAAATGCAGATAATTACAGGGGGTGTCATGTATTAAGCACTGAACTATTAACACATTAGGGTTAAAACACAGAGAGGCTGGTTGAGAGCCTTTATTCCAGGCCCCTGCACCCAGAGCTTAGGGAGCGGCAGACTCCCAGGGCCCTTTGCAGGCCCATCTGTTCTCAAGCCCTGAAGGCCCTGAGACGGGCTTGTTTGTTATCCTGAGAAGTCCTTCCACCAAATCGAGGTCCTGCTAAGCCGTAAACCCAGGTGTGTAGTCTTCTCTTTGCTGATATATGCTATTTTTATTCCAAAACAGACCCATTTTTTTTTTTCAACATTGAAAATGAGGCTGGTAACACGCCCCACCCCATCCCCTTGTTGGTCTCCCTAAGCCACAGGGAGCCCCTGAGCAATTACGGTTTCCACACCACAGCTTTGCCTCATTCCCGGGCAGACACATTTGACACAGCCTGGAACCTACATCTCTGTCTAAGGCTCAAGACGATCTTCAAACCTGCGCTTTCACCCTGCGTCGCCTTTAAATTCCAGAACAAACTCGTGACCATGACCAGCCCCTGCACGAATGTTCGGGTCGTGGATCTGAAGCCCTGCTTTTCAGTGGCTGGGTAACCTTGGGTGATTTGCTTAACCTCTCTGAATCGGATTTCTCCCTGGGCAGATGGGTGTGATGACGCTTCCCTTTCAAGGTTATTGTGGGCCATCGGGAAGGGGTGAGGGTCAGAGGGGTGCCTCTTCGCCAGGTGTGGACCCCACCCAGCAGGATTTCAGGCTGATGAGATTTGGGGGAGCTGAACTGGCCACAGTTACGCTCCCACCCCTGACCCTAACCCTTCCCCAACCCTGTCCTTTCCCTCGCTTTTCTTCGGGTGGAATGGCTCTCACAGAATCACACATCAGGAGCACCCTCCCCGCCCCGCCATCTGCCCCGCACCTGTGAACAAGTAGCTCTGATGAGGTACTGAATCCATTTCTGCTGACCAAGCGGTTTCACCAAACTGCAGCCATTCATGGCCAGGGCGGGGAGTTCAGATGCCACATCCCTTTCTGGGGCTGTGAGCGAGGTTGGGGAGGGGAAAGAGGAGACTCAGCCCAGCTGGGTCCACACACTACAAGACTGGCTTCATGAGCAGACCTGCACCAGTTCCCCGTTTTTTCTGTTGGTGTAAACCCTGCCCTCGGGACTCTCAGAGACTCAGGCACCATCCGGGCAAGTCCACATCACATGAGTTAGAAGCCGCGCGCAAGGGATGCCCGAACCCCCGCTCCGTCAGCTGGCGTGAAGGCAGCTGCCTCCGGTCAGCCTCCTCCAGACTCTCCTCCTTGGTCTGTCTCACTTGCGTGAAGCCAGCTCCCAGAGCTGCCGTTGAGCAGATGCAAACATCCGACGCGGCTGTTCTCTCCCCGGTCACAGCAAAACAGTCTCCCTCTACCCACTTCAGCTGGAACATCTTATTTAAAGTTCACACCCGAGGAGACGAGGGTGTTGATGGCCAATTGCCTCTAAATGAGCAGAAAATTGCGAGGCCTCCTCCCTTTGGATAACAGCTGTGGGGTCTGTGTCCGTCTGTCTGGCCTCTGCCAGCCCTGATGCTGCCTCTGGGTAGAGGACCACCTCGGGCGAGCCACCGACCGCCAGCTACTGCCTCCTGTACCCAAGGAGAGCGGCACACCAGCTACTGCCTCCTGTACCCAAGCCCCCGTGGTGTCCCTTTGAAGATGCACAGAGAAGTAAGTCCCTGCTGGGCGAGGGTGGGGCTCATGTCAGTCATCTTCCGTTCCTTTAAATGCCACTCAAGGGAAGCAATCTGAGCTGTAGGAGAAGAAGGGCCTTCCTGGCTTTTCCGGGCTTAGGGACGTGAGGGCTGGAGAGAGACCTGGCTGGGGCAGGGTTTTTTCCCTCCCAGTCTGCTGGGCTGCGAGCAGGGATGAGAGCAAGGAGCAAGGATGCTGAACAGATTCCAAGGCCTGCGGTGCTGAGATGAGGCTGTAGGGGACCCCGTCTTTCTTGCATTGTGACTTATTTTGCTCCATTTCTTAGTAACCCCCTCCCATCCGAACGCACCCTATTTCTAATATATATAGAATATTTCGGATTATAAAAGGAACACCTACCCTTTAAAGAAAGTTTGGAAAACGCAGAAGGGTATTAAAAATTACTCAGAATCCCAGTAAACCCTTTGAGAGCAACTGATGTAGCCTCTCCCACTGTACGTATCCCCCCGCCCCCGCTTTTTTTTTTTACAAAGATGTAATCACATTATATATTAATTATAAATCTCTTGTTCCCTTAATGTTGTTTTGTGAGAATTTTCCACAGCATTAAAATATTCTTCGAAAGATCACATAGAATGACTGCAGGGCATCCAGCCTTGGGAGGTGACATGATTTATTCAACCCACCCCCCGTCGATTCCATTTAGCTTGGTTCTCATTTTATACTATTATAAACAATACTGTGATGATAATCGTTATACATAAATCTCTGCTGTCTGTAATTATTTCCCTTAGATAGATTGCTATGATTAAGCAATGACTAAGTCCAAAGAGGTGCATGTTTTAAGACTCTTACTATATCTTAAGTCAATTACATCACTGATTGCCCTAAAGAGACACTGTCCCATTTTATTTCTTCTTTTCTGTGTTGCCTGTTCATGTCCACAGCCTCTTTTTTTTTCCCCTGAGGAAGTTCATCTCTTCTTTATTTGCAAGAGCTTTTTTATATACCTTAAAACTACTGTTTTTTTTATAAAGTGTTAATTATGGGCGAACGCACAACATAAAAGTCACCATCTTAACCATTCTTAAGTGTACAGATCAGAAACGTTAAGTATACTGACCCTGTTGTGCAAATTGGCGCCGCCATCCATCTCCAGAACTTACTCATTTTGAAAAATGAAAACTCTGTCCCCACTGAACAAGTCCCCATTCCCCCACCCCCAGCCCCTGGCACCCATCATTCTGCTTTGTGTCTCTATGAATCTGACCCCTCTAGACACCTCCTGTACGTGGAATCATACAGTATTTGTCTTTTAGTGACCGGTTTATTTCACTCAGCGTAATGTCCTCAAGGTTTATCCATGTTGTAGTATGTGTCACAGTTTCCTTCTTTTTTAAGGCTGAATAATTTTCCATTGTATATGTGGACCACATTTTGTCAATCTGCTCATTCCTTGATTGTCACTTAGGTTGCTTCTACCTTTTGGCCATTGTGAATTAACTCTGCTACGAACATAGGTGTACATTTATGGTGGGTTTTGACATACGCGATTCTAAACATTTTTATAAAATCTGCTCCATTCATCTTTCCTTTCTTTGTGCTTCCTCTCTGCCCTCATGTGTAGACATGTCTCGATCAGCCAAGGTTGGGAAGATCTTCACCAACAGTTTCTTCTACTTCTTTTACTAACTCATTTTTTCCTATTAAATTCTGGACTCCGACTGGAACATGTTTTGATGAATGGCGTATGTTCTGCTCAGAATATGTTTGTCTGCAAGAAACACAAACCCACTCAACATACCTCGAATAAAAAGAAGCTTATTCAACAACACAGGGGTGTCTGGGGGCTGCAGAAACTCCTGGGCCTCCTGGGAACGGGGCCAAGAGTCTCTCTCTGGGGCCTTTCTCTTTGCAACAACGTTCCTCTTTCTGGACCAGGTGTTTCTGCTCCCACTTGGTTTGGGAATGCACAGAATCTCGGGGTGTCTTGACACCAGCATCAACTCTGTATGACTTTACACGTCCAAATACTCTGACTGGGAATGCTTCAGACTCTTAATTTATATTCTTGAGAGCAAAACAGCGACTGGTTCAGCACAGTTCATGGGTTGGTTTGCCTGTGCCTGTTTCTCATTTCTGGCTCAATCAGCTCCAGCCAGGAAAGGGGAGACGGTCGTCTGATACAAAATAACCAAGGTTTCCCTCTTTATTAGGAAATTAGTGTGGGCCTTCCAAAAGGATGTATGTCTGGGCAAGCATCCCAGTACGTCTGTTTGAGGAGAACCTGTAGACATGAGTCCAGTTTTCCCCACCTAGATAACCAATACCTTTATTTCTTCCTTTCTTTTCTCACCAGTAGCAATAATGGAAGTGAAGGGCATCAGTGCCATAAGGAACAGGGCAAGTGCTGTAGGTACTCAGAGTTGGGACCAGGTCATGGCCCCCTGGGTTCAGGGGACTTTCACCTTTTCCGTGTCATGGGGAGAACAGGCTACATGCCATAGCTGATTTCACCTGCAGGACTTGCCAAAGGGTTGCTTGGGCCCAGGATATTGGACACAATATTCTTTTTCACTTCTTGCCATTGAGCTGAAATCCTTGATCCCATATTCCTGGGCCCAGTTCTTTGGAACATGACCTCCACTGACCTTCTTTCTGATGCTTTCCCCAATTTCCCTTTCTTGCCATTTAATATGTCTTTATTTCTCATGGCAGCCTGAAGCTGATGAAGGGCTACAGGCCAGGGGTAAAACAATGTTCTTCTCAAATCTTGCCTACCTACATGACTAGCTGTGCAGTTTGGGACAAATTATTTAAAACAGGGAAGATTTTATTTTGTTTATGTGCCATATGGAACTATTGAGGTGTAGAGCAGGAATATGTTATCTTCAGTAGAACTCCCCAAATTTTTTTCAAAGTGGTTCCCCCCAGCAGTGAATGAGAGTTCTGCCTGCTTCACATCCCTCACCAACATGTGGTATTGCCGGTCTTTTTAATTTTAGCCATTCTGGTGGGTGTGTAATGGTATCTCATTGTAGTTATAAACAGCAGTTTTTTAAGCCTTAAAACCTTGCTCTTAAGCCTTAGGTCATCCACCAATGAGATATGTGAATAGGAGCAAGATACCGAAACACTTGGAGATTCAATTTCCTCAACTACAAAGTAGGGGATACTCTTGTCCACCTCCAGAGGTTTTATGAACATTGAATGAGATAATGATTACAAAGCAGAGGGTCTGGCTCATAAAAACCCTCAGTATTAAATAATAACTATTGTGGCTATAGTTGTTATTATTATTGCTATTATTAATATTATTATTACTGCAATTGATATAATCCAGGTCAAGAAATCCCCTATTTGGTTAAGGTTGTCCTGCATATAAAGACATTATTGGTTGAAATTGTCAAATATACATATATATATAAACATATATATACACACATACACATTTTTTTAATGGTTTAATGTTCTCTAAGGCAGTTGGCATTGATTAAAGAAGAATTATGAAGAAGAAATTCATTTAATCCATCAACAACTATCCAGTGGGTACAACCTACGTGCCCAGCACTATTCTAGATACTCGGCTTCCCTTCTTGTGGAAGGTAAGCTCTGGGTTTAAGAAGAGGAATAGACAATAAACAATAACCAAAGAGGTGAACAAGATAGTTTTACATAAGGCTCCATGGATATGATGAAAGTAAAATGATGTGATAGAGAATGTCAGGGAGCCTACGGTAGATGGGGTGATTAGAGAAGGTCTCTCCCAGGAGGTAACATTTGCAATCAGACCTGAATGATTAAGAAGGATCTGGGCTCGCACAGATCCGAGGCCTGGGTATTCCAAGGTTGAGGGAATGGCAAGTGCAAGGCTGTAAGGCAGGCATGAGCTGGGCACATTGGAATAACAGAAGATCCACCGTGGCTGTAGTGGGATGGGGAGGGGGAAGCTGGCAGGGCCGTGGCATGCAGGGTCTTGCAGAGTATTTTACATTTTTCTTAAGTGTATTATGAAGCCATGCAAGATATTTAGAAGAGGCATAGTGGGATCCGATGTCTCTTTTTAGGAGATTACTTTTAAGTGTGCTCTGTAGAGAATAGATAGCTGTGGGTAGAGAGGTAGGTCGGAAGGCTGGTCCTACTGTCGCAGGAGGTCAGATGAGAGGTAGTGGTGGCTTTGAACTAGTAGGCGGCAGGAGAGACGGAGAGCAGTGGGTGGGTATCAGATGCATTTTGCAGATGGTCCTCAGAGAGCTCGCTGATGATGGGAGGATGAGATAAAGAGAGGAATCAAGGCTCTAGGACTGGGTAGGTGATGGTGAGGAAGAGTAGGTAGAAATGGTTTTGGGGGCTGTAGAAGCAAAGTTTTCTTCTGATCGTTGTTATGGGTTGAATCGTGTCCTTCAAAAAGATCTGCTGAAGTCTGAATCCTTGTGAACGTGGCCTTATTTGGAAATAGGATTTTTGCAGATGTAAGCAAACGAAGATGACGTCACGGTGAAGGAAGGGTGGATGCGTCCCCTGCATCGGCAGGCGGACTCTCAACCACTGCGCCACCAGGGAAGCCCCTCCCTGGAGCTTTGAATAATTGTGAACCTAAGACTCTTCCTTTCCTTTCTCCTTGGAGTATTTTGAAATAGTATACTAGAGGAGGTTTGCCCCTCTAGTAATAATCATTGTTATAGTAACAATTTATTGAAGAAGTGTAAAATGCTCTGTGCTTCACATGCATTCTTGCATCTAATTTCATACTTGTCACATCCTCATGAGGCAGGCAGCATTCCCATTTTATGGATGAGAATAACTGAGGCTAAGGACGGGTAAACGGTTTGTCCAGAGCCACATGGCTGGTGTCAGAGCCAAGTTGATTTGTTGGAACCCTGTGCTCTTACCTCCTGTCTATTACTGAGACATGTCTGGGTCATTTGAATATGAATCTTCTCTCATGGATAACTTCTCAGATATATGTAATAGCCCACACATTAAATTGTCTTCCCATTGGGATATAGTCAGAAAAAAATTATAGCCCCCCAAATTCTCTCCTCTCCAGTTACTTCTTCTGCTCTCTCTCAGGCAGAAGGGTCTCTCTTGTGTGTTTTGGAAGAGATGGGGTCCCTTGAGTGGTGGCTAGAATCATGGCTTTCCCAGAAGCATGATGGAATGAATGGAACCCCAAGAATATGTAGTGACATAGGATTTAGGTTCTGTCCTAAATCACAGGTTAGTCATACTGGGACTTTGTATCATTATTGAACCTCTCTGAGACTGTTTATTCATCTGCAAAATGGAGATAATATTGTCTTCAAATACTTTCCCTAGATAGTAACAGGCATTCGTTGGCAATGTCTCCATGTAAGGGCACGTGATAAAACTCCGTAAGATGGTAGAGTTTTTCAGCATCATTCCATTGACCCCCCCCCCACACACACACACACTAATTTGGACGCACTCAAAGGAAGCTCAGTGTTTTCTGCAGAGTAGGAGAAGAGGACAGAGGGGAAAGCAGGCCCCAGTCACCCCATGGCTAAGCCACTCCCTATAGATCTGCATTGCGATAACAAGAGAGAGTCTGAGTAATTCACAGATGTCCTGATTGACCCCTGTATCTACCCTAATCTCCTAAAAGGTTTGGGGCAAGGAAGGATTCTTCCCTCCCAGCATCCTTTGCCTCTTCTACCCAGACCTTCTTCAGGCCTCCTCTTGGCCGGTGTCCTGCTCTCAATGAGACACAACTGAATTGGTGTCATAGGCAGAGACGGGAATTTGGTTAGATGCTGGGCATCTTTCCAAGAGGATTACAGCCAGCACATCTAAAGAGAAAATAAATGGCACACCGGGGGCCCCTGAAATAGAAATCAACCTCTGCACTCTTTCCTCCAGTACAGAGGAGGCCGTGGGCTGCGTGGGCACTGGGGAGAGCTCTGATCTGGGAAGATGCGGATTTTTGTCACAGCCAGCAGTGATCTTGGACTGTTCGTTCTCCCTTCCGAGCCCCAGTTTCCTCATCTGTAAGACTTGAGGCTAGAAAAGGTGACCTTGAATGCTCCTTCAGTTGTAGCATTCTTTGATTCTATCCCAGTGGCTGGTGGAGGAGGGCTTCGTCCTTCTAAAATCCCTGAAGATTAATGCCGTCACCAATAAGGCTCGCCCTCATCCCCTTGGTAAATAATTAGGATGCACTAGAGATGTGGTTTTCAAACTTTTATTTTTGAGTCACATAATGCTTCCTTTTTAAAAAAAAATCTTACCCCAAAGCATATGTAACATAGAAGAGACCACAGCAGAGCCCCCTACTGCAGTGGATGAAGTTGACCTGGAGTTTGCCCTTGGCCACAGCTGGAGACCTCTACAGAGTACATATTGATGTTTTTGTTTGTCTGTTTGTTTGGTTTGGTTTCAGGCACAAAGTACCAGTTTTCTTAAATCCAAATTAGCCAAACTGGTGATTCAGAGGACATTAATTTGAATTGAAAGGGGTTCTTTTATGAATCACTTTCTGGAGGATTTGTTCCCTAGTGCAGTCAGTGGTTACCAAGCTGTATTCTAGGTTCTGCCCCTCCTCCACCCTGCTCGAAATCCTCATTCTTCTGTATCTGATGAGATGCCCCTACTTTCCTAGGGCACAACGATAATAGGATGAAAAGCACCAAATTGAAAGTCAAGATCGGGGGTGGGGTGGGCCAGTTTCCAAAACTGTCTCCCAGTGTGACCTTGACAATGCCTCGCCTCCCCCTCTCTGGGTTTACGTTTCCTCCTTTGTCAAATGAGAATATCGGGCAAGGTGGTTCCCATACTGTTCTGGCGATCTGGGATTGCTTGCCTGGTCCCTCAGAGCCATGGACACCTGGCCTTCACCAGGTGGGCCGCACACCTGGCCCCCATCCCCAGGTCTCCCGGCTATGGGGTCAGCAGAGGGAAGACGCCAGAGGGGAGATCTTTGGGGTTGCCCAAAGTATTTGCCAACAGCTCTGCTGACTGCACAGACTCTGGAGGAAACTGTCCCCCTGTGCTTGTGCGAGCAAGCACTAGAATTGTCACATAAAGCATTCCCAGCGGCTGCTCTCTAGAGATTTTTAAACTAGTCGTTGTCAGTGCAATCTGCAGTTCGACCTGGCCTGCCCCCAGTTTACCTTGGTAGAGCTAGCTCAGAGCTGCTTTATTCACTCAACCAAAGATGTCTGCATGGAGGAATGCGGGCCTCCTGGCTCCCAGCCCCAGATCCCTCGTGGAGCCATACGTGTGTGCTCTTGGGAACTAGAAGGAACCCTAGGGTTTCCTGGGGGAAGAGCTCTCAGGCCAGATAGCAAAGCCCAAGCTCTCTGCAGCTCCTGCTCGTGACTCTCTCTGGCCTGAGGTCAGCTGAGGGCGCACACAGAATAAGAAGACCCCAGGGAGTTCCCTGTATGGGAAAGAGGAAAGACCGTGGTCTCGATGTGAATAGGAGCTCCCATTTATTGAGGTTTATTGGTGCGGAGTATTAGACAAAACGATTTATACACAGGATCTCGTTCAATCCTTACCACCATCCCGCCAGGTGGGTATTAGGATCTGCGTTAGATAAATGCCGTGTCATTTACACAAGGAGAAGTGTCCCCTCTCACTTCCTGGCCCCTATACTTCTTTTTACAAAATGACAGTTATTAGAGGGGTTTTTTTTTTTCATATTAGGAAGTACAAAGAGAAAAACAAAGAATGGCCCATGATCCCACTCCCTTATCCCCAATAAACTCTGTCAACAGTACAAAAAGAAAAATAACACATATACGCATTTAGGAAATTCAAACAGTACAGGAAGTAATAAAACTCAAAGGTAAACACATCCTTTCCTTCCAGACCCTCTCCCCAGAGGAAAGATAGTTTTGGTATTTCGTTTAGAAGATTATTTGCAGAAAAAAAAAGTTTTGTATAAACCAGTCTACCTGCAACGGGTCTCTATGTAGTCTCTCTGTGTATATTATTTTCATTTTTACTTTACACGAAAGGCATAATACTGAAACACTGCCCTACACTCTGCTTTCTTTTCCACTTTCTGTACCTTAGAGCTCTTCCCACATCGGCACACACAGCCCTGCCTCGTTCTTTTTTAACAGCTGTGTAGTATTCCATTGTTTGGACAGATTCCAGTTGACTTAGCCCCCCATTGACAGAAAGTATTGCAGTCAAGGCTGCACTGTCTAGCCTGGTTCATATCTTATGGAAAAACTTGAGAGCATATATGTAGGGAAAATTCCTAGTAGTGAGATACTTAAGTCAATGGCCTGTCCTTCAAAGAGGCACCACTAATTTATACTCCCACCAGCAACAATGAGAAAGCCCGTTCCCCTGGCACTGGGTCTCATCAGATGCTTCAGTTTTGCCAAATCGATTCATCTTTTGAAAAAGATAGCTCATGTTTTGATTTGCATTTTCTTAATTATGAGTTAAGGTTAAGCACATTTTTATATCTCCATTGACTTTAAAATTTTTTTCTTTCTTTTTTTGGGGGGCGGGGAGAGTAATTCCCTATTCATATTCCTTGTGCATTTTTTTCTAGTATATTATTATTATTGTTGTTGGCTATTGCTATTGAAATGATGGAGCTTTTTGTAAACAAAGGGAAACCCCCTTCTCACGTAAAACCCCAGGGTTTTACATATGTTTTGATGTTGGTCTGTGGCCTGTTTTCCCGTGAAGAAGGTCAACAGTGAAGTGGCTGCAGAGCAGGGCCCTGGCCAGCACCGTCGAGCTCCCTGCCAGCTTCCCAGAGGCCAGCTCCCTGTCTGTTCTGAGCACATGCAGTGCACTGCAGGCAGGCTGTAAAGATGGAGCACCGTTCCCCCTATCGCGGAAGCTACTTCTGGTTTTATTTCATCACAATAATATATTTTTATTGCCCTATTTGCATACCAGATTTTCCAGGGCAACTCCAGTATCACTCAAATTTATTTAGGTCAATAAAGACAATTTGTTAAATGTTATGTACAATCTAATTTACCAATCTTTTCTTAATGAAGTTTTGGATCTCTGAACTGTAAAGATTACAAATCAGTATATCCATGATTTTAGAAATTCTGTACTTTTACTCGTTGCTTGACAGATTTCATCATTGGGCAGCTTTTTCTTCTCCCAGTGAGGACTTGAGGATATTTTAGTCTCTGAGTTCTTAAAAACTGGAAACTCTCTGTTTCCTTTATTGTTGGAGAATAATTTGGAAGTGAGTAAAATACTTGGGTAACCTTTCCATCTGTGTGTCTATCGATCATCTATTTAATCTATGTATTCATCCATCATCTATCAATGAATCTATCTGTAGCTATCTTAGAAACAAAATAAGATAATTATTTAGGAGTCAGACATGTCCCCGGAAGTATCTGTTTTCCTGAAGTCAGTATTTATCACATCCATGAATTTCTTTGTACTTGTATAGCACTGCATTTGTACATATTTAAATAATACAGTGGTGTGTTGCATGTTTTTAAACTCTCTGTGATGTCATCCTCTTTGCCTTCAGCTAGTTTAGTGTGGCTCTCAACATAACTAAGAATCGTCCCTGTTGATACTTACAGCTCTGATTCATTTTATCTGCCCCATTGTATAGGATTACATTGTCAGAATATACCGCGATTTATCCCTTTTCTTCTGGTAGGGAATACAGGGTTTTTTCCCCAGTTTGTCTTTTTTAGAAACAATGTTGTCCATGAACATGCTTGTGTGTATCTCCCTATGCGCACGCGTGAGGATTTATCTCGGGCATAGACCTGAAGGTGAAATTGTCGGTTCAGTGGTGCATCTGTTGTCAAGTTTGTTAGCCGTCACCAAAGTTCCTTCCAAAGCAGTTGTACCAATTTGCACTCCCGCCAGAAGTGTGCAAGAGTTCTTGTTTCTGCTTATCCGTGTCCAGAGTCCCAGGCATTTTCATTTTTGCCAGTCTACTGGGTGCGAAATGATGTCTCATTATGGTTTTAATTTGAATTTCCCTGATTACCTGTGAGATGGAACACCACTTTATGTGTATTGGCTCTTCCGGTTTTCACTTCTATAACTTGCTTTTTCATCTCTTTTGCCTGTTCTTTCTATCGGGTTGTTTTACTTTCTTATTAATTTGAAGTTATTTGTGTGTTCTTGATATTAATACAAATGTATGTTTCTATCCGTTGACTTAGAGTTTCATGATTGCCTTTGCTGTATCAGAGTTTAATTTTTTTCTGCTTTATTAATGAGCACGGACTTTATTTACATTACTGGTTGATATAGAAGTCTCAGATTGTTAAAGTTCGACAAAAAGAAGTATACTTTTGCTTTTAGAAGGTGCTTTTACCAGAAACAGATACAAACCAACCAACCAAACTCAGCAAAACAAGAAGAAACACTTCTTGGATTCTTTTTTTTTATTGAAGCATAATTGATACACAATATTATATTAGTGTTTGACATTTATATACATTGCAAGATGATCGTCATAGTAAGCCTAGTTACCATCTGTCACCGTGCAGACTTAATACAATATTATTGACTATATTCCCCTTGCTGGACTTGATACCCCCATGACTTATTTATAACCGAAGTTTGTACTTCTCCATCCCCTTCAGCCATTTTGTCTCAACCCCATCCCCTCCCCTCTACCGAAATAAAAGTCTCAAAAGTCTTTAAAAGATCGCTTCACTTTCCGTAGATTTAGTGTTTTATGAAGTTGGCTTGTGTTTTCCCCTTTTTTTCCTAAATGGCATTTCACCAGCATATATATATATATATATATATATATATATATATTTAGATCTCTGTCCTTCAAATATATAGTCTGATATTTGACTCAAGACTAAAGTCTTCTACCTGCTCAAAAGAAAATCTGTTAACTTTTAATTATTGTTTCTGAATTATCCCTTCTGTTTCTCTCCTGGGCATCTTATTTTCAATAGATAGTGACTTCTAGAGTTGTCCTTTCTGTCTCTTCCTTCCTGCCATCCTTCTCGTCTCTTCATTCTTCCCTACTGAGTACCCAGTGCATCTCTCTCGTTGGAATTGCCTTCACCTACTTCTTCACTATCCACCCTGCTGTCCATATTTGCAGCTCAGGCAAACTGTCCTGATCAGTTTGTTCCCCGACCCTCCTCCATGGCTGCTGATTGAATTTCACGGATGCGAAATTCTCTTACATCTTATTGAGGTCACCATTCAGATATTACCTTATTTTTTATCCTCCTGTTTCTTGCAGCAAATCTCTTTTATAGAGAAACTTTCTATTTACTCAAGGTCGCTTTCTCATCAGAGCCACCAGCATCAGACAACGCCAGCAGCCCAGCCCCAGGCCTCTCTTTAGCTTTCATCTGCCTCCCACCTGGGGACCATTGTCCCCTCGGTGCTGTTCCTGTGACTGCTGACTTCTGAAGGATGGTGATGGTGAGAGGGCAGGGGCAGATCTGGAGGGAGCCACGTCATCCAGATGCTGCTTTGCAAGTTTGGTCCAGCAGGTGGGGGCGGGCACACTCTCTCTGCAACCTGAGACCACCCTTGTTCCTGATCGGGGGCTGTGTGTTTGTGACGTTGCCACGTGGGTGTGTATTCCTGCTACTTACGTGTGCTCACAGAGCTCCCGCTTACCTCTGCCTGGAGCCCTGCTGGATATAGGGCCATTTCTCTGGAACTGCGATTTGGGCAAAATTTGTACTCCTTTAGCCTCCTGCCTCGATGGCCAGCAGGAGGGCATGGACTTGGGGTCATAGCTGCAGAAAAGAGAAGGGGGCGGCTCTTTGTGTTATGGCTAAAGAATTCTGTGATACCCATTCATAACCATTCACATCATTGACCCTTGAACTCTGCACATCCCCAAGGCAAAGAAGGGGCATTGCCTCTCCTCACATCTGACCGTCCACTTGCATAGGGCTTCAATTTACCAGCCATTCTCTTCACACTGCCCTTGAAGGAAGTGATTGTTCCTTTGGAGGGTACAGAGAACGTAAATCATTCTAGACCTTGACCTCTTCGCATTGGCCTAGATCTGGCTGAAGACTGACCTGCCCATGGTTCTCTGAAACACAGTGGTTCGTAAAGTCTGGCCCCTGGACTTGTGACCATCATCAGCGTCACCTGGGAACTCGTTAGAAACAAAAATGATCCGACCCACTGAATCAGGAATTCCGGGGCTGGGGCTGGGCAATCTGTGCCGTCCAGGTGAGTCTGATGAACTCAAGTTTGAGGACCACGGCTCGAACTAAAGCTGAAACTGCCACCATGCCCTTTCCAGCTGTCCCGAGAGATGCTGTTGAAAAATAGAAAGGCTCCCTGGAGACCTGGGTACCCAGTGACAGGTGTCTAGACTTGGTTTTTGTATTTACTTTTCATCTGAACTCAGTATTCTCCATACCTGTTTGACCATAGAATATTCCGTATTCCTGTTCTGTGCTCCTGGTCCTGCCTCATTCCCCTCCAAACCTTAGTATGTGAAACTCCACACGTCTGAGATCCAACGTCTGTGAACTTGGGAATCATCACGTGGGCTTCTCCTGGCTTAGCGTTGCCCCGGGGTCCTGGCTAAAGCCTCAGAGAAGAATCACAGCTGCACTTGTTCGGACTGAGGGGTGAGCTGGCTAGGGAGAGGGTTGTAGAAAGAGTGTGGATTTAGAGGCGGGTAGACCTGGTCGGGATCCAGGGTCCACCACTGACTAGCTCCATGAACTTGGGAAAGTGACCTTTTTCCACAGGGCTCTTGTGAGGAGTAAACGAAGCCAGGTGCACAGGATGGAACTGACATGGGGTTTGCAGACAGAAGACCAGGGTGCTAGTGATGGTTCAGTCATCTTCCGACTTGACGCCTCTGGCCTCAGTTTTTCCATCAATAAAATGGGGGAATAATAATAATAGACAACTTATCACGTGGTAGTGATGAAAATTTTAAGGAAATAACATATATGAATGATCTTTGTAAACTGCATAATGCTACAGAATGTTCGGCTTCTATGTCAGATTAAACCGTATTTTCAGAGGCTCTGTCCCTTTGTCTGGCACATAGTAGGTGATCGGGTGATTTAGTTGGCTTTCAGTCAAGCACAACCCCAAAGCAGTAGCGCAGTGCTTAACCCTGAGGGACCTTGTTCCAGCTGACAGATAAGAATGAACTGAAGTAGCAAAGGCACTGTTTTATGTGCCATCTTTCTCAGGATTGATTTGTTTATCAAAAATTTTATTTATATGGAGCACAAAAATAAACCAGCCCAAACTCTGCAGGATGTCACAGAGGTTCTGAATTAATGGGGCCCAAATTTATGAGCGTTCAGAATTGTTACTTCCTTTTCTTAACTCTTCTGTTGTCGGGAGGGGCCGTGGGGGGGAAATGACCCGTCCACACGCCGCTTGTCCCCCTCTCCTTCATCCCCTGATGAAGTTGCATTTTTCCAGGACTAGAGTTGGATTTCCTGTGACATGGCTTGGGATATGGGCAGAAGCCTCTTAGTTCAGCTCCAATAATTCTTTTCTATAAAATTCTGGGTTGTGACTACATTATTTTACAGCAAGGGAGTTCCTTGTGAAAAGCTGTGTGCCCTGAGGAAGGAGGTATTTATTCCAGAGTGGAGGGCGTGAGGGAAACAATGGCAAAATTCTCTTATAGTCTTCATGCACTAGGACCACGGTTCTCAGTGTTTGGCCCCTAGGCTCGGCAGCATCAGAATCACCAGGCTACTTGATAGAAATGCAAAACCCTGAGCCCCATCCCAGATCTACTGACTCAGAAACTCTGGGGGCGGGGCCCAGCAGGTGGAACCTGCCCTTCTGGTTTTTCTGATGCACACTCAGGGTTGAGAACCTTTGATCTGGGAGAAGAAGGAAGGAACAGGGCCAGCCAGACGTCACTCTTCAGAGGAAGGATGCTGGATTCCGGAACCTAAATAGTGGGTGGTGCTGGGCCCCCACGAGGACCCCAGCAAATGTCCATTGCACCCACCTGAACAAACTGAAATTCAGTTGTTTATCCATTTACTCTAGGGCAATGGTTCTTCTTCCCTGTGGCACATTAGAACCACCTAGAGACCTCGTTAAAAATACCCTGACCAGCTGAACCAGAATCCCTGGAGTAGTGTCGGGACATCTGTACTTTTAAAAGTTTCCAGGTGATTCTGACACGCGCCCATTTTTGAGATCTAATGCAGAGGGTGCCTCGCTAAGAAAAAATGTGATTTAGGTTGTCTTTACATTTATCATAGATTTTTCTGTTGGAAATGTATTTTACCTATTTGTATTATAAAAATTACATACTCATTATAGAAAAAAAACTTGGAAAATACAGAAAAGTTGAAAGGAGAAAAGCAATAAGACTCATGTTCCAACTATCTAAAGGTGGTAGTCAGTATCAGGTGTGTTTTCTTTCAATCTGTTTGTTTAATACACTGGTTTGCATTTTTTTACAGTGTTGTGATCATACTTAATATAGCATTTTCTTCCACTTTTTTACTTAACATTACATCTTAGGTAGTCTACTGTACATTGTTATAATTGTAAGTACAGTTTTTAATATGCTTTTGTGGCAACATGACAAAAATACAGCTTTCCTCCATTTTCACATGTGCATAGTTCAAGATGGTGTTTAGAGAGCACTTCTTTTCTTTATAATGCCTATATTTCAAGCATATTGTGAAATCCTACTTTGAATATCAGAAACAGAATATTAACTCTTTCTCTTCTCTTTCAATGTCTTCTCCCAGGGTCCTAATCTGTCCTCGGACTTTTCCTCACCCCAACCCCACAGGTAGATGGATAGATGAGGCTGATGAGGGATAAAAATCTTACTACAGAAAGTCAAGAGAGAAAAACACATATTCTCCCAATGTTTTAGAGCCACCACCCTACCTGTCAGCCTCAGCGGATGTTGGATTTCTCCTAAGCCACAAGGCTATAATTCATAGGATGAGGTATGATTCATAAACATACACACACACATAGAGCATTCTGATCAGACCCGCACTTCTATGCTTTGGAAAGAAAGAAGCCAACGGAATAAGACAAGAAAAAGAAAGAAGGAAGCTGGGACAAAGGAAAGGATGGTAGGACAAACAGACTGAAGTTCTGATGTGCTCAGTCAGAAATGCCAAAGTCAAGCCCTTTTTCCCACCTCTCCTTTTAACATAAGCTTCCCAGAACTTTCTTCTTTGTTGCACAGTTATATGTGCGTGTATGTGTGTGTGTGTGTGTGTGTATATATATATATATATATATATATATACACACACACATAAATGTGTATGTATTTAAATTGGTAATATATATAAAGTATGTAATACTTATATATTACATACTTCATATATATACTTTATATGTTTATAATATATATTATATATAAATTTATAAAATAATATATATATATATAATTTTTTTTTTTTCCTTGATTGCTTCTACCTTCTGCTGATTTGAAGTTAAGCTCACCATCATTGTTGGGTGAGCTGGAGCAGCAATGTTTGTCTTCTTGTTGGTGTCCTGGATGCGCCAGGTAATTCTGCCCCATCTTCTTGCAGGACATTATGGAAAGGATGCTTACCGAAGTGGAGGACCTGATCTCCATAACTTCATCTCATCTGGATTTGTCACGTTAGGAAGAGGACACACGAAGGGTACAGTGGAAACCATTTTTTACTAAAATACAGAGGTTGCCTAGGGAACCCCGATCTGAAATGTAAAGATGGTGTGGAGGCCAGAGGCTGGTCCAGGACAGGATAAGTTGGGTGGTTTCCATGGTTGCTTATCCTGGTGACATGCGTGGCTTCTGACAGGAGTGACCAGGAGGTCACAGGTGTAACTCTAGAAGGCAATAATAGACTTCCAAGAGGTATGCGTCCTGCCCCGCCCACGGCGTGGAGCAGGACACAGATACCAGTGGCTCCCCGTGGGAGGGGACCACGGGCGGCATGGTGGGAAACACTGCCGATGGATGTGGCAGCATCTGCAAAGTGTTCGTTCTCCTCTTGGCTATTATTCCTTTCCATTTGAAAGCCACATTTTATAAACTGATGTCAATGTTCTGTACTGTGGGTCTCGAAGCCAGCACGCATGTCGAGAGTTTTGGCGTCCTAAGTGTGTCTATGTAAACTCTCCATGATGGGCATACAAAGGTAGAGGTTACACACACCTTCAAGCCACAAGCTGAAAGTTAACGTGGCATTTCTGTTGAGCTGCTTTATGACCTAGCCGACAGCTTGCAGAGCATCTGTGCAGGGGGTGTGACATCTTCGATTCTGTCTTTTGTTTAAACAGAGTTCTACTAGTGTTGTGAGCATTCTGTCATATCAAGAGTAACTGGATCCCTAACTCCTTTGATTACCTTCCTAACACCTGTGTACTGTTATAGTCAACTGTGAATTCTGTTGTAGGGATGGTATATCCCTGTCTTCCCCTGAAATACGTGTTTGTTTTAAGTGTGAGTGAACAAGGAACTTTGCAATTTTTTCTTACATTCCATGCATCCAATTTTTAAATTCCCTATGTGATGTTTGTTCATCCTATAGAGAAAAAAAAAATCTGTATCTGTGTATGTATTTTCTGTTGTGTCTCTTTGTGTCTAAATAAAGTTTATTGAGGATACAGGTGGCATTTGTGGCTACTAAGAGTTGCAGAATCAAATTGGGACCAGATGGCTTGGGAAGGGGAAATGGGCCTCCCAGTTAACTGGTAAAGGACACAATCCTTGACGTACTCATATCAACTCAAGCCTGGGATCTATGACTCCCGTGTCATCTGCTTTTTGATAATTATCTATCACTGTGAAACCAGTTACTCTAAAATGTAGCATTTTCAACCAGTAATAAACATTTCTTATCTCACATAGTTTGTGTGGGTCAGGAATTTGGGAGCAGCTGAGTTGGGTGCTTCTGGCTTGGGGGGTCTCTCATGAGGTTACAGCCAAGGTATCAGCACGGGTTGCATCAGCTGAATCGGGCTTGACCGGGGCTGGAGGACTTGCTTCCAAGGTGGCGCACTTATACGGTGCTGGCTGTTGGCAGGAGGCCTCAGTTCCTCCCCATGCCATTCTGTCCAAGATTACTTGAGTGTCCTCACAGCATGGTGGCTGGGCTTCCCCAGAATGGGTGATCCAAGAAGGAAAAAGACAGATGCCACCATGTCTTCTATGACCAAGGCCATGGGTGACACATCATCATTTTCACAATATTTTATTGTTTACACAAGTCAGCCCTATTCAGGATGGGGGACTGCACAAGGCTGTGAATGTCGGGTGCCTAGGATCACTGAGGGCCACTTTGGAGGCTGGTTACCACACCCCCATGACCCTCAGAGCAGAGCTACAAATCGGGATCTTTCCAACAGAACGTGGCCTTCTCAACTGCAGGTGCTTTCTACCCTCACTTATTACTAAGGCTTCTCAATGGCAGTGGCTTCCCACCCTTACCCTGTCCCTTATAGCTGGTGCAACCTGAAACACCCAACAGTTCAATCAATAGAACTCTTTATATGTATATTATAAATGTTATGGCTTTGGGTACACACATTCGTTTGACAAATATTTCATGAGGCCTGGCATGCACTAAGCAATATTCAGAAGTAAAACAAAGTAGAATCCAGCCTTGTGGAACTCATATTCCATTGGGGGAAGCAGACAAAATAAACCCTTGATGCTAAGTGCAGGGAGAAAACCTAAAGCACGTAAAGGGGGCGGGGAGCTACTGTTGTCAAGGAAGACCTCTGGGATGAGGGGGTAATTGAAAAGAGACTCGCATCCCAGGCAGGGGCATCAGGAAGGCCCTGAAGTAGGTTCTTGTAGATCAAGAAATAGGAAGAAGGCCTGTGAGTGAAGCAGGCTAGAAGGAGATGAGATCAGAGCCACAGGGGAGCCCGATCATGTATTTATGGGTGTGGCTGTGAGGCTGCTTTCAAATTAGCTAGACCTCCATCGGAGCACATACAGGTGATTCTCTATCCTTATCTGTCCTTCCAGTCACTGTCACCTGGGCACCCGGGAGACTCTACCCCGCCCATGCGTGTGGCGGCTTTGCCGTGGCCTCTGCTTATTATTTCCCCATGTTGTCTTCTTCTGTGGTCTCATCCAGCCCTCCTGTGTGTGCATGGCCTGTCCTCCTGGTCTGTCACCCTTACCAGATCCTCTTCTCCATTCCCTTCCGCTCAAGAAGGCCTCTGAAACCTCCTCTTTCCGGGAATGTACCTTGCGTGTATTTTCCTATTTAGATGATAAGAGATTGGGGTGGGAGTGGGGATTTGGAAATGGGGATTCCCTTCCAATATCAAGACCCCTTATCCCTGCACAGCCTAGATCTCTGGAAAAGGGCCAAGCTCTATCTTCGCTTCCTTCAGAACAAACCAAGTTCAGCTCTGAATGGTACTTCTGAGTAAAGCAGCCCCCTGTAAATGCCCCACGGGAAGGGGACCACTCAGAGACATCTAACCTGGGGCTGTCCCCCCATCATGTGTGTTTGGTTCTCTTTCTTTTCTTATTTATTTACTTTTGCTTCAACTCCAATTACTGCCTTTCTGGTCCCTCCCCCTTTATTCCTTTTTTTGTTCCAGCTTCTTACGTGTGCCTTAGGCCTTCTGGTGGCACCTGCCCACAGCATGGCCCCACTATGACTCTCGGAACTTGTGGTGTAGCTAGCACCTGTTTTAGAAGGTGATAGCATTGACCTACCGACCACATCACTGAGTTGAACATGGATTTCTATCAGACTCTGATTATCGGAGACCGAGCGTGGATGGTCTTTGTTCTGAATGGCACTGGGAACCTTCACTGGAGGCTGGGATGCTCCCAGCCCCGTGCTCCGTTTTATGGGTCCCCGAGGCATTACAGAGAGATGTGCGCTCCAGCTCCGGTGGGGCTCCCCCAAATTCAGACAGTGGGGTTGAGGATGCATATATGTCTTCCTGCTTTATAACAAGATTCATAGGTACATGGATAATTAAATTCTTTGGATGAGGCCTAACTAAGTAGATATTCTTTTGTTAATGGGCTGGAGAAGGTGAGACATTAGAAGAAATAGAATTCTGACCCTAGGGGCTTCCTAACCACCACGGCCCCCTGCTCCATCTCTATCCTGTTGGGAGACCCCACATTTTAGCCTAGGGGGCCACACAGTCATTGGCCAGCCTCCTAGGTGGCATAGCACTGCCTTAGGCTCACAGGCATCAGAATTTGTACTTACGCCCCTTTTCAGGACTTTCTAACTGAATGATGTGATCTCACCTTTTCCTATAATTCTTACTTTTCCTTTTATTTTCTCCTTCTCCTAGGGAACTAATTCTGCATGTCTCCCTGCTCTGATTTCTTCTTTGACCTCCTGTTTGCTCATTCCTTCGGGTAAATGGGAGTCAAGTCTCAGGAAGATACTGATCAGAGTGGCCATGAGTTTAGACCAAGTTTCCCCTATAACTTTTCCTCTGTTGATTAGACAAGAGCCCCCAGACTCTCCCGCGGGAACCCAGGGCAGTCTTTAAGGGCACAGAGGGTCTACTCAGGCTGCCACGATGAAAACCCAAGGATAAAGGCTTCTCTTTACCAAGCAGTTACTATGTGCCGGCACTGTCGTATTTGCACCTTTCCAGTAACCCCGCGGGAGAGCTCTTGTCCCCATTTTCACTGGTGAAAAACTGAAGCTGGAGTAGTTGAGTGGCCTGCCCAGGTCAACTCCGACAGTTAGCACTGTTTCATCCCATCCAGACCTGCTTCCAGAGTAGGTACTCCAGCCCCACACATCCTGTCTCTTGAAGACAGAAGGGCCGAGGTGGGCCGGGCGGTGGGTCAGCGGGACCCACATGTCGTGAGCATTCAGTGACTGACGGCTGTTTTATCAGAGGACACACTTTATAAGACAGGAAGTCACAAAAAAAGACGGGCTGGAAACTAGCACCACCTTGTAAATCAACTAAACTTCAATTAAAAAAAAAAAAAAAAAAAGACAGATCAGGAGTCAGAGCATTTACACCAGATGAGCAGGGTCTGTCCTTCCAGAAGGGAAACTCAGTCTCCTCAGATAATTATTCAGGGTCTGTCTCAATGAACACGCCTACGGACACCCTCTGCTGTCCAGGTGGTTTGGTTAAAAATCTCAGACAGGCGGGCTGCTTTTGAGTCCGGATGAAAAAGCCTGAAGACGCTTTCCAGAAACTCCCATGAGACCTACTGTTAATTCCCTTGATTTCCACCCGTGTAGCCCAGGCCACACCAGGCCCAAGTCCTTCCAGGTGGTGGTGTCAGCAAATGCATCTGATCTGTGCTGACCGGCACTGTTCCTCGGGTCCTTTCCACCCGTGTGTGTGTGTGTGTGTGTGTGTGTGTGTGTGTGTAAGAGACAGACAGAGAAATCCCTGAAGCCTTTGCTGAATGGTAGGAGCCCCAGAGTGACTCCCGTTCGGAGGAGGTAGGCACTGCTGCCCACCTGGCCATTCATCCCTCCACGTCAGCTCACATGCAGAGCATCTGCTCTGTGCCCCACACTCTTCTAGGCCCTGAGGATGCAGCAGACAAACTTCACATGCCAGAGAGAGGTGACAGACCTACTGAAAGAAAGAAGTAAATCTCTGAAGTATGTCAAAAAGGAGTTAAAAGCTATGGAGCAAAATGAGGCAGAGAATGAAGGAAGGAGTTGCAGTTTTCAAAAAGAGCATCCAGAAAGCTTCAGGAAAAAACTGGCATTTGAGCAAAGGCTGAAGGAGGTGAAGGGTCAAGTCGCCTGCAAAGGGGGGTGGGAGCGTTTCCCAGGCCAAGGGAACAGCCACCCACTGCCCACCTGGCTGGCACAGGGACAGCCGTGAGGCTGGAGCAGATGGGGCCTGGGTGTGGGCAGTAGGGGGCAGGGTCAGAGCGGGGCTGGACCCCCCAGGGCCTGGGGGTCACTTGAGGATCTGGTTGCCACTCTGGGCAGAGCGAAAAACAAGATGCTTTTGGCCTGAGGTATTAGGAAGAGGGACGTCTGTGGGAGGGCCAGGGTTTCGGCAGAGGCTGGGGGTGAGGTGAATTCAGTCTGACTTCATGTTAAGTTTTAGATGCGTCTTAATCAACCATGTGGAAATGTCAAGTTCAGGGGAGTTGTCCTGGCTGGGGATGTAAACGGGGGAGTTTCCAGTACCTGAGGCCGGATGCTGGGTGAGGGCAGTAGCTGGAAGGCAGTGTGATGTAAAGAGAGGTTTGTCTTTTTTAAGATGGGAGAAATCACAGTATATTTGATATTTGTATGCTGGTAGGAAGGATCCAGTAAAGAAGGGGAAATTGATTACGCAGGAGTGGGGGAAGGTATATTTCAGAAGTGACATCCTCCATAGGCGAGAGATTCCTTGATGGAATCTGTCACCCGGGGGGGCTGGCCTTGTCTAAGGGTGAAATCCATCCAGAGTCGCAAGCAGGGTATTCGGCCCCAGGTGCATGCAGGTGGGCATGTGGGAATCCCTGCTCAGTGATTCGGGAAGCAGGGTCATCCACTGTAAGCATTAGGGTGACCGACCATCCCAGTTTGCCCAGGACTGTTCCAGTTTTAGCCCAGAAAGGCCTGCGTCCTAAGAAACCCCTCAGTCCTGGGCGAATGAGGTCATTTGGTCACCTTAGTGAGGACGTGTGAGCAGGCCCAGCCTGTCTGGTTTCAGAGCATCTTCCACACGCATCTCTAGAGCCCAGAGAAGTGGAGTGAGGATGCTGCTGCCTGGAGCTGGCACCTGCGCAGCCTCAGAGGCCTTGGGACTCCCCTGAGATGGAGATAAGGCCAGAGCCCCAGAAGCTGCTGCCCTGTGGGGAGCAATCCCAGACCCCACAGAAGGACCCTGGATGGATCGCTTCATTCTGTCTAGATGATGCTCCCTAGGGCTAGGCTGGAAATAGCCATTCCTGCTGCCCAGCAGACTCTCCACGGGGTGCGTGCTCACCCCTCCCTCCAGCGCATTTGTCTGGGCGCTGCCATGGCCGCGTGTGATACAGGGTTTGAAATTAGATCTGCTCTTCTAGAAAAGACAGAACAGGTGCATGGGCCTCTGTGGAACTGCAGGCTGCCTCCCTGCACCAGGATCTGAGCAAGGGCTTTCAGACCATCCTGTGGACGGAGACCCTGTGCTGTTTGGCTCCAGAAATCCAGCTTAGACATTTTCACACTCTGGGGAGCCAGGGGAGCAAGTGGGCTTGACTCTACCAAGGTGTTCGGAAGCTGGACTCCAAGTAAACCGCAGCGCTCAGAAGGTGTCCGGTCTCCATGGCAGCAGTGAGCTGGGAAATAGAGCAAGAGGGAGGGAAGGCTGGGCCTAGCTTGCCTGAGATCAGCCTCTGAGAAGCCAGCACCTCCTGGGAACATTGTTGCCTGTGCCTCTCTGTAGGCCGGGGGCACCAGGAAGCAGTGGGAACAGGCCAGAGGACCTCTGCGGTTGTGGGCTGAGGGCACCAAAGCTCTAAGCTGCCTACTGATTGTTCTGATCTGCTCTCTCGGTTTCCTCTGCCTGCTGACTCCTGATTAATGGCTGAATACCGAGAGCCAGGTACTTTGTGCGCCCCGTGCCAGCACATATAGGCTGCCTCGAAGCCTTACACTTAGGAAAATCTGTGGCATCAGTGTGATTCCATATTTTGTTAGAATTGAGTCAACCTTGCCTGGTGGCTAATTGGTTACAATCGGTTGCCTCAGAAGCAGAGATGGATCCACATGAATGTGGAGCTCCACACTCACCAAGCGAATCCCTTTCTCAATGTAACCGCTGTTCAAACAAAATAAGAGGAAATAAGGCAAAGCAAAGCTCAGGGCAATACCTTTGAGAGTTTTTCACTTGAGCACTTCCACTTACAAACTTAGCCATTTTGCCTGAAGGCAGCTTTTCTACAAAACCCTCTTTCCCATGTTGGTCCTGCTGACAAGTACACCCATGACCCTCCAGGAAGCATGCTATGTCCCTCCTCAATGTGGCCCAGGACTCCCTTTCCACTGAGATTAGTTTGGGCAGTAGTTAAATGCTTGCAGCTCCATCTGAAGAGCACGGAGCCCTGGGCCCACTTCCTGAGCTGCCCAAGAGTTCACCTCTAAGGTAGGACCACCCAGTTTGCCACTGGGAGACTCATTCAAGGTACCAAGAAGTCAATCCACAAGTTTTCCATCCTTCTTGGGCTCGTCTTGTTCTAAGGGCAGTGCTGGGGTTGAAAGTATCACCAATTTAAACTACCTTGGTAAATGGTGGCTCAGAGAAAAATTCCCATCCGTCAGTCCATCGGCTGAGTCCTGGACCATACGTGTCTCTGTTGAATGTTTGTTTGTGGGCCTGCTGCCACTGGCTTACGTAGGATGCCAGTCCAGTCTGCTGGGACAATTTGCTGGGCTGGTGTAAGAAGAGGGGAGATATTATAGAACAAAAGAGAAGGAGGCGCTGTAAATCTCCTTGCCTTGGGAAGTTTCACCTCACCTATAGGGTACATATATGTTCTCCTCAAAGGAGAAGTAACCCGGGTACAGCTAGATCTCCTATAGTCTCTGCCAGTGGGGCAAGAGAGAAGTCTCTTTGGTGTCTTGGGGTCAGGGAAGCATCCCTCACTCCTTATCTTCTGCCAGCCTGACTCTCCTTTTCTGCTCAAACAGGAGGAGGAGGTATACAGGATCCCTTTAGCACCCTGAATCTTGGTGGTCTCTTGAAATCCCACTGGGAGAAGGTAGAGGATGGAGTTCTTCTGTGTTCCCAGAGGCTGACTTGCCCAGCCAGAAGTCTAGCAGCTCTGGGCTGGATGTCCTTATTTTCCAGTCTCTTGCTGGTGCCAGGTCCAAGCTTTCTCCTGCCATGACCCATGGCTCAACTTGACTCCAGGGGCAGGTTGGTGGCCAGTACAGTCTCTTCCTGGCACTGGTCATGGCATTGACCCGTCATCCAAGTTAGGAATCTCCCCTTCCCAGAAGCCAGCCCTTGGCATTGCCTTCCTCATTCTCTGCTGCTCATTGACAAGAGTCTCATGAACCCTGACAGCTAAGCCATGGGGCTGTCCGGTCCCGGAAAGGTGGTGGCAATGCCATTTTCTGCTAGCTGGAATCTGTGGCCAGGAGAGGATAGCCTCTCAATCAACAGCTTCCAGCACTTCATGGTGGCTCCGAAGCGGGACAGAATACTGTTCTCAGGTTCTCAGCACCGCACTCTTGGGGACAGAGCCATATAACTCTGTGACTCTGCTTTATGCAGATGATGTCCGTGGCAGAACAAAGGAGTCCCAGCCCTGCCTGCCTGGAGTCATGGCCTCAGTCTCAGTCTTACTCCCCTCCCAGTAGTGAGGTAAACTTCCCTCCTTAGATGGTTGTGGAAGAAGAAAAATGGTGAGAAAAAGGGGGTCACTGGAGCCAGACATACTGGTTCAGTGTCAGCTCCACCACTTGCTAGCCATGTGACCGTGACCTCCGTTACATTCATCTATAAAGTAAGGTGTTGGTACCACCTACCCCACAGGGCTGTTGCGGAGATCGTATGAGATAACGCACGCACCAGGGCACCAAGCTCTCAAGCGATGGTAGTTTTTCTTATTGTCTTAGCTTAAGAGTGCTGAGATGATGCTTCTCAGGGAATAACTCTAGGGCCAGCAGCATGGGCCTCCCCTGGGAGCTATTTATAAATGCAGACCCTTGGGCCCTCACCTCCTGATCAGAATCTGCGTTTTAGCAAGATCTCCAGGTGACTCGTACGCACATTCAAGTTTGAGAAGCACTGCCATAGAATTTTTGCTTTAAGCGTGGTCCCCTTGCTGGTCTTCAAGGTCACTTCCATTTCTGAGATTTCATTTGCCATGAAGTCTCATCTGATACCCTGCACACTGGAAGGCAGGTTGTCCCACAGCTGGGGAGGGAAGGAATTTGAGGAGGAATACCTGAGCTCCGAGGGTTGAGGCAGGGGGACCTCCTAAGACTCCAGTGACCTGCCCAGATGTCGGAGGCATGGGGATTTACCGCTTCAATGAAACTTAAGTATTTGTTGGGCAGAGATGAGTAAAATAGCACCTGCCTTCAAGAAACCATTCCTGCCAAGCAAATAAGAGGTGCCACGAAGCAGGTCCTGAGAAGAACAGAGGGGGTCTAAAAGAGGAAAGCATCGCCTCTGAATGGAGGAGTCCTAAAAGGCCTCCTATGGGAGACAGGAGTTAAGATGGTCCTTGCGGGGCAGGAAGAATGGGAGGCAGGACTGGGGCAGGGTGGGCACGTCAGGTGTGGGCGCCTCTGGAACAAGGGCACGGAAGTGGAAATGTCAGTGTGACCATGGTATATGACACCCATAGTGGGCTGCAGGAAGGTTCTGGGACCATAGCTCACGGCAGGGGAGCGCAGGAAAGTGATGGGGCCACAGCACACCTGTAGGGATGGCAGGAAATGAAACTAGAAAGGTAGGTGTGTTGGAGGCAGCGTCCTGAATTCTCCCAGGCACACGATGCAGGCTGAGTTCGAACTTCTAATTGATGATCACTACGCATCCCCTCCTCCTTTCTCCTCTCCTGTCTTTAAGAATGGTGGATATTTGCCAATGAATAAGTGAATGGATGAATGAATGGACTGAAACAACACTAAACTGGGAGTCGGGAGACCTGAGATGTTGTTGAAGGTGAATGTGGTCTTGGGAAAAATTGCTTTGCCTCTCTGAGTCTGTGTCTCCCCACCTGTAAACTTTCCTGCAAGATGCCTCCTGGTCCTGTTGCTCTGGAACTTGCGTATGTTCTGAAACAGCAGGTCAGGGATGGTGGAAGCAGTTTCCCATGTCCTTTCTTCAGTCTGCTCTATAGCTGTGCTTCACCCCCTTACACCTTCTGAGAATTGGTACCCACATTCCCCTTTATATACCCTTTACAACTCCCATCATATGCATTTTAAACACAAAAAGAATATGATATATTCCCCATCCTGCATCTTGCTTTTCAAATTAAATAGAGCTTGGAGATCACTGGATATCTGCACACAGAGATCTACCTCTTTTTCCCCAAAATGGCTGCTTCATGGTCCACGCTATTACTATGCTGTCATTTATGTAACCAGTATTAGTGGTGTAACCCGCCACTTACTTTAAACTGAATTTTTATTTTTTGATGTTTTTATTTAGAAATAATTTTACAAAAAGGTTACAAAAATAGTGCAAAACGTTCCCATGTGCCCTTCACATGTTCCAAATTTTAATATTTTAGCACATTTGCCTTATCATTCTCTGTCTCTCCTTATCTCTCTATTTCTGTCTCTGTTTTTCTGACTCTGTCTCTCTGTCTCTCTATATATACATGTATATGTATATATATACAAACATACACATATTATATATATGTTTATTTTCTAAAAGTATATAAATACATACTTTTTTTAGTATTTGAGAGTAAGTTGCAGATATGATGGCCCTTTACCCCTACATACTTAAGTGTGTATTTCCTAAAATCACGTGCATTCTCTTACATACCCACAGTATTGATGAGCAAAATCAGAAGATCAATATTGGTAAAATACCATTACCTAATCCACAGCTTGTATTCAGATATACCGCTAATGTTCTTTGTAGCAAAAAAAGAAAAAGTTTTTCTTTGTCCAGGGTCACATGTTGGTAGGTTTATTTCTAAGTATTTGATCATCCTGGTTTTCTTTGGGGTGCACCGCACAGCTTGTGGGATCTTAGTTCCCCGACCAGGGATTGAAGCCCGGCCCTGCGCAGAGTCCTAACCACTGGACCACCAGGGAATTCCCTTGGTTGCTATTGGTAACTGGAGTTCCTCTACCATTATGACCTGTAACTGGTTGTTTTTGTATATATGAAGGCCGTTGGTTTCTGTGTGTTAATTATATATCCTGCAATCTTAGTGATTTATTTTATTGTTTGAGTTATTTTTATCATTGGCCTCCAGGTACTCTATCATGTCACATGCAGATAAAGGTAGTTTTACATCTTCTTTACCCTTATGCTATTAATTGATTTCTCTTATCTGATGGCATTGGCTTAAAACCACTAGTACACGGCTTCCCTGGTGGCGCAGCGGTTGAGAGTCCGCCTGCCGATGCAGGGGACACGGGTTCGTGCCCCGGTCCGGGAAGATCCCACATGCCGCGGAGTGGCTGGGCCCGTGAGCCATGGCCGCTGAGCCTGCACGTCCGGAGCCTGTGCTCCGCAATGGGAGAGGCCGCAACAGTGAGAGGCCCGTGTACCACAAAAAAAAAAAAAAAAGCATCCCTCAAATTCCTTAGGTATTGAATTTTGTCAAAAGCTTTTTCATCGTCTATGGAGAGATAATTTATGATTTTTCTCTTAGATTTCTTAATATCTTAAAATCCACTGTGTGTAATATCAGTGGATTTCCTAACTCAATATTGCATTCCTGGAATAAATCTCACTTGGTCGTATTGTATTTTTTTCTTAATACAATATTTTGGATTCTGTTTCTTAATATTTCATTTAGTATTTGTATCAGTATTCATGAATGATACTGGTCTGTCCTTTTCTTTCTGGTACCATCTGTATCATGTTTAGTATCAACATTTTACTTGCTTTATTAAAGGAATTGGGAATTTTCTTTCATTTTCAATGGTCTGAAACCATGTGTTTAACATTGGGACTATCTGGTCTTTGAAGATTTGAAATAATACTTCCATAAAACCATCACTGTCTAGTGCTTTGGGGTAATTTATTAATAACTTTCTCTACAAAAATGTATATATGTTTGCTATTTAAATTATTTTTAAAATTTTGGTATTTAAGTTGGTTTCTATGGCTTTTTCTAGTAGTCACCTTTATACTTAATGTTTACTGCTCCTTAGTCCCAAGTGTTAATATTTAACTTTTTTCGTCTGGTTTATCATTTTTTCTTAAAAAAAAATCCTTTTGCCTACACAGCAATCAGCATATTTATTCTATTTTATCCTCCCACTTTTTACGTTATTTCTACTTTGTCACATAAAATATCTCACATTAATCACCTACCCTCTTACTCACTTGTGTTTTAGTCTTTGAGATCTGTATCTGTACTCATATCTATATGTCTGTATGCTCATCATTGTTATTTTTCTTCTGAAATTTGCCCAGTCATCTCTTGGTTGGATGAAGTTCATCGTCCAAAAGATTGCTCAAGAAAGGCTTATGGATATGGAATTCCCTAAGTTCTTATATCTTGAAATTGTTGTTCTATAGCCTTGACACTTAAAGGAAAATTTGCCTGGTTATAAAATTCTAGGTTCACCCTTTCTTTCCTTGAGATTTTGGAAAATGCTGCTCCAGTGTTGCCTTGCTCTGTTTGCTATTTTTTGAGAAGTCTGATTTTTTTTTTGAAGTCTATTGACAGTTTATTCTTCTGACTTTGTAAGTGATTTTCTTTTTGCTTGAAAGCCTCGAGAATTTTTATTTTTGAAGTCTGCAAGTTCTACTAGGACATCCGAGATGATCATTCTGAGTACATTTTCCAGGTACCTGTTGGGCTTTCTTGATTGGTACCATCGGATCTTCTTTTAATTTAAAGAAAGTTTTGTTGAATTATATACATTTTTTTTCATAGTTTAATTGGCAGCGTTTTTGTTCTTTTTTTAAATTTTTATTTATTTATTTTGGGCTGTGTTGGGTCTTCGATGCTGCGTGCGGGCTTTCTCTAGTTGCGGCGAGCGGGGGCTACTCTTTGTTGCCGTGTGTGGGCTTCTCATCGCGGTGGCTTCTCTTGTTGCGGAGCACCGGCTCTAGGCGCACAGGCTTCAGTAGTTGTAGCACGCGGGCTCAGTAGTTGTGGCTCGCGGGCTCTAAAGTGCAGGCGCAGTAGTTGTGGCACGTGGGTTTAGTTGCTCCGTGGCATGTGGGATCTTCCTGGACCAGGGCTCAAACCCATTCTCAACCACTGAGCCACCAGGGAAGTCCTGAATTATGTTTTCGTATATTAGTTATCGTCCACGGTTTTGTTTTTCTTCTTGTAGACTCCAATTATAGGGATGCTGTTTTTTCTTTCCTGTCTTTCAGTGCATCCACACTGTATATAATTTGTTTTGCTTTTATTAGTTCATTGTCATTCTCTTGTTTGCCTCTTGCCTTTTCATCAGTGCGTTTAAATAAGTTTTATTTTGACTCTCTTCTTTCCTAGGCACCTTGTACTTTAGTCTTCATTTTGTCTCTTTCACATCTTTCCTGTGTTCGGTGAATTCTCATAAAATTTCTATCTCTTTTTCTGCCACTTGTTTTTAGGTTTTGAATTTCTGTTTCTAGGTGTTTTCTTTTAACAACTACAAATGTGTTTTTAAGTCTAACTCACTTCAGAGTGTTGTGTTTCGTTTTCCTTTGCTTCGTGGTTATTTTTGTGTGGGATTGGAAGAAAATTATTACTAGTAGAGGTGTTTGGATTCCCAGCTTATGTTTTTTAACAGTAGATTCGTATGTGTTTACTCCTATTTCTTCTATCTCTTTTCTGATTGGAGGAGGTTATCAGATTCCTATTTTAATGGTATTGTTTCTACTAGTATAGAAAATACAATTTATCTAATGGGTATTATTATTATCATTATTACTATTTGGAAGGAGATGTGCATCTCTGTCATTTTTGTTCTCTTATAGCAGTGGTCCCCAATTTTTTTTGGCACCAGGGACCAGTTTCGTGGAAGACAATTTTTCCACGGACCGGGGTGGGGGAGGGGGGATGGTTCAGGTGGTAATGTGAATGACGGGGAGCGGCAGATGAAGCTTTGCTCGCCCATCACTCACCTCCTGCTGTGCGGCCCGGTTCCTAACAGGCTGCGGACAGGTACCAGTCTGCATCCCGGGAGCTGGGGACCCCTGTCTTATAGGGCTCCATTCCCCCCTGCTTCTTTTCCCCTTTACCAGCCAGTCTCCAAAGATTCTCCCTTCCTTTTTACCTTCTTCTCAATATCTTAGAGGATGGTTGCTTTGAATTGCATGTAGCCAGTACTCTGACCTACCAGATGACTTTCTCTGTGTTTTCATACTTAGGGTGAACAGTCTCATTTTGACAGCAGTTTTAGGTCACTCTTAGGCCTGCTGCTGTCTCCTCCTCTTCTCGCATATAGTTTTTTATTTCCAGGCTGACCTTGTTCACCCCAAGGCTTGTAGCAGGACTAGAAAGATGATTTGCTGAGATATCTTTTTTGTTTTTTTTTTCTTTTAAATGTAATTTAAAATCTGGGCATGTTCTGGTTATGTTAAGCACACAGCTAGAAATAACAGAGGTAGAATTAAGGCCAGGACTGTCTGATTATATTTGATTATATTCTACAACAGAGAGATAGATTGGGGTTGCGGAATATACTGGTAAATGGATAAAGCTGCACATGTGAAGAAAGTCTTACCTGATCAACTATAGTGTATGGCTTTATGTGTAATGCAGTAGTGACTTCCTGCTTTTGCCACTGACTGTGGAAAACCTAACTGGTGATCACCAGTTCTACTGATTGGATATAGGACTAAATATTATGTCATTGACAACCGTAGAATTCTGTCATCACCCTGTTCTCCATTTCCCTAGAGTGGCAGATGCAGGAGGACAGGAATCAGAACAATTTTTATGGAAATGTTGGGCCATGCAGAAGGTGAGGAATTTTTTTTTTCCGGGGGCGGGGGCTGTGTTAGGTCTTCGTTGCTGCGCGTGGGCTTTCTCTAGATGCAGCGAGCGGGGGCTACTCTTCATTGAGGTGCGCAGGCTTCTCATTGCGGTGGCTTCTCTTGTTGCGGAGCGTGGGCTCTAGGCACGTGGGCTTCAGTAGTTGTGGCACGCGGGCTCAGTAGTTGTGGCTTGCGGGCTCTAGAGCGCAGGCTCAGTAGCTTGGCACACGGGCTTAGTTGCTCCGTGGCATGTGGGATCTTCCCGGACCAGGGATCAAACCCATGTCCCCTGCATTGGCAGGTGGATTCTTAACCACTGCGCCACCAGGGAAGCCCCAGAAGGTGAGGAATTTTAGCAAATGATGGTGCAACTCTTCAGACAAAGAACTAGACTAAACTCCACTGCCAGAGGCCCCTGGTAAAAATTAATATCCAGATCTAAGGATTTGTCTTAGTCTTCATTCTTCATGTTTTGCTTTTCCTCCAGAATTTGATGTTGTGAACTTCCCATTCTGACTCGGAATTAATTTCTTGTGATGGTAGACTACAGTTCTCTTTGACCATGCCTTCTGTGTCTCCTTTTTTGGGGATCATTTCTTCCCATCACACCATAAATATGCACATTTTCCAAGCTCTGTGTGAACCCTCTGCTCTTTTCTTTCTTAAAATGTTCCCTTAGAGAATGTACTGATGTGCGTCCCCATGTCAGGTCTGTAGGGGGCTCTTCTTCATCCCTCTGGAGAGCTGTAAATTAAAAAGACATGTTTCCTTCCACACACACCTGATGTGATCGCATATTGACAGGGATTGCAGGACAAGCCACCCGCCCATTCAGAAAGGGGAAGAAAAGGAGGCCCTCAGCAGACACTGATCCATAGCAATTTTGAAACTCTCTGAGCAGACATTCCAAGGGGCTCCTGATCTGGATGTGTGTGGGAGGCCGCTTCTTGATTGGGCTGAAGTTCTGCTCTCTGGAGGGGCTTCCTCATCCAGTGTTTCCCATGGCTCCTGGCTCTGCTCTCTAGATTTTCCTCATTTCCTATTATCTTCCTTGGCCGTATCTGAAATAGGTGTTGGGGACTATTTCTTAGGAATGACATAGCCTTCTGAGTCCACCCGTTTCCCACAGAGAGTCAGAGGTCTCAAGATTGTTGAAAGAATCAGGCTCCCTGGTCCTCTGGCAGTTCAACTCTGTTAAAACAGGAGGTTTCTTACCTGTTTGATTCCGTTCAACTCCAAGCGCTTGTAAACGTACATCGTTCTTGAGATACAGTCCTCAGAACTGCTATTTCCTTTGCCCCAGGCCTCTTTCCCCCACTTAATGGGAGGTATTCTGAGCCCTGCAGATTTCAGAGGAGATACACCCTTAGGTTCTTTACTCTTAGTCACTTTATACAGTTAAAATACTGACCTCCTCAGCTAATGTGGGAGGGGAAGAGGAGCAGGGAAAGTAGCACAGCGGCGCTTAAATGCTCCCACTTCGATGTGATGCGTGGGACCTCCACTCACGTCACTGGCCAGAGTTAGGCACGAGGACATGCCAAACTTTGAGATGGCAAAGAAGTGTATTCTTCTTGCACTGGGAGGGAAGGAGTGGCAAATAGTGACTAGTCTGCAGCGTGTCACTGCTCGGTGGAAGCTGTAGGCTGGACAGTTGAGACAGGCCCCCAGTAAGGCAACGAGAAGGGGTGTTGTTCAGAAGATGGCAGAAGGTGCAGGTCCTTCCTTTGGGTCACCGTCGAACAAATACCTGATGCTGGTAACTGCACTTGGTACAGAGAATTGTGCTCTTCCTGGACTGGCTGCCTCAGAGCCTCCTATCCTTGGTCCTTGGTACCCCAAAGAGTCTCCCTCATGAAGAGGGAGGGTTGAAAGAGAACTCGTCCTGTGTGGCTCGGGATCCCAGAGATTCAGTGGCCCTGAGACGCCATGCTTCTTGGAGGTTATGCTAATACAACTGATGCTTCATCTAAAGCATCCTAACCAAAACTCACAGTCCCTGGAATCGCTCGATTTGTTAGAGAGCCACCAACTCCCAAGACTCAGCTTTGATTGGAGAAAGTCCGAAAGCCGTCAGGGAACAGAATAGAATCTGAGCAGGTCTTTGCAGCCTTCTTGATGCAAATACATCCTAGGAGCCACTATGATGCCAGAAGGGCTAAGAATCTGTTTGTTTGTTTCACTTTGTAACTGACAGGTTCACAGTCCCATTCTGGAAGTTTTACCAGGGGAATACAACAAAACTGCTGACCCCATTATTGATGAGATGGATTCTTGGGGGAGCGGTCAAAGACCCAGTGCCCTCACCTCAGCACAGCACGGGCTCTGGGAATGCCCAGGCGGAGTGGGGCTTGCCTGAGAGTCGAAGCTGTCATTCGGGCGGGTGGAGGCATGAGCGGCTCACAAGGTGCCGAGGCTCAGGAGCCTCTTCTCTGTTTTTGATTAACTGGTTTCTCTTTTATTTTATGGGACTTGACAGCACTGGTTGTGGCTTTTCGTGGTTGACTACCCCCGGAGTACCTAATTACAGAGGAGATTTTTAAAAGCAACAAGGAACACATTTTCTAAATATGTCCTCAGTCCGCTCCCCTCCCTGGGTAATTGGAGGCAGAGGAAAAGAAGGGCTGGAGGTACTCCAGGTACTCCCAGAGGGCTCCTGTCAGTCAGTCCCAGGCAGGTCCCACTGGGGCCACTCAGGGGCACTGTCGCCGGGGAAATCACAAGGCAGGGACAGCAGGGGGCGTGCCCGGCCGCCCCGAGGCCACACCCCGGGCACAGGAAGCTCTCACACCTGCTTTCTTACTCCTGCAGGTGAGGGCTGAGGCACCACTCAGGAGCTAGGTAGGCAATTATACACTTCAGCCAAAGAAGCGATGTGTTCTGTCAAAAGGGAGAGAAAAATATTAGAAGATTCTAGGGAGATCAAAGCCAGACTCAGTGAAGGCTCCCGGCGCAGGTGATTTTGAGACTCCTCTTCTTTGTTCGTTTGAATGAGTCGTTGCGATAGAAATCACATAGTTTTCGTGCACTCGTCTACTAATTCGTTCATTCATCCACCCACTCATTTCATTTGTTCATTCATTCACTCAATGCGTTTGACCCTAGGCTAGACACTGGAAGATCTATTGGCAAGAATCTCACTGAGCAGGGAATGGCATCCAGGCCTCAGTCTGCACTGAAGACCAGAATGAGGGTGGAGTTTGTGCCTCTGTGTCCCAACGTCCTGCTGACCCAGACACCAAATCGCTTCCCACTTCCCCCTAATGGAAGAAGAGGGGAGAAAATGCCTATGATTAAGTCACATTTTTATTTCTTTATGTCTGGCTGGCCACCTTCACCAGCCCTTCCACTTCCTCGAAGGGCCTCTAACTCTCTACCAATTACAGGCTGCGGGGCTGACGGTTAGTGTGAGGCAGGAATCACAGGGACTCCTCGGCTGGAGAGACTTCCTTAAAAGAACTAAGGATGTCAGGGACACATGCCAAGGATGCACTACGCACACGTGCACACGCACGCACACTGATGTGCACGAGGAGGCGTAAAATCTTTGCCCCATGGCTTTCCTGTCTGGAGAGTCACGCTGAAGTTGAATCGTTTTACAGCACAACAAGGATGTAAACCTTTGGGCCTGTCTATTATCTCTGTCTCTTCTCTCTGCAGCTACAAGGGGTGGGCAGCCCTTGCACAGGATCCCTGAGTCACGACTGCTCCCCTTCTCAATGTGGGCTCCCTTTATGGGAGAACGGGAAGCATTCACCTCCCCCCTCCCCGCTTTCTGCATAAGAGCAATTTCCCCCAAATCCCTCCATCGTGGGCCCTTGTTCAACTCTGTACAGTAGGACAGCGGTTTTCACCTCCACTTACTATCAGACTCACCAAAACTAAAGAAAGAGATGCAGGGACTTCCCTGGTGGCGCGGTGGTTAAGAATCTGCCTGCCAATGCAGGGGACATGGGTTCGAGCCCTGGTCCAGGAAGATCCCACATGCCGTGGAGCAACTAAGCCCGTGCGCCACAACTACTGAGCCTGTGCTCTAGAGCCCACGAGCCACAACTACTGAAGCCCGTGTGCCACAACAAGAGAAGCCACCACAATGAGAAGCCTGTGCACCGCAACAAAGAGTAGCCCCCGCTCACCGCAACTAGAGAAAGCCCGCACGCAGCATCAAAGACCCAACACAGCCCAAAATAAATAAATAAATATTTTAAAAAAGAACAAAAACACTGCCAATTGAAGTACGAACAGCAACAAACACCCAATGCAGCCAAAAGTAAATAAATAAATAATTTTTAAAAAAGAAGAAAGAAAGAGATGCAGATGGAAGTCTCCATCCAAGACCTCTTGAATCTGTGCAAATCTGTGACTCTGAGAAGCTTCCAAGGTGATTCTGATACCCAGCTGTGGTCTGTGCAACTCAACTCCCATTTTGAATCACCCAGGGGATGTTGTTAAAATGCAGATTCTGACCCAGTAGGTCTGGGGTGGGTTTGCGATGCAGCCTTTCCAACAAGCCCCCTGGGGTTCCTGCCGGTCCAGGAGCAAACTTTGGGTAACAAAGGTAGAGAGTTATGGTTCCCAAACTTGGGTACACATTAGAATTCTCCGGGGAGCTTCTAAATATCCTTATTGTCCAAGCTGAACCCCCAACCAACTAAGTCATAGTTTCTGGGGCTGGGACCCAGACATTAGTAATTTCTACTGCTTCCCAGGTGATAACTTAGCGTGGCCGCAGCTGAGAACTGCTGGTCCGGGAGCTGTTTCCTACCAGCGTGGGTCTGTGATTCTGCTTCTTATTTCCCATCCCAATCACTCTCCAAAATCCATTTCCAACCAGCTGGGCACTGCATTTTTTTTCCCAGACAGCTAGACAATACGTATTATCATCACAGAAGAGCTCGTTGAAACATATCCATTTCTAAGATAACGGCAACATTAGCAAAGCCGGCACATTCAGTATACTCCCTTCACACAGAAAATTAATTCTCAATTGTTGGCTAATGGTTCCTTGGCTTCTCCCGGAGCAATCTGTGTTGTACATTTACACAACCACATAGGCACATTGGTCCAGAGACGCACCACACCCATGGGGTGAATCAATCACTGTCCCTCCATCTTTGAATTCCTGTCACTTTCCACCCCCTGTCCTTCCTTAAGAGCCCTAAAGAACTAGTGTCTTGCTTCCCTACCTCTTCCACCTTCTTCAAAGTCATCTGTACCTCTGGGCTTTTGCACACAGCGTGGCTCAGAATGTCCTTCCCACCTTGTTGTTATGGCTGGCTCCCACTTGGCTTTCAGCTCTTTCTTTCTTGATCTTGGAAGGATCTCACCTCCCCAGACCAAGATAGGCATTGCAGTTCTAAGCAAGTCCTCTGTGCTCCTCCAGCAGCCCATGGGAGTGTTTATTATCATCCTTAGTCTCTTGTGCAGTATTTGTTGAGTTTTTAATCTGTTTCACCCACTGGACAGCGAGCTCCTTGAGAATAGGTGGGAGTAGCTTGCCCACCTCTCAATCCACAGCATCTTGCACGATGCTCAGAACACAGCAGAAAAAAAAAAAAAGAATGCAGAAGATTTAAGGGGGAAAAAAACCCACAGAAGAAGCTCCAACAACATTTATTGAATGAATCAGTCGTTCCTCTCCTTCTGTCTTTTTTTTCTGGTGTCTCTGTTGGGTTGTATAAAATGTACAGAAGTGGATCTGTTTTAGCATGACTGACATATTTGCTCAAGCTGGTTCATACCCAGTGAGAGTCTAATTGGACTACCCAGTCCTTCCAAAACCCTGCCAATCATTCTGCTGTGTAAATAGGCACAGGTGACTGGTTCTAATCAAAGTCATTAGGGTGGTTCTGGAATGATCCTGTTGCCATATGTAGATAATTATGGCAGAAGTCTCGATTTTGGATGTTAGCCGATCTAAGTAGCATGAGCGTGAGGAATTATCATAGAACAAAAGAAGGATGGCACGCTATTTGGACATAAATAATAACAGCTAGTGCTTTTAGAACATTCTCTATGTGCCTGGCACTCCTCTAAGTAGTTTACATATATTAATTCATTTACTTAACATAACAGCGCTAGGGGGGAAGTACTATCAGTATCTAAATTTCGTAGGTGAGGCACAGAAAGATTAGGAAACTTGGCCAAGATTATCCAACTAGTAAGTGGTGGAGTCTCTACCGGGACCAGGTTGACTAGCTGCAGGCCTGTGTTATTCATGGCTCTAGTGGGCTTCTTCTAAGATACAGCATGAGCCACATTTCTCAGTATGACTCTGTTAACATTCCCCACATCACTCATGTGTTAGTAAGAAATCTCAGTTGCCCCCTCAAAGCAGAATGAATCATCAGGACTCTCTGTCTTATTAGAGTAGCAGTCCTCAAGTTTTAGGGATATCCAATTTATTTTTTTCTCTCTCAAATACACACACACACACACACACACACACACACACACAAACACATACATACACAGACCCATCTCTCAGGAGATAGAGACTTAGGAACCTTCTATAAACTTGAAATAAAATTATTCAGAATGAGGACAGTGTTGTTGCTGCCTAGAATTGTGTTTGCATTTGGATGTAAGTAGGACTGGGGTGATAGGATCAGGAGTTTTGCTGATGGTTTCTGAGTCTGAAGTACTCCTGGGGATGATAGCACTCTCTGTCCTTCCTTGATGGCTTTTCGGGGGTGGGGGCGGAACCAGGAACCTAAGGTCCCCTCCTGTGCTCTCTGGGGTGTGTCCAGTCCCCTGCCTCCATGAGGAAAATGAAAGTGAGGGGGTACTTTTCACACATTCAAGGACCTTCCTGTGAAATGAATCAGCCCTCATTCCTGAGTTTTTCACCTTGTGTGTGAACCATTTCGTTGGTGACCTCACATTTGAAAAACCAAGATTTGGAATCAATATTTCTGCATGGTCATTTCTTTTAAGACGCAGTCTCCCTGACATCTATAAACAAGTAGGACCTGCTGTGCCCAGATCAGGTAGACACACTGCCCCTTCCCACCTCTGAAGTCAATGGGAGAATCGGGGAGCTGACGTTTTCAACCAAGTTCTCTACGGCAGACTCTTCTTCTGCCAAAGAAAATATCCAGAAAGGTAAGAACTTCACAGCACATATTCTCAGTCCTCTTTGTGCCACATGGGAAACCATTAGAACTTAATTTTAAAAAATTAAAGCAGTATTAGTATCTCTAAAACAGTGGTTCTCAAAGTGTGGCCCACATACCAGCAGCCTCAGCATCACCTGGGAACTTGTTAGAAATGCAATTCTTGGGCTCTCCCTCACTGAAAGAGAAACCCTGGGAGTGGGGATCAACAATGCATGTTCTAATAAGCCCTCGGGTAATTCTGATGCATACTAAAGTTTGAGAACCACGGTCATAAAGAATTAAGATATATAACATTAAAACCTGCTTAATATTTGACCTCACCCAAATAGATGGATGCCAAGAATACATCATTTTAAGTATCAAGTCCTTAGAGGATATCTGAGCTGATGAGATACCTAGAAAGGGAGTTCTGCGCCAGGCACGAAGCTTCAGTTAAATTGTAAGGGGCTAGATATTAACTGCTGGGAAATTGAAGCCATCCATTCATTACTGACCCTGGAAAAATACCTCCCCAGTGTACAAACCATTGTTTGCCCATTGATCAAGGCAGGTGGGATGTGGTTGGAGGTTGATGATTAATTCAGATGGTTCTTACTTGGAAGAGCTCAGCTGTCTTCCTCGCTCACAGCTGCCTTATTGAAGCTGTGATATTAAAACTGTGAAAATTCTGAAAGCTAATTCAACCAACTTTAATCACCCAGGGTGATAGGACACGCTGAGAAACCATAAAGACTGGGGCTTTGGTCAAATTCAAATGTTATTGCTTTTGACTGGGGCCGTTACAAGACTCACGGGAGCAAATGAACAGGCACAGTGTGACCTTTAAAATTAGTTACAAAGATCAAAACGTAAAAAAGCTGGAGCGATTTTTTCTAAGCATAAAAATTTATCCTTTCAGAAATCATTCATTTGATAAAATTACTCATTAGACCCATGTATCACTGTGTCATTGTAACAGCCGTGTCTAAAATAACTTTTGCTTTTCTTTTGGAAGAAGCCAGCACAGATTCTAAAAGTTACCCACCTAATTAGGTCAGACACTAACTGACTTGCCCTTCCAATACAGTTCTATGGAGAATACTAGTTATAATTACCCTCTCTAAAAAGAAAAAAAGGAAACTGGACATGGGTTCAAATGCAAGATTAAAGACAAAATAGAAGGTCATGAGACTCAGGGATCCATAGTTCCAGGTTCATGGGACTATTGTCCAGCGTTGTCTTTGTAAGCAACTGACATGTCACGTGTCTGTTTGAGAAAGTTAGGAGCTTGGGGGATATCACCCCAACCATATATGGGTAACGTCATAAAGGATCAGAGTTCCAAGGCCCCCTTGGGTAACACCACCATAATTTACCTGGGTAGACCACTGGTGTGATTTAACGTGCTGCTTCTGATACACACAGATTTGATCATTTTCCTTTCCCTGAGTCTGGAGGCACCAAAATGAAAGGTTTCTATGGCAGTGGAAGCAAAGTGGTAAAAATTCTTAAGGCTCACAGAATTCCCTTTGTTGGTGGAGGAGTTCAGCTCTCCACCAACCCTTCCACTGGCAGCAGACACAGCTGTGGGTTAAGACCCAGATGCCTTTCAGTGTTCCAAGAGTCTAAGAACTATCCCTGATTCTTGGACCCCTCTTTAAATCAGCCTTGATGCCCTTAAGGCACAGTCTATAGGGCCAGGCTCTAGCAAGGAGGAGTAACTCAAGTTGGCTCAAACCTCATCTTTCCAGTGTTAATACCCCCCCAGTTGACAACCTGCAGAGGAAGTCGGATGAGTTTGTCCAAGGCCCCGAGACAACATCAATTCTTGAGCATCACTGTGTGTCAGCAGGTTCTTCACCTATATCTTCTTTTGTTCTTATAACAGATCCACAAGTTAGGTGCTATGATTTCCCTGGTGCAGATGAGGAAAAGGAAACTTAAGGAGATTAAGGGCTTTGCCCAACTTTGCCCAGCTATTAAGCGGCAGAGCTAGTATTTGAGTTCACAGTTAGGTTAGTAAGGTCTAACTCTCAAGTCCAACTTCTTCCCTGGCTCTTGTTATGAAAGTGGGTCACCCCAGTGAACTGCCCTCCGATAACCTGGCTGAGTGATAACATGGAAGTTTTGCAGGTGGATGCTAACCTGCTAGCATCTTCTCCGGCCCATCCCTTAGGTCCAGGATGCCCCGGGCATGCACTGCTCCAGTCTGGTTGGCTCCAGGAATAGTTTAGGAGGGAGTGGTTGTCAAAGTGTGGCCTCTGGACCTGTAGCATCAGTGCCACCTACGAACAGGTTACATGTATATGTATAGCTGAATCACTTTGCTGTACACCTGAAACGAACACAACATTGTTAATCCACTGTACTCCAATATAAAATAAGAAGTAAAAAATAAATAAATGAAGGCAAAACGATCAGGCCCACCCCAGAGCTACTGAATCAGAAACTCTGGGGGGTGGTGCCCAGTGGGCTGGGGTTTTTTGTTTGTTTGTTTTTTAGATTTTTATTTATTTATTTAGTGAGTTTTGGCTGTGTTGGGTCTTCTTGCTGCACACGGGCTTTCTGTAGTTTCAGTGAGCGGGCGCTACTCTGCGTTGCGGTGCGCAGGCTTCTCATTGCGGTGGCTTCTCTTGTTGCGGAGCACGGGCTCTAGAGCGCAGGCTCAGTAGTTGTAGCACACGGACTTAGTTGCTCTGTGGCACGTGGGATCTTCCCGGACCAGGGCTCGAACCCGTGTCCCCTGCATTGGCAGGCGGATGCTTAACCACTGCGCCACCAGGGAAGGGGGCTGGGTTTTAACACCTCCTCCAGGGGCTTCTCCTGCATCAAGCAAGGTCTGAGAACTACTGGTTTAACACAGTGGTCCCCAGCCTTTTCGGCACCGGGGGCTGGTTTCGAGGAAGACAGTTTTTCTACAGACCGTTGGCGCTTGGCGCGGGGTGGGAGATGGTTCAGGCGGTGATGTGAGCCACGCGGAGCCCCAGCTGAAGCTTCGCCCACCCGCCGCTTCCCTCCTGCTGTGTGGCCCGCTTCCTAACAGGCCACGGAACAGTACCCATCCGCGGCCCTGGGGTTGGGGACCCCTGGTCTAACGTATCCCTTCGTAGGCTAAAACAGAGACTAAAGTTGGTCTACTTGGTCTCTCCTGTTTGCTCCCTCACTAATTTTCTGTCTTTCGTGTATTTAAAAAATTTCTTAGATTGGCTTTGAAACCCCCCCTTGTTGGTTTTTGTTTTGCCGAAATTCACTTCTAATTCACTAAGGCTACCATAGACCCTCCCAACCCCGACATGGAGAACCTCTCCATCTTGGGGGATAACATCTGTTTCCCCACCTTGTCAGGTGACTAGGATGTTCTTCTAGGTACCTGCCATTTTATTCCTCACACACATGCACCCAGGATTCCAATGCGTGTGTTCAGATGGTCCCCAGGCTTTCTGGGATACAGTGACTTGAAAAAGACAAAACAAACAAAAAAAGAATTCTGTCTCTCCCTTCTGTTTTCTCTAATTAATGAGTGTCTAGCATTTTACAATCCCTTTTTGAAACGGGAATGTGATTTTCTTTTAGTTACCTTTTCCCTCCAAGGATATTTGGAGAAGCTAAGAAAAAGGTTACCTCTGAATATGTGAGGCTGTTGCTTATTTGAAAGATGTAGTAGAAAAGATGAGTTTTTTGGAGCTCCACGGAACTGGGTTGAAATATCATTTCCACTTTGCCAGCTTTGAGGCCTTAGGGGAAAAATAATCAGTTAAAATCTCTGAACGTTCATTTTATTGTTAACATGGAGAAAATAATACCACATACAGCTGTGTGAGAATTATGAGGTATGAGAGTGAAGTAGCTGGCATATCACAGGTGTTAAATAAATAACAACTATGACTCATCGTGGAGAATGAAATGGTTTTATTTCCTCGGGAGTAGAGGTAAGGACGCCACCTAATAAATGTGACATATGTTCCTTAAGGACCAAATTGATTTCATGGGAAGAAATATAAATGCGATTTCTATATTAAAACTATATTAAAATTAACATTCTCTCCTACGTGCTTCTGAATTTTCAAGGTAAAGTGTGATTTCGAAGGAAATTTAGACTTTGATAAACGTGCTTCATTGTTTTGTATTCTGGATGGCCCACCAGCCCCATCCCCGTGGATTTTATCTGTTCCCTTTACCCTTAGCTGTAGTTCATAGGAATAAGCCGGAAAGTACTGAGAAGCAAGACTGTGCCAGTGGGTGAAAGTAACAAGTAGGCAGATTACGGTTTAAGTGGATGTCGCTTTGTGACGATTAGAGGAAGGCCGCGTGGTCATGAGAAGCCTGCCAGAGATGTTGTGCAGGGGGTTATTGGGGGAATGTAGGACTTGCTTACTTCTCATATCCTTCCCAACCATGAGAACCTGGGGGTATGATTCGCTCCACTCACCGGTCCACAGAGAGGCACTAGTGCCAATTTAAATGACTGAGTGAAAGAAAGAATGAATGAATGAACGCGCGTGGGTTCTACATGCCTGAGGCCACCACCTCCTTCAGCATGCCATGCTGTAACCTGCCATCACTGATCGCCCTAGCTCCAGCCAGGCTTCCAATAACACCCCTTTTCAGCTGGGATTGTGTTGAGCTACAAGTAACTGAAAACTTGGCCTAAACCAAGGAGGAGGAGATTGTTGACCTCACAAGCCAAGAAGTTTGTTCTTTCCCTCATGATTACTCAGGGGCTGGAAAATTCCAGCTGTCACATCATCCAGTTATTCAAGGACAGGAGAGCAAAGGCAGAGGGAGAGAAGTACCACCAGATGCCCACCTCTGCCTCTGTATCACTTCTCTCCCGCAGCTAAGAAACCTCCCAAACGGGGCATGGACAACAGCCGTGTATGTAACGAGCATCCACGCGGGAGGCATGTGGGGCGGCTTAGCTGGACAGTTTGTTTGTCGGTGGGGTTTTCCTGTGTGTCTGTGGTTGGCTGTGGTCAACGGGGTGAATCAGCTTCTGTGGATGGGGCGTCTGCCCAAGTGTCTGCCATCATCCTGCAGGCTCACGTGGGCTTGTTCTGGCCTGCCCGGCAGTAGAGGTGTGCATACAGGGAGGGCTGGAGAACGGAGGCCATGGTCTACCACAGACTCATTAGCCAAACTGAAACTGGCAAAGTCAGGGCCTGGCCTTGCCTTCCTGCCTTCCTTCTTTCCTTCCTTCCTTCCTTCCTTCTTTCCTTCCTCCTCCTCTGTCTTCTCTTTCTTTTTCTGTAAGCTTTACCAGACCCTATAATAAAAGACAGGCCAGGGAAAAGTTTGCAGGGAAAGGGTGTTGGGATAAACGACTTTGCAGTACCCACCATATCATTTAACCTTCATCCTTGACTTTGCTAATAAAGTTCTTGGACCAGCATCCCTATTAGACTGTCAGAAACTTTAGCCCTGATGCACTCCTGTTGGCATATCACTAGACGCACTCATTTTCACCCAGGCAACCCTCAAAATGGCATTGGATTTCTGTTGAGGTGTTAAAGGAGGGTGAGCGATACAGAAAATAGGCCTCTTTTCTTTCCCTTCTCCTCCCTCCCATTGAAACGTCAGTCAGCGCAAACTCTTGCAAAGCAACTGAGCACAGAAGGGCCACCCTGATTCCCTGCCGGTTTCCTTGCTTAGAAACACACTCTCTGAGAAAGTATGAAAATAGACCTTCAGATATCTGCATATAATAATAATGCTCCCTGCGGATTTTTATTTGAAAGCCAAATGATCTGTAAATGGCATGTAGGTAAACACCAGCCTGGATGCAGAAACTTGCTGGCTACATTGGTGTTCCAGTGGCTACATATATATACCCAAAAGATAAAGAAGGTTATTATTCACAAAAGAGAATAAAACAATGAATAAACTCAGGATCTGAGGTCCATAAACTAATAGTGAGCATTTATTGAGCACTTACTATGTGTGTCTGGTAATGTGCAAAGCAGGTTATGTAATCTCATTTAATCCTCAAACCATCTAACAAGTAGGAAAAAGCCCCATTCTACATACAGTGAAACTGAGGCACAGAGAGTTTAGGTGTCTTCTCTAAGATCACGATTGTAGAATCAGGATTCAGATTCACCTCCACCTGACCTCAAGCCCTGGCTCCTGACTGTTAGAACAACCTGTGTTGTGTTTTTTTATAATCCATGGTGCAAAAGTAATTATAGTAAACCTCGAAAATAATTTATGCCTTGTAAGTTTCAGCTGACAGTCTTGACTGACCGAGAACCAAAGCGATTAAAACTCAAATGAACGTGCAGTTACTCGGGGGCTCTAATGACCATGGTGTCGTTGAATGAAGTAGAATCTATTATTTAAGCCAGAGGATTATTGATAATTTTAAAAGATGTGAACAAGATCTTTCTTACTGAAGTTGTTCACTAGCTGTGTCATTTATGTACATTAAGCTACACTGACAGGCCTGGAGTTCATTGTGGGCTTTGTGATCTTTCTTACTGAAGTTGTTCACTAGCTGTGTCATTTATGTACATTACACTGACAGGCCTGGAGTTTATTGTGGGCTTTGTGATTGTTGTTTGGTGTTTGATTTTTGGTTTTTGTGCTATAAGATTTTGGTATGATCCAACAGATCTGTGTTTCCCAAACTATGTCCCACAGAATATTAGCTCTCTTGTATGTTTTTAGGGGTCACATGGTCAAATACATTTGTAAAATGTAGGATTCATTAACATTTAGTTTGTTTGGGTACTGCAAGACTTATTATATGGAGTCTTTTGCATATTGTCATCTGCAGGAGGGCAGTACAGTCTGCTTTGTCGGCCTTACTGGATGATGAGAAATCCTGACTATTTTAATTGCTGGTCAACCTGATCTCATTGTGGACGGTCAGAGTTCATAAACGTCAGTACAACTATATAGATTCCCCAGTTCCTCTCGTGAATATTATAACGTTTCATGTGTTTTGAAATTATTTGCTTCCTGTTCTCCTAAAAATGATATTCATTTTGAATGAACATTACTTTGCTTTTAAAGACTTAGGACTTCCCCTGTTTATTTACCTAAAGACAAATAGAAATGCAATGTATGTGTTGGCTTTTGAAGATCAAAGAATATTCATTACGTTCTTTATGTTTATCGATTATGTACAAATGTGTGATGTACGCTCACTTGGATATTACTTTGTATTTCTGGTGCCAAATTCAAGAAAGATATAAGAAAACTGAATTGAGTGAGGAAAGTAACATTTTTGGAGTGTTTATCTTGTGCTAGTCACTTTTATGTCTGACTTAATCCTTTCAAAACTCTTTGAGGGTTTCAAACGCCAAATCTGCATCTCACATAGATCAAACTATTTAAGTTTACAGTTAGTAAGCGAAAGAGTTAGGGTTTGAATCCAAATCTGTCTGACTTTAAAATTTACTTTCTATTTATTATGAAAAACAAACCAAAAGGAGAATTAAGATAAAATGATAGAGAAGCTACCATTTGAAAAGAGATCTGATTGGCAAACTAATAATAATAGTAACGACAGTTGTACTACTTCCTTGTGACAGAATAGGCTAAAAGCGGCATAATCAATATCTGATTAAACTATAAAGAGTGACGACGAAATCAGTCTAGTCTGTTCACTAGATTCTAAAATTAGAGAATTGTCCTGAAAGCTTGATGAGGGTTATTTTCAGAAAGGTCAAACTACTAATTCACAAAATAGGTAATAAAATTATTAACTATATTACCACCAAGAGACAGTTTATTCTAAGAACACAGATTGAAGAAGTAAATGGATACATTATTGAGTCATTTCTGTTTGGAACTTTTGATTGCAACATCATGTAAGACAACGATGCTCATTCAAAACATGCCCTTGGGTACCACCTACTGACCAGCTAGACAGTCTGTTCAGTAAAATGGCACTTTGTAGATTCACTGTGGGAGGTTGACAAAAATGGTTGAGACTCTCTTTTATAGACTAGGGGCCAGTTTGGAGAATAACCTTCATTCCCATTAGGGCTTAGCTAAGATATTTCAGATCCTCTTCTAAGCAAAGTCGCTGCCAGCATTTTGGTTATGGTAGGAACAGCACTTCTGGAAATTGAGAGCTAGAGTCTGGGCCTTTAAGAACCAAAATGATGAACAGATCAGAGGTCAGGATGTCTGTTTCCATCCAAATAAATTCAGCCTCTGTTATTATCAGGGAAGAGATCTGGAAATTAGCTTGGTCAGTTTTAAGGAAAGGGCAACAAAGAGATATATTCAAGAAGCATACCTTAGCCTATCTTGTAAGCCGGGGTACATGTGGAATATGGGCCATGTGTGCCCCTTTTTAATCCTCAAACTTCAAAACAAATGCCTTCTGAGTGTTAAAAATAGGACCAAATACGTCCAGAGTATCACCCCAAAAATGTGAAATGTGAGTCACGGTCCCCCATGCTCTGTGACAGTACATTTTTTTTCTTTTAAGTCGTTATTGATAGAGGACATTTTTTTTTTTTAATCTGTCAATATCCTGGTGTCCACGTAATGATAGTACATCACTCGTATTATTTCTACTTCTCTACTTGGCTGGGATTTTCTCTCTCGGTTTCATCAGACATTTTATCATGGTGGGTATTTATTTAATCCCTATTATTCTTCTTAGTTCTGTCTTGTTGTATGAGAGACCTCTCTCTATCCCACATTTTCTCCCACCTACCCTTCTCAACCATCTCCTCTTATTTCTTTGTTCTTTTTTCATCTCCCTCCTCCTCTAAAATACACACACACACACACACACACACACACACTTCGGCTTGATCTCTGGCTTCACCAGCTAATGGCTATACGATGCTTGGCAAGTCTCTTAACTTCTCGGAGGCTATTTCCTTGTATATAAAAGAGACGTAATAACTGCTCTACTCACGTCGCTTTGCGCCCTGTAAAGTGCTGTCTAAATATAAGCTTGTTGCTGTGATTGTTATTATCCTTCCCCACCTTCTCCAGTGTAGCATAAGTGTCCCAGTGGACGCTGTCAGTCATTTCGCTTATTGAAAAGGTTGATGGGAAAAGGAGCCCCTCTCCCCCCCACCTCACCCACCTACTGTCACCATCACATTTTGGGTTTATGATGGATTTGTTCATTTCCCTTTGGACAATTTGGACGGCATTGGGATCATTCCAGAGCTGATCCTCCATTGTTATCATACATTTACCTAAGAGGTGCAATGAAATCCTTGTTATAGTTAGATGACCTTGCGTGAAAACCATTAGGGATTCAGGTGGTGTGGAGACATTGTTATGTGGCTTTTGAAAACACCATGCAACGATTTCTTAAATTCTTTGAACGCAGCCAAGAGGTTTTCTTATTTCTATGCCAAAACCACCTGTAAAAAAAAATAAGTACCCCCCAAAAGTAACCTATAAATGTAATTAAAAGCATCCCTTTGAAGGAAGAGTAATGAAAATAGTACTAGGCTCGAGCTCTGATCTGCCTTTACCTTCCATTCCTGCCACCTTCTTCCTAGGTAATTAATCAGAAATAATAATTGTACAGCGCTCTTCAAGGTTAGAACCACCTTCATGTGCACCATCTCATTTGAACCTCACCACGGTTCCACTGGTGATATATAACAAGCACAAAGAATTCAACTGGGGGCAAGTCCTCCCCTTCAGGACTGATTGTGTCACTTTGAGCAAACCATTGACCCTTGGGATCTTCATCTGTTCCCATGCATGGAATACGGATAATAAAGCATTCCCATGTGGTCATTTTGAGGATGAAATAAGACAAGGTGTATATAAGTGCTTTGCATATATGTACCACATCTTCTTTATCCATTTCTCTGTTGATGGACATTTAGGTTGCTTCCATGTCCTGGCTATTGTAAATAGTGTGGCAGTGAACACTGGGGTGCAAGTATCTTTTCGAATTATGGTTTTCTCCAGATATATGCCCAGGAGTGGGATTGCCACATTTGCAGCAATATGGATGGACCTAGAGATTGTCATACTGAGTGAAGTAAGTCAGACAGAGAAAGACAAATATCATACGATATCGCTTATATGTGGAATCTAAAAAAAGGCTACAAATGAACTTATCTACAAAACAGAAATAGAGTCACAGATGTAGAAAATAAACTTATGGTTACCAGAGGGTAAGGGGCGGGGGAGGGATAAATTGGAAGATTTGGATTGACACATACACACTACTATATGTAAAATAGATAGCTAATAAGGACCTACTGTACAGCACAGGGAACTCTACTCAGTGCTCTGTAATGGCTTATATGGGGAAAGAATCTAAAAAAGAGTGGATATATGTGTATGTAAAGCAGATTCACTTTGCTGTACACCTGAAACTAACACAAAATTGTAAATCAACTATACCACAATAAAAAATTGTTTTAAAAGCACTTTGCAACATCCAAAGCATCACACAACAGTTTGTGGGATGTTTGGAACAAGGGAAGAATTTCAGACCTTCCACTTGTAGTGGAAGCCAAACATCAATTTCTTAGGATGTTTTGGTTGCAGAAACTAAGTCTCTAAGTGCATTGGAGCAACGTCACATAGTTCATCGGCTCAGTAGCAAAGCTGAAAGTCCAGGCTCAGACACTATCCAGGAATCAGTGAAAGACCGGGGGACAGAACTGCAGTTGTAAGAGGACACAAGAAGTGTGTGGTTGGACACTGCTATTGCCACAGCTGGTCCCATTGCTGCTGCCACAGAAAGGGATGACACAGCCACCACCCAAATGAATTCTAAATAGTAACTTGCCTTAGAGCATCATTTGCTGTAGACGTGGTTTGACCAGTCAGTTGGCTAAAATCAGATTTCCTGGTTGCATTCTGGTTGCCAGGATGCTGAGAGATGGAATATCTAACCCTCCTATACTTGCCTTCCATACCGGGACGCAAGATTCTGTCTCTCACCTCTCCTGGGATTTCTCCCCACCTAGGAAGGGTGTTCAGAAGTCAGTTGGCCCCTTTGGGTTAAACGACCTACTCGAGGGCCACAAATTATTGGACTAAATCCCATCTCTCGTCATCCCCAGTCTCCTAGACCTTTTCACCATTTTACATTTCCTCGTATCAATGTGCTCAGTCGTTTAACAAACATTGAATCTCTCCCACAGACAATGCATTGCAGTGGGGTTTCTCTAGCTCTCCTGTTTTGAGATTTTATGATGAAATGTTTCCATGTAGCATTTCCCTTGGTGATAAAGCACTGTGTTAAGAACATTGTTTTCATGATGAAATTTTAGAGAGCCTCAAATTTAAAATGAACGTTACTATCAGAAGGACCCTGCGGATTCGGCAGAGAGGCGTGGCTGGGAAAGGTAATTTGCTCAACCAAAAGAAAGAGGAAATAACAGCACCAGGGGGATTTCTCAGGCCCCCATCAATGTCCACCGTTAAACTTTATTCTATGAATCAAAAAAAGAGGTCACACAAGTCAAGGACTCACAGCCCATAACAAGAACCTAGAAGTTGGTTTTCTTCCGCATTGCCTACATCTTACACTGCAAGCAGTTTCCATACACTGTCCCCACTTAGCCTATATCCAGCACCAAGATACCGTATGCCCGTGAGGTAGAAAGAATGGGAGCTTTGAGAGTCAGTTCAAGGCTGATATCCATAAACAAATAAACAGTGGATGGAACGTACCTTTTTCTCAAGAGGCTTTCTGCCTTCCCCTAGCTGTTGCTGGATTAGAAAGAAAGAGAGGGGCTGCAGAGTCCTGTATGATGGCAAATAAGTTATCTTAGCCTGAGTTGCCTAGAAAATGGAGCTTGGGGCAAATTCCTACGTGTTTGGTATAGGAGGATGTACGACTCCAGGGAGCGAAAAAGAGAGTGTGGAAAAAAAACAGGAGAAAGGCAGGAGGGCAAATTTAAGTGATGATATTACGGCTTTTATAACAAGCGTAGTTGATTGCTCAATTTCTTAGGATGTATTAGGAGAGGTCTCCTGAAACCACCGCAGGTTTTTTAATTTTGTTTTTGTTCGTTTTTTAATTGAAGCGTAGTTGATTTACAATGTTCCATTAGTTTCTGGTGTACAGCAGAGTGATTCAGTTTTATATTCCCTGTGCTCTACAGTAGGACTTTGTTGTTTATCTGTTTTATGTATAGTAGTATGTATCTGCTAATCCCAAACTCCTAATTTATCCCTGCCCCACACTGCGTGTTTTAATAGTCCATCTTGGAGGAAGAAGGGAGAAGAATTTCTATGCTCGCTTTTGTATCTCTTTGGTGAAAGCTGTCCCATGTGACATCAGATCTCCTGCACTTCTGGGTTTACCTCCTAGGCCCGTGAGTAGCCACCTAGGAAGCCAGATCCTTGGCACCTAGGAAGGCAGCATCCGAGGCACAAGCCACAGTCCTCAGGCTGAGCCCATGATGGAAGTGAGCAAGGGGTACTCCCCATCTCTCCACCTGCAGCCTCGTGAGGCCAGCTGGGCAAGACATTGCATGTGTCACAAAGGCCCAAACTATCTCATGCCTCAGTACCAACAGGAATGCCCAGAAATGAGAAGCAAGAGTCGTGTACATCAGGGAACAAGACATGCCTGTGAGTGATGTGAGGGACCTAGAGCAGCCACTGCAGAGAACCCTGTCAACTAAGCAAGTGGAACACGATGAAGGAGGCACAGAGATGACAGTCCTTCTGTACCTACAAGAATGCATTTGGGCCAGGAGGCTTCCCCAGTACCGTCAACAGAAAAACGTGGCCAAGGGTATCTGGAGAGGTAGATAAATTGGGTTCCGTACACTAAGACAACTTGAAAACCCTTCCACTATGCATACCAAAAATTGCTGGACAGAACACAAATAAATTAAAATGCATGGTTGGACTCGAAAGAAGGGAAACATTATTGTCCCAGAAAAAAAAGAGGAAATTGAAACAAGATTAGTCAATGTATGGACTGGTTTTGTTATTACTTTTAGAGGGTGGGAAAGAGTGATTTTTGATACCAGTAACCTATGGGATTGGATTTTTTAATCCCATATGGAGAAAGGACACAAAACCTTAGGCCTGAGCAAAGTGAGAAGCATAGAATCAGGACCCTCAAAGACCTCATTCCTAGAACAACTAGAAAACATACATTCTCATCAGTACGAGGCAACGAAAAGGAAGCTCTTCTCTCTCTGCCTGCATTTGGCAAAAAAAGTTTCTTCTGAACAATCAAATCCAGGACTATATTTCTTAGAGGCTTGAGGTCTGATTTCACATTGCTGAAAGGTACAGGGAACCACGAAGGTGAAAATATATCATAAAGCATAAAAATTGATCCTGGGACAGTGATACTCCTAGGGTACTCAGCAGAAGCACAAACAGGAATAGAGTGGAAAGGCAAACCACAGGATTTTGGAAGGTAAAAAGGACATCTTGCAAGAGATCAGGTCACCATACAGCCACACAAACTATCTGATAACTAGACTTCTTGAACTTGAACAGAAAAATCTGAAAAAGAATATAGCAAGTGTACTTAAAATTATTGAAAATATAAAGAAAAGGATCTACCCCACAAATAAAAGATGAAGATCTTATGAAAAAAGAACAGGCAACTTTGAAGAAGAACCACATACAACTTTTAGACATGGAGAAAAGTAGTAACTAAAATTTAAAACCAAGCAGAGAGGCTAAATAATGGCTTAATAAACACCACCAAGGAGGGAATTAGTAGTTTGGAGGTAATTTTGAGGAAATTATACAGAAAGCCAAGTAAAGAGAAAGTATAAAAAGGAAGAATTAGGTTAAATAGTTTAATGTAGATCCCACATATAACTAATATATGTTCCAAAGGAAAAGATAGAGAGAGAATATGGGAGAAACAGTGTTTGGATAGATAATGGTAAAGTGTTTTTCCAACATTGATGAATGACCCTAAGCCATGATTTCAAGAAACACAGTGACCTTCTAGCAGGTAAAATAATCAAAATCCAAAAATCACAGGTAACACTGTAAAGCAGATAGAAGTTAATGACAGATTCTTTACTCAGGAACAAATTTGAACTGGCAGAAGACTTCTGAACAAACACACGTGTGCCAAATAATGTGTGATGAAGCAAAATCACCGTCAACTTAAGGGTCTATAACCAGCTAAACTATCATTCCAGAAGTAAGACAAAATGAATACATTTCTGCACAAATAAAGGCTAAGAAATCTACCTCTCTCAACATAAATATTATAAATCTCAAAATACAATACCGAGTGAGAAAAGCAAGCTCCAATAGGATATGTACAATATCACTGCCATAGAATTATAAAGGCCAGCCCTGAAGTATCCACGGTTCTTTATTTAAAGTACAAAGCAATATGGAGAAACATACAAGCACATATAGTATAGCAGTTACTGCTGGGTAGGGTACACGGGAAGCAGAAGGCGTGGAGGAGGCAGTGGGACTTCAGCTATAATGCAATGCCTTCCGTCTTGTTTAATAAGAGAAAAACCTGCAGGAAAACTGGCAAAATACTTACATCTTTTCAAACTAGATGGAGTGCCACAGTGTCTGTTTGACTTCTGTACTTCCTGTGTGCTTGAAATGTTTCCAAATAGAATGTTTTAAAGAAATAAATCTACATCAAGGAGGAAGGAGAAGGAAGGGAGAGGTGGCCCATTGTGGTCAGCTCTTGAAGTGATTGCAAACAAACCAGAAACGACAGTCACTTGTAGAAAATGAGAGTCCGTCCCAAGTTGAGTGGGAAGAGGTGAGAGAGAGAGTTGCACGTCAAGTCTAGGTCATGTTCCCACTTCTGCAGCTAAGCACATGTACGGACATCCCCTCCCTAACTCTCAGTTTCCCCATCTTTTGATGAATCGGGTTGCAGCTAATGGACAAGATCCTTTCCATTTCCAGCACCCTTCTATTCCACTCTCTTCGTTTTTTCAGATGGCCACGAGTTTCCAGGAGGCCATGTTCTCAGGCACAAAAACATCTTTCAGTAATGTAACTGTATTAGTAAAGACTCCTTTAGCTTCAAGTGACAGGAAAGTCAGCCCAAACTGGCTTAAGGAAAGTGCAAATGTATTGGTTTATATAAGATGAAACATTCAGGGCTAGGTCTAGCTTGGGGCACAGCTAGATTTGGGGCTCAAAAATACTATCCTTTGCCCCATGTATTTTTTTAAAATCACCTATAGTGCGTCTTTAGTTACACTGGCTTCCTTTACAGCCATCATGTGATGGCCAGATGGTGGTGATAACCAGATGGTGATGCAGATCCAGCCCTTAAATCCTCTAAGTTTTCTGTACTGCAAGAAAAGCAAAATCTCTTTCCCTGAAATCCCAGGGGAACCCTCATTTTGTCTCATTAGCTTTGATATAGTTCTAAACGCAGCACTGAACCAGTGGTTGTAGGTGCGGGAGGACCATGCGCTGATCACCTTGAGCTCTGAACATGCTCCCACTATGGGATGGGCGTAGCTTCACTGCAGCCATATAGGCTAAGAGCGGAGGAAGGTGTCATTTCCCAGAGGGAAACCAGGATTGGTTATCAGGAAGGGAAAGAATGGATTTGGGATGACAAAAATAAATGTCTACTACAACCAGCAAAGTACAGGGGTGATTTCCCAATAAGGACAGTCTAAGAATTGAAGTCTCCTTTTATATGGAAGGACAGAAGGTAAGAGGGAAGTCTTAAAAGTAAGGAGGATTTTAAGCATAAAAAGGGGCCGTGCAGGGACAAACACACCTTGGCTTCCAAATTCCAATATTCGTGAATGAGGCAGAGACTTATTTGCTTGAAATATGTAGTTTTAGGATCAGTCAAATGAGTTCTAACTAGAATACAGTAATCATGTAATACAGTAATACAATAATCATGAATATTACGGGCAATGTTCCCCAATAGCAAAAATGAAATGTAAGTGTTTGAAGAGGGGGTTATGCAGATTTGTAGAAGACAGCACGTGCCGTCTAACCCCGAGTTGACTGGGGCACGGTGTATACCTCCGGGAATTAGGACCGGGTAAGCAAGTAACAACATTGCCCCAGTACCTCCGTCAGGTATAGAATATGAGGTTCTGTAAACCATTTATCTTCAAAGCAGTGCAGGAAAATAATACATTTATTTTTGGACCATTCTCACAACTTAATACATCAAAATAGATAAATAATTTAAAATAAAAATAGTTACGTTTATACAGAATAGGTGCACCATAAGAATTTGTTGGATGTGATTTCCCTGAAGCTCAATAATTCTTGAAGTGGGGGAGAGTAAACTAGGGGGACACAGTGGAGGGTGGAGGAAGCATTTTTCTATCCTTCTCTCCTTATCTGTTGACCCAGATATTCTAGCTCTATATCCACCTTCATCTTCTTACCTACTCCGTCTTCCTTTCCCACACTCCTTCTGTCCAGAAAACAACAACCAAAACCATATTGCAGACCTTGTGCAAGCCCTTCTAGCCCTCTGGATGTTCCCAGAGGCAACCTGGTGTTACGTCTTATGAATTAGAGACGTGTTCAAGACCCCTGAGAGTGCAAAAGTTTTCTAAGGCTCTCATGGTTGCCTTTCGGTCCAAACACCAGAAGAACCATCTCTCATCTCCTTCTGTCTCTGCTTTTCTACTCTTCCTGCCCTCCAGGCCCACGCTTTATTCTGCCAGCTACCATCCCGACCCAAGCCAGTCCCATGACACCCCCTTAACGCTGCGTTGGCGAGTCCTGTTCCACTCCAGGCCCTCACTGTTCAGACTGAAACATTTTCTAGTTAGTTAACTAGTTAGTTAATTGATCAACTAATTGTCAAGACAGTGTGTCTACAACTTGCCTCTCATGGGTTGTGTTCATGGTATCACTTGTGTGAATTATGATGCTAAAGGACAGTAAACAGTATAAGGACTAATAGGTGAAGAGAACAGAAAACTCCAGTCTACCACTTAAATGAAGCAAGATAAAACCCCTCATATGAAGTCTCCTAGCATGTATTCCTGGTGCCCTGTTCTTGAGTGGGGGAGAGGGAGAAGCACATTAATATAGTTGAATTGAATTGAGTTGTGACCATACATGGCCTGCTGTCCCTAGTTTACTGATCTAGATTGAGTGTAATTGCTGAGTCTAGATTAGCACTGAGAGTCCAGATACTCACCAAATACAAACACTCTACCATAAAGTGAGGCATGAAGTCTGGGATTAATTATAGCTAACATCTACCAAGGACTTATCCATTCCCCAACCACTAGGCTATTCATTTTATGTGTAATACTTCATTTTACCCCCTGACGCCCCCAGGTGTTATTTTACCCCCCATTTACATAAGAACACTGGAGCACAGAGAGGTGAAATAACATTCCCAAAGGCGCACAGTTAATAAGTGATGGGATCAAGCTTGACTCCCAGGTAATCTGGCTCCACATTAGGACTTTGACCCTTGTACCAAACTGTCTTCTGATAAAAGAACTGGATCGGGTAGGAAATGGATGTGTCTTTTAAAACAGCGAAGGTAAAGTTAGTGAAGCTTGAGGAGGATTGATGTCAAGGGAGGCATGTGTGTATTCTGAAACAGCCTGTTCCGAGCATGGCCAGGCTGGACGTAATGCGAATGTTGTCCCTGCTGAAAAGACTGGAGCTAAGTGGGCGGACAGGGTCCTGGCAGCAAGATCATCTCTTTAGAGAAGGGAGATGTTCTACCTGTCTGTGGCTTCTGCATCTAGTAGACTGCTTGGCATATAGCTAGTGTTTGTATCAGTTATTTATGGCTGTGTAACAAATTATCCCAAAACTTGGTGCCTTAAAATGACACATATTTATTATCTTGTAATTTCTGTGGGTCAGGAATCCAGGCATGGCTTACCTGTGTGCCTCTGGCTAAATGTTTCTCACAAGGTTGAAATCCCAAGGGTGGCTGAACTACAGTAACCTCCAGGCTCAACTGGGGAAGGACCCACTTCCAAGGCCACTCCATCTGTGTTGGAAGGATCCAGCTCCTTGTGGGCTGTTGGACTGAGAGTCTCAGTGACTTCTGGCTGTTGCCTGGATGCCATCCTCTGTTCCTTGACACATGGGCCTCTCCTTGCTTCATCAGTGAAGAGAGAGGACCAGGGAGAGAAAACAACAGCAAAACAAAAGCACAGTCTTATCACCTAACCTCAGAAGTGACACCCACCGCTTCTGTAAGTCACTAAGTCAGTTTGTCAGTGCCCGATTTTATGTGCTGAACACTAGTGGACATCCCCAGGGAGGTATGATCTCCTCACTTTCCAGATGAGGACACCAAGACTCACAGAGTTAGAGAATCTGCTAAAGGTCACACGGCCAGGAAGGGACAGGGTTAAGACTGCAGCTCAGGTCTTCTTGGCCTTAAAAGCACATTCTTTCCCCTTAGCTCCGTCACGTGCTGTTTGTCCAATAGTTTCTGTTCTGCCCACAGGATGACAGTACTTTCTGGCCTTCTTGTGATTGGGTGGGGCCAGGAGACCAGTTCTGGCCCGTGTATTGTGCGTAGGAGTGAAGAGCCTTGCTTCTAGACCCAAGCATTTAATTTTGAGACCCTTTGGAGGCCTTTTTTCCCTCTGCCATCAGCCAAGTTGGAGTCCCCGAGTGACTGTGATGAATGGACCCTCTCATCCCACCTCCCTCCCCACCACCCCACAGTGGGCACGTGGCATGAACAAGAAATCAACTTTTGTTGTTTTCAGCCACTAAGGCTTGAAGGGGGCAGATTCAAAGTCTCCTGACTGAGGTGCCACTAAAGAGGAGAGGAAGGAACAGAGTAAGGGGGTGTGAGGCTGCCCCAAGAGGGGCTCAGTTCTGTCTTAGAGCCGGCAGGAGAGCGTGGCAGGCACACACCTTTGCCTCGGTTACCTGGGTTCCGTGCTGCCTGCATACTGGATGCAGTATCTATTTCTGGATACGACTGGCTAGAATAAGGACCAGAGGGCCTGCCAGCATCACTCAGAGGCAGGCTGAGAACCCCGCTGCCTCGTTCAGTCTGAACACTCTTGCCTTTAGACCAGCAAAGAGCACGAACAGCGGGAGCATGTTATCCTTTCCCGAGCCTGTTCAGACACGCACAGCACAGCAAGAGGCTTTTGAAGGAGGCTCAAGTGAAGCAGCACCCTCAACACAGCAGCTTGTCGCCAAGGAGCCTGGGTGGCTGGAATATGGGCATCCGCTGAACGAGCCTCCCTTCAGCTGGGCTGGGGGCTGGTTCACACAGGGCTTTGGGGTGTCGAAATCGGAGAGAGTCGGGGGAGGGACGGAAGCATAGATCATTGTGTATCCCGAGCGTCAGCCTCCCGAACATTCTTCCTCTGGGGAGGTGATTCTCTTCTCCTGTCCCGCCTGAGTCATCAGCCCTGCAGTTTGTTCCCCTCGGGCCGTGTGCTCCTCGCTCCTCTCTGCTGTCCTGGGTACCACCGAGGAACTGCACTGTCCTGCAACTGCTCGCCATGCACAACTCCTGGATGGATGCACTTCTCTTGGTAGGCGGTTGCATCCTCCATACAGGCAATAGCAGAGATGTACCTCCCCCTTTATGACTCTGTCCATTTAGTCCATACTGCCCTCGCCCCACCTCACAGGGTCATACAGCTGCGTCAGACTTGCCCCAAGTATCAACTGAGTTAAAGAAGGATCATTTTCAACTACATACGAGATCTAGTCTTTCCCGTGGTCTAAGGAAAAAAGCCCCCTTCCTGAGGGAGTGACGTCATGGACAACCCCAGCTCCAAATTTTATTTCTTCGTCCTCAAATCCAAGATTGCTTTCCTTGTGATTCCATCTGCAAATTCCATCATGTGAGTTTGTACCCACCCTTCAGAAACGCAAGAGCTATACGTTCTCTGGGTGTGGGGCACCGTATTCCAAAGTAGATTTAGGTACTTTAAGTGGAAAACAAATACAGACCAGCTCTTCCTCGACCTCATCCGTGTTTTCAGTTTCCGCCTGGGATAGCATTTGAATAATTGCTTCTGTTGCTACATCAAGTTGAAACATGACTGACCTGTTCAATCACCCCTGCCGGTCCTTTAAAGCCCTGGTATTTAGCAGTGGAGAACCACACACTTCGTGAGTAGACACTTCAAAAACTAGAGGCCTCTTATTAGACACTTGAAAAATAAACTGTGTGGACTGGAGTCCCACGTATCCGAGTTGAAACCTGGATCCACCACTTACTAAACTGTGTAACTTTAGCAAGTGATGCCAACTGCTCGAGTTGAGCAAACAGGCCCGACTAATCTTGATGTCATCTGTAAGATGGGACAGCACAAATGCTGCTGGGAAATGACATCACACTTGGGAACACTTAAGAAACATTAGTTTTTCCTTCTACCCTCATCTCCCCTTGGTTCTGAGTAATGGCATGCCTGCTTCCTGAATCATCTGGTCTCTGTTTTGGTCTAAAGATTTTTAGCAATTTGGGGAGAGAGGGTTTTATGGTCTGACAACCATGCTTTCTGGTCCTTCATGGAGAAGAGAGGAGATTCACCCTTTTTTTTTATGATTCAAAACATACTGAGGGGATGGAACCCTAATTGTATTGACCCTAATACTTTGGTGGAGAAAAGGGGAAGACAACCCAGGTGGGGCATAGCAGGGTGCGTCCCAAACAAACACGAGGCAGCCTAAGGGACCTCAGTGTGCTGGCATGGAGAATTCATTCATTCATTCCACATACACCTAGTACTTTCTCAGCGTTGAGCATTCTACCAGGAAATCCACCCTATAAGAAGCTTCTCTACTTTAGGAGCCATAGAAAAGAGAAAAGAAGTGTAGAAATAGGATACTGGTGGGAACCCAAAAGTATTTGGTGCTTCGTCATTTGCCCTAAACTCTAGCCAACAACTCCTGCCATCCAGTGACTTTCATGAGTTTCTTTCAGAAGAGAGGGGATATGGAAGCAGGATTGGGAAAAATCCAGTTTGTAACAAGAGAACCTGCTAGTCCTTGATTCCCAGCTTCCCCTTTCCCCTTACTCCTCCGTGCATTCCCGCCAGATCTGGACTTTACTCCAGGAGTGAATGAAGAAGCAGGACAGCATGGTAGGAAGGACACAGACTTTAGAATTGGATCTAAGCAGCCTTAAGGCTATTTATTTACATGTTAATATATTATTTACCTCTCTGTGGGTTTGGATAAGCCATAGTTTCTCCAAGCATCAGTTTGCTTATCTATATTGGGTGTAAGAATCAGGGATAATGTAGAGCATGTGCTTGTAATATACTAGTAGCCCCTTAACAGATGGAGGCTCTTTTGCTATTCTTACTGCAGCTGCCTCTACTACTCCTGGCCTGCAGCCAATACCCAAATGTAGCTAATAACCAGAGGTTTGGGTTTGGTCCTTTCCCACTCTAGACACTCCCAGGCATGCTCACCTTACAGCTCCACGGAGAAATAGGAAATGGGGCAGGATAAAGATATCCTGAGTACAGAGAGAAATGGCCAATCAGGAGGCAGGGAGAGAAGAGAAAGACTTGAGAAAGTAGAGAGGACAACACTGGAAAATGAGAAAAGAGGAAGGAGCAGAGGAGAAGTTGAGCCCCTCACCGCCATCTTCCCAAAAAGCTTCAGCCTCTTCTGATGAATGAAGAAGCTCCTCCCTCTGGAAGTCCAACTCCAGACCCATCTTGGACCCTTCCCAGTTCCTCTGCTGTCAGGACACCAGGCTAGAGGCACTGACAGAGCAGCCCAAAGGCTGCCTTCCCTAAAACAGCCAACTTAAGGTACATTCAGGAGAGCAAACAGAAAAGATTTCAAACTACTGCCATGGGGAAGGGTTGAAAAGAGAAGACTATGGGGATAGACATGTGATGATCTTTCATTTGGATGAGAAATTCAATATTCTAAAACAAAAATGCCACATCTTAAAAAAAAAAAAAGAACCCATCAGGGACAGGAACATATCTGGATTCTTTCACCTAGGGAAGGTGTGAAGACATCTAAACCACAGGAGTGAAACACTTATCAGCAGACATGCTAGAGCATAAGCTTGGTGAGATTCCCATGAGCAACAGCATTAAAGATTTTCTAAGAGTCGCTTCTGATTTGAGGGAAAAAAACAAAAACAGACGAGCGTTGCTCTCCAAAATGTTCTCTGTGGTGTTATGTATATGGCAAGGAGTGGGCAGGAAAGCATCATTATAGACTCAAGATTCAAACCCAAAATATATTCATCCCCACGATGAATCTCACAGTGTTAGACATTTTCACCTATATCGCACTGACATATATTCAGCGTCCTGCCACTTCTTCACACTAACCTCTTTTGGGTGGGACTGTGACCTATGTCTGGTCCCAGGATGAACGCCATGGACTCAGCACCGGGGGACCATGTATTAGAAACATCCAAGAGAGCCTTCTGTGAGCAGAGAGCAGCTCCATGGACACCTCACCTTTACTAAAAGAGAGAACACTGCAGGCTTTCTGTTCCTAACAAGTACCTGCCCAGAGCAACTCCTCAGAGCAGACCAGGGGCAAAGCCAAGCAGGAAATCTATCACTGCGCCCATCTGCCTCTTGTGGTACCCTCTCTTCCTCCATCATCCCCTTTCTGGGCATATAGTGCCTTCTTCATGGCCATCGGCACCCTCACAACCCTGGTAACCATGCTTTGGGGTTACTTATCAACATGTTGGCATCTGAAGCTTGGCATACTATTATGTTTCAGTATTGTTGTCCCTATTTTATAGCTAAAGAAATGGAGCCTCAGACTCGAGGTCATGGGGATGGTACGTGAACACTGGCCAGCCAACGGGAAATCGTCCAGCCGGGGTCACCCTGAACCTGATCCGCTCTGATCCGCCCACCAGCAGAGCCTCCCAAGTTTCCGGCCTTTTCCTCTCCCATACATCCCCATCTTCCCACCACCAAAGCCTACCTATCCTTTTTGTCATTCTATCATAGCCTTGCTCTTGAGAGAATAGCAGAGAGAAGACTGTGCCATGAAGAGCAGAGTCAGTGGGTCCAGGTGGACCTGAGTCCCAGTCCCGGCTCAGCCTTCACTGGCTGTGTGACCTTAGACAAAGTCCTTAACCTCTCGAAGCCTCGGTTTCCTCACCTGCGGATGTGACTAATAAGAGTACCTCCCTCAGAAGGCTGTTGTGAGGATTAAATAAAATCACACATACAAAATACTTAGCCCAGTGCCTGACACACACTGAAGATTCAGTACCACTCGTTGGTACTGTCTCTGCTAGTAGAGTCCAGTGATTCAGGTTTGCCCCTGGACTGGATGTTCCTATAGACAGCGCCGTCCCCACGTGTGGGTGTGCTGGGAGGGGGGCCCTGGGTGCAGCAGGGTGGCATGGGGTCCCAGGCACCAGTGAGCGTCCGGTCTGACGATGCCTCACTTGCCATCCGCCGTCTTCCTTTTAGCTGAGCCACTGCTCGTTAGCACCTCAGGCAAGGAAGGGGGAAGAGGTCCGGCCAAATCCTGTCCATCTCAGCGCTTTTTAGCGGAAAGAGAAAACTAAGAACTAGGTCAAAGTTGGGTTGAAGTGGCAGAGCCCTCGACTGAACGGAAGTCTGCCACGCGGTCCCCCGTAGTCTTGGGTATTTGAGTGGAGGCTGCGTTTGACAGTTTTGACACACGTGCTTGATCTGACCTGAGAAGTCTTGTCTCTCAGAGTCTTGGAGGATGACAGCCTGGGATTTGAAGAGTTTCTTTTTTTTAGCAGCTCCCTGAGCCCTCAGACAAAGGCTGTGTGTCTTGGGATAAAGCAGTGGCCAGGAATATGCACACCTGGCTTCTGGCTTCAGCTCCATCCTTTGTTATATCTGCTTCCCCATCCCCGTCTCAGAAATGGGCAGCATGGTGTCCCTCATAAGGAGAGGGATAGCATATTGGTGTATGTTCATCACCCAGCATTTATTTTACAAATACTTATTGAGCTTTAAGCTGTGTATTAGGCAGTGCTGAACACTAGGCATATTAGAACTAACGGCCCTACTGCTCATCCCAATAATAATAATAGTTAACATGAACTAGCATTAACTGAGCGATTACTCTGTGTGCCAGGCCTTATTTGGCTTATCTCCTTTAATCCTCACATCTACCCTCTACGGAAGATGCTATTATTATGTCTATGTTTCAGATAAAGAAACTGAAGCACAAAAAGTACGTGTAACTTGCCTAAACCCATGCCCATGGAATACAAAGAAAATGGGGCCCATCACTCGTTTTCAAGAAGCTCAGAGTCTAAGGTGATTATTCTTAACCATCAGAATCTCAACATTATATCATCTGTGCTGTAACAGAAACAGTAACAGGATAAAATTGTTCTGAGAAGAAAAAGAATGGAGTGTCCATTTTGCCTATTGCCGTGAGTGGGGGAGAGCAAGGTCAGGAAAGATTCAAAGGGTCTGAGACGTTTGAGCTGGATGTAGAGGTACTTTTTCCTACTGTAAAGAATTTGGTGACGACTTACTATGAATGGCAAGTTTAAAATAAAGTTAGGGGAATAATAGAGGAATAGAAAAATCAAGACGAAGAAAGAAAGAAGTTGTATGTCAATTGTACTTCAATTAAAATTTTTTAAAAAAAGAAATATCAGGCAAATCCAAATTGAGGGACATTTTACAAAACAACTGGACCATAATCTTTAAAAATGTCAAGTGTCAGGGGCTTCCCTGATGGCGCAGTGGTTAAGAATCTGCCTGCCAATGCAGGGGACACAGGCTCGAGCCCTGGTCCGGGAAGATCCCACATGCCGCGGAGCAACTAAGCCCGTGCGCCACAGCTGCTGAGCCCGCGCTCTAGAGCCCGCGAGCCACAACTACTGAGCACATGTGCCACAACTATTGAAGCCCGCATGCCTAGAGCCCATGCTCCGCAACAAGAGAAGCCACCGCAATGAGAAGCCCGCGCACCGCAACGAAGAGTAGCCCCCACTCGCCGCAACTAGAGAAAGCCTGTGCGTGGCAACAAAGGCCCAGTGCAGCCAAAAATAAATAAATTAATTAATTAAAAATAAAATGTCAAGTGTCAGGAAGGACAAAGAGAGCCTGAGACATTCTTCCAGATCTTAAAAGAGTAAAGAGTTATGACAACGAAATACAATATGGGATCCTAGCTTGGATCCTGGTGTGGGGAAAAAGAAAAAGCTACAAAGGATACCACGGGGAATAATTGGCATAATTCAAATACAGACCGTAGAGTAGATAATAGTATTGAACTAACACAAACTTTCCTGAATTTACTATTGAGCTAACATGAACTTTCCTGAATTTACTAAGTGTATTACGGTTATGGAAGAGAATGTCTAGTTTGCAGGAAACAGGTTTGAAGTATATAGGAGTGAGGATGCATAATGCAGCAACTTTCTCTGAAATAGTTCCACACACACACAAAGCATAATAACAATACAAATAATAATAGAGGAGGTAAAGGAAAGCACATGTAGGCAGTGAAGGAGCTTCCGGGTTGATGAACATGTGGGCCCTTGGGGAGAGTGGTGTATGCTTGGAGAGGGCATGGAGGCTCCTTGCCTTTTCCCCACACCCCGCCCTTTGCATCTCTTCCAACTGGCTCTTTCTGAGTTATGTGCTTTTATAACCAAGCGGTAACCCAATATGTTTTAACATTTTCCTGAGCCACCCTTTCCCTCTGTTTCTATCTATTTCTATCCCTCTATTCTATCAGTCTGACCTGATATTTGAGAAGAGCTCAACTCTGGAATGAAAAAGCAGAATGCATGTCATCCGGATCTCAGTTCTCTTCTCAGGTGCTCATAAGGGAAGAGAAGACAACCTCTAGTTAGTGGCCATTAACAAGAACGCCCAACAGGGCCATTGTATTTCCCAAAAGTCAAGAACAAAAAGACTTCTGAGAACTATGGAGCTTTTACGATGTATCCAGATGCCATACTGAAAATGTAATTCCATCGTCCACCTATTATTTGCTTAGGTATATAACGAGGGGACATTTAAAAAAAAATAGGTAGCAAAGCCATATGAAGAATCTGTGCGTGTTCATTGTATTGTTTTTGCAACTTTTCTGTGTTTTAGTACAGAACACACTTCTGTACTAAACTGTACTGTACACTTTTCTGTTTGGCACCACGGACCAGCTTCGTGGAAGACAAATTTTTCCACGGATGGGGTAATGGGGATGGCTCAGGTGGTAATGTGACCAGTACTGGTTGGCAGCCTGGGGGTCGGGGCCCCCTGTTTCTGTATGTTTTCAAAACATACTAAAAAATAGAAAGGAGAAAATTCAGTTTTTGTTACTATATTCCATGAAAACCACCACAAGGAATTTTCACACAGGTGATACAGATGATACCCCTTTTGAGGGATTTGCAGGAAAGTTCAGTGAGACCAGTGGTCCAGCAGAGCATTCCAAACTGAGGCCCTCAAGAGGTCACTTACTACCTGTCAGCCAGGAAGAAGGGGCTATGTGGATTCAAATGCTCTGAACCAAAACAAAACGAAACGAAAATAACAATGACAAAAAAAAAGCCTGAGCCCAAAAATCTAAAGTCACTAATAGAGAAGCTTCTAGCTGCAGGCATAGAGCTGAATGGAGCTTCTTCTCCAACAGACAACCCCACGTGACTTACACCATGGAAAGAAGCAACAGAGATTTATTTATTTAACAATAGTTTATAATTCTCCCAAGAAATACCAGAAAGTCAGAAAGCAGTTAACGTAATGATTGAGAATCAGTAAACAAAAGTCAGATGCGACTCTGAGCTTCCTGGCAACCATGTCAAGAAGGAAAAGATGATCAGTTATATACATTTGGTTATTAGAAAGATGGAGGCTTGCCAGTTTCCCAGAGGAGACCGTGAATTTCTTGGTGTCAAATTCTGAAATAACTTTAGCATATGGTGCAGATAAGTTACGTAGAAGGCAGTGAGTAACAGTTTTATAGAAAACGCAGGTGTAGAGAGGTGGTTTTAATATGACTTTTTCAAAATGGCCTTGGGTGAAGCCGGAGGTGTAACACTAAAACAAAACTCAGCGGAAGTATTTAGGAGAAGATCTGCATAGCACTTAATCCTCCTGAAAGAAGAGGCGTAATTGCATGCAGAGTGCCACTGTACTTACTCACACATGTATCCTTGCAAAATAACTCAGATGAATTAAATATTAATGTGTTTTAGCGATGCACATATGCCGGTATTAGTCAAATATATTAAATCCCAATTACATGACAGTTTTGCTTGTGTATGGTTTTGCCCTCTGCCATGGGACATTTATCCTTCTTAAAGTTCAATTACATTCAGCAAACAGTGAGCCCCTACTATGTGTCAGGCTATATACTAAGTCCTGGTGATGCAGAGGTGTAAGAGACACTGCCCTTGACCTCTAAGAGTGCAAAGGCTGGGAGAGGAGATGATGACAGTAGACAAGGAGAGCTGTAGTCAGGGAAGCAGTGGAAGCCCTGGGGTCCCAGGGAAGGAAACCAGATCTCTTATACACAAGTCAATGAAAGAGCGGAGAAAGTTTTTTAAAGGAGATGACCTGTGGGCTGAGTCTTGAAAAATGGGCAGGGGTTGGCCAAACTGAGGAATAGCAAGTGAGGAAGGATGCTGTATGCAGAGGGGACAGCATGGACCAAAGCGGTGTGGTTGGATGGATCTGTGCGTCTTTTGATTGTGGGAGAGGTCCCATGAATCTATGTGTGATTAAAACATACAGACCTACACACACACACACACACACACATTGGGCTTTCATCTGCGGTGGGTCCTTTTCCAAAGACAAACACTCAGAGCCTTACGAACTACGAACTATGGAAACTCAACTCAACCACTCTCTGTCCTTGTTGCTGCCTCTGTTCAAGTCTGTTGTGCTAATTACTGAGGATGTAACATTCCTAATCCAATTCCTCAACCCTCACCCCAGAAAGGCAGCAGTCAGCAGAACACTCTTAGACAAATATTGAATGAAAGGAAACTGCAGCAGACAGATAAAAATGAAATCCACATGTGGGCAGATGCAGGAGTCAATGTGGTTTCCTGCTGTGTCCAGTCCAGGAGATACATCCTTGTTCTCCTCTCTGGACATCTCTGACCCGCCACCTGACACAGCTTCCACACATGGAGTTCACGAGATTTGCATCTTGTGTTTGCCTTTGTGCAAGACACTTCAATTCTGAGCTGCAGATTCCTTGTCTGAAAACAGGAATAACTGTGCCTGCTCCCCTCCCACAAATGTGAGAGGAGCCAGGGAGATGTGGCTTCCAGAACCTTCTACGTTTTTCAGTCTGAGCACCCGAATGGGCAGGCACGGTCTCATCCCCAACATTTTCCTCCTTCAAAACCTTCACCCTGTGATCTTGCTCCTGTCCAGACTCTTGGAGTCCCAGCTGAGGCTTCTCCTCTGAGACTGGGTGCCATCTTGCTTCTTCCAGAGGCAGCAGAGGGCCATGGCCTTTGCCTCAATAACAATGAACTGCCTTCTGGTGTAAATAAAGCCACAGGCATGAAAAACAAGTAATATACTTCTCAGCACAAGAAATGGTGTCAAGGTGACATTCAGAACCAGAGTCACCTACAGCATTCAGTTTTCTGGGGAGGGAAGGAAATTAAGGAGAAGGAAGGATCTCTGAATTGAGGACGACATCCTCGGAAATTTAGGGCTGGACTAACTCACCCGACGTGGGGCTATTGTCTCATTCCTAAGATACTCTGAGGATAGTGGTGTAATCTGTGGAAATAATGAGCAACTGAGTATTTCAGCTTAACTGTGCTGACCTTAGAGAAGACGCCCCTGCAGCTCCCCGGAACAGGCTGAATCAAACCTGGGAAAAAGCCACCTCCTTCCTGTTAACACAGATCTCTTAACGCCAGACTCATTAGCAGTTCACCCCACTCCAGCCTCCACAGGGTTTTTTTGGTTTTTTTTTTCTAACTAAACCTTTTCAGAGAGAAGGCAGGCATTTCATTTGTCTCCATATATAGTACCCTTACTGATTTGACAGGTTCCTCCTTGGTCCTCTGTGATGGATTCACGGGAGAGCTGCCTTGTTAAGTCCCGATCACAAGCTATGCCATTATCTCTTCGAAGAATCGTTCTTCTGCCCATTATCTTCCACTCTAAACCCAAGTGTTCCACGGCTGGCATGTTCCGTGACTGATGGAAATACATACTCTTTTTCAGATTCTTTTCCATTATAGGTTATTACAAGATATTGAATATAGTTCCCTGTTCCATACAGTAGGTCCTTATTGTTTATCTATTTTACATATAGTAGTGTGTATCCGTTAATCCCAAACTCCTAATTTGTCCCTCCCTCCTTCCCCTTTGGTAACCATAAGCTTGTTTTCTATGTCTGTGAGTCTGTTTCTGTTTTGTAAATAAGTTCATCTGTAACACTTTTTTAGATTCCACATATAAGTGGTATCATATGACATTTGTCTTTCTCTGTCTGACTTGCTTCACTTAGTATGACCATCTCTAGGTCCATCCATGTTGCTGCAGATGGCAATATTTCATTCTTTTTTATGGCTGAGTAATAGTCCATTGTATGTATGTACCACATCTTTATCCATTCCTCTGTCAGTGGACACTTAGGTTGCTTTCATGTCTTGGCTATTGTGAATAGTGCTGTTGTGAACACTAGGGTATAACTGCCTCATTTATTACCTCCCTGGGAGAGGAAGGAAAAAAAGCACCAAAGCTGACAACTAACATTTATGGAATATCTCCTAAGCACCAGGAACTTTGCCCACATCATTTTACTTAGTTCTCAAAAATACTCTTGCATAAGCGTATTAAAACGATAAGAAGGGAGGGTTCCTAAGATTCAAGTCATCTCAAGCCAAGCCAGTGCCTCCATGGAATTGCACTCAACATGAATCGTGCCACATAGTAACACACTGGCTTTCTCATGACAGTCTTAACTCCGTGATTTAAGTTTCTATTTTGGGTCCCACTGGGCTTTTTGCTTTGGGGGAAAGCATGCAAATGTAAAAAAGCCATTCCTTCTAATACAGAGTTTACGGTCTCTTTGGAAGAGAAAGAAAATACGGGAAGGGAAAAAGAGCGAAGACGCATCGCCGGCTCCTAGAACGTCAGGCACTCTTCCTACGTTATTTTGTTCAAATGGTCAATGATCCGCTGCAGTAGGCATTAGCGTCCCATTTTATTGATGGGGAAACTGAAGCTTGGACAGGTTAACTTCCCAGATTTTTGTATAGCTATACTAACTGGCTGCATTGGAATTTGCTTCTTGTTAAACTGTGATGCCCAAGAATGGTAGGATAAATTTAACCAAGTGCTAAAGCCCCCTAAGGCGAAGATCAGTGAGGTGGAAAGACAGTGGTTGAGACCCCTTGGAAGGGTGGCGTTGAGATCTCCTTGGAGATAAGATGTGAGCTGGAGGGGAGGGAGAAATCTCCTGGCATTTCAGGTGTCAGAAAAGCAAGTGTAAAGGCCTGTGCAAATTACACGCTAATTCCCGTAAGCGTTCCATCTCTATAAGGACACACAAGACCCAAATAGTTTATATATACAGAACATTTTTTATTATAGGATAAGATTATAGCACAGCAATAGCAGAAGGATATGCAGTGAAAGGGGTCTGGCGATCTCAGGCGCGGGCTGACACACGGGACACGTGCTGTCCCCAGGTCTTGAACCACCACCAGCATACGTGCCAAGCATTTTGGTGCCAGGACGCCCCAAGTCTGTTCATGCCGGGGGTCTCTTACCTACGTGACCAGCTTCCCCATCACCACGTAGAATTGGCTTATATAAACCAATAAGCCAAACTACTTTACCAAGTGGCTGTGTTTTGAAATCGTTCTTCATCATTCTCTTTCCATAACTCCCCACATTCAATTTATCAGCAAGTCTTCAAGGTTTGACCTCCACATTGTAGCTTCAAACAGTCCATTTTGGTCCATCCTCACTGCCACCACCTCGATGTAAGTCACCATTATGTCTGGGCTGGGCTACACATCTCCCACACCCTCTCTGCTCTCCATGCTCCAAAGAGAAGCCAGAGTGATCCTTTTAAGACACTGATTGGATCAGGTAACTTCCACTTCAAGCCCCCCATCAGTGCTCCATTGCACTTGGCCTTGAGAGCACCTGGTGGTCTGGGCCCTACCTACAGCTCAGGCATCTGTCCACTCCCTTCTGCGCTCTTTCGGCCGTGATCAGCTGACCTTCTTTAAGTTCCATGAGCTGTGTTCTCCTCCACCTCAGGGCTGCCCCCTCTGTGGAATGCTCTTCTCTGGGCTCCGCATGTGTTGGCTTCTCTGCACCCTAGTTTAAACGTCACCTTCTCAGAGGAGGCCCTTTATATCTATTGTGGCACTTATCTGAACCGTTTGTTTATTTTTGATGTGGACCATTTTCAAAGTCTCTATTGAACTTGTTACAATAGTACCTCTGTTCTATGTCTTTTGGTTTCTTGGCCATGAGGCATGTGGGACCCCAGCCCCCCAAACAGGGATCAAACCTGCACCCCCTGCATTGGAAGGTGAAGTCCCAACCACTGGACTGCCAGGGAAGTCCCCCGAACTGTTTATTTTTATATTAATTTGTTCACCCTTTTGTTATCTACATCTTCCCAACTAAAGCTGCAGCGACTTTAAAGCAGGGATCTCATCCAGGCTGTGTCTAGTACTTGGGACAGTTGCTGGCACATAGGTGTTTTAAGAATATTCAAAGAATGAATGAATGTACAAACAGAAGCATTGCACCAAATGACGTTCTTTATGAGAACAGCACACAGGCCTCCATAGTTTGCCCCCAGAAGAGCCCAGAACTGACGGTTCTCATCCCACCGTAGAGTTCTGTCTCCCTGACATTCCCAACCACCCTGCACAGAAACCACGGGAGGGGCTTGCATACCATTTTTGAAGGGTCTACCCCTCCCCCCTGTCAGGGCAGTGCATTGGGAGCTGTTTGAGTCTGTGGCGATGGACCACTTCCAGACCCTTCTTGTCATCAGAAAGTTCTTAGGAGTCTCCCTGCCCTCAAAACCATAAGCATCATTTGAAGATATTCTCCAAATCACTGCTGTTCAGAGCTAACCCATTTTCTCCCACTGAGCATGAAGCATTGCAGTTTGACAGCAAAAATCCAAAGAAGGAGGAGTCCACGTTGTCTTAAAAGCACCTTCACCCTGACTCACTTCTTCTAAGTATCACAGTCTCTGCCAGTCTCTTACCCTCACCTTAGCAAGTTAAAGTTGTCATGGTTGGAAAAGCCCTTTGTCAGTATAAACTCATCCCTTTACCTTTCCAGTGGAGTTTTGTACCAGAAGAGTCAGGAATGTGTCACTGTGCATACAGGAGACATTTACTAAATGCACAGTTTTAAAAAGTGAGTGACTGGGAGATGGAAGACTGGAGGGAGGAAGGAGCCTACGTCAATGGCACCCTGGCCCCCACCAGACCCACTTCTTTTTTTAAATAATTAATTAACTTATTTATTTATTTATTTTGGCTGCGTTGAGTCTTTGTTGCCGCGCGGGCTTTCTCTAGTTGCGGTGAGCAGGGGCTACTCTTCGTTGCAGTGCGCGGGCTTCTCGTCGCGGTGGCTTCTGCTGCGCAGCACAGGCTCTAGGCGCACGGGCTTCAGTAGTTGCGGCATGTGGGCTCAGTAGTTGTGGCACGTGGGCTCAGTAGTTGCGGCATGTGGGCTCAGTAGTTGTGGCACGTGGGCTCAGTAGTTGCGGCATGTGGGCTCAGTAGTTGTGGCTCGTGGGCTCTAGAGCGCAGGCTCAGTAGTTGTGGCGCACGGGCTTAGTTGCTCCGTGACATGTGGGATCTTCCTGGACCAGGGCTTCAACCTGTGTCCCCTGCACTGGCAGGCGGATTCTTAACCACTGCGCCACCAGGGAAGCCCCAGACCCACTTCTCATTTGTCATCACACAGGGTGCTACTGGCTGTGCTCTACCCAGAGGCACCTGGCAGAAGGGCTTTTTGCTCGCTGGGGCTGTGACCACCCAGGGGCACCCCCCTTTTCCTAATTCATCCAAAGGCACCAGGTGAGCTGGCGGCGGCCCCATGAACATCCTCTTTTGCAGACAGAGCAAAAAGAGCAGAAACTGGACTAGAGTGAATGGAGCTATGTCTCAGCCTGGATTCTGTCACTGAAGCAAGACTTTTGCCTTCTCTGGCTCCTGGCATCCACCTCCGTAAAATGATACCTGGGGATGCGAGAGCAGTTTTTCACAAATTTCATTTTGTAGCTACAGAGCCATGTCCTCTGATGAAATTGTTCTCAGAAGCCAGTAAGTAAAGGGTATAATCTTGAGGATATCCTTCTGGAGGTAGGCAGGGGCCTGCCCCCTTGGTCCCCACCAACGGCCCTGCCGGCCCCTTACATGGTTAAAGATGACAGGAGTCGGTGTCTGTCTTTAATTTTCTCTTTAGAGCTGTGTTTCTGTGATTTTATAAGAACCTGCCAAGCAGGAAGATGTCCCGTTAGACGTGGTAGACAGTTGCACACAAATGAAAATAATAAGACCCACAGTCCTACTGTGTGGCCTGGCTGTTCAACTGAGCGAGGCTTTCCAAGTCCTTCTAGCAGACCCTTAGCCCCTGCCAGCTGTCACTCACCTACCTCTCTTCGCTGAAGCTCCTAGCCCTTTGCCTCCACCTATGACCCGGTCCAGTTCTGTGCTGTTGGCATATGCTCCCCGATATTGGGAGACTCTTGAAAAAAGTCAGTCCCCCTGTCAGTTCCAGCTCCCTCAAGGGTCCACCCCTGCAGTCTCTGCCCAGTTGAATATTCATGGTGACCAACTGAATATTTATTATGCCAGAAAAGCTCCATAGGCCCTGTCTTCTCCCTTATATACATGTGGTCTTTCTAATGCATGCAGCTTTCCCTGGGCTGTGGCCCATGTCCCTTTCCCTTGCCCCCCCAGTGCTGTCCCTGTCACTCATCTCTCTGCCATTGTCCTGAATCCCAACCCATCAATCCTTTATGCCTTAACCTGCCTCTACTCTTCCAGACGAGCGTTTTCTGAATTACACTCCCACCTGCACAGACCACAGTTACAACCCAGGTTAACCCCCACAACCCTTGCAGAATAGAAGCTCTCCGTGAATTTAGTGGAGATCCTGGTTTTCCACTGCCATCCATAAAGATAGAGGAGATACGGATGCTTCACAAAAGCTGTATCATCAACGCAACAACCAGCATTTACTGAGCACTGACCATGTGTTAAGTAAGACTTGTCATAAATTCTTGACAAAGCTTATCCTTCTTAAGTCGAACGAGTGAGAATCTCTTGGGTAATAATAGAACTTTCTCGGGCTTCCCTTTTCTCATCTGTAAGGTGGAGACAGTGTCTGCCCATTGTGATGTTACGTGGGTGAAATGGGGAAGCTTTGCAGGGCCAGTCGGTGAACACTGCCCTCATCACCTGTCCGTCTCTCTCCCTCCTCTGGGTTTGTTGTCGGGGAATAGAGAAGGTTATGTGAGCCAAGGACTGAGCTCTGAGCCCTCTGGAAGCAGGCACTGAAGAAGGAGCAGCTGTTTCTGTGGACGCCCTGTTGAGCGTGGCCGACCATGAGCTAATGAGGATGGATGAGGCCGTGTGGCAGGGAGGATCTATAGTCCCGGAGGAGAAGCACCATGGATGCAGACAGTCGTAACAGCCGGGATGAGAAGGCCCTCTGCAAACTTGTAAGCTGGACCAGGCCCCCTTGTTAAGGGCTAAAACCACCTTTGTGCCCTTGTACCAATTGGGCGTCCACTGGAGAACCGGCCCCAGGTGCAGTGCCTTTTCCTGGCCCACCCTCCTCTCCTGAGGAGCAAGATGATACGACACTGCTCCCAGACTTAGGCTCCCTGCACACCTGCCACCTTCCCTCTGGTGGCCTTCGGTTGATCACCCAACCTCTCTGAACACTGATATCCCACTTGACAAATGGGCGTAACCCCTGCCCGCATCATTGGGTTGATGTGAAAACTAAATGCAGTCATATGCGAAAGACGCTGTGAATACAAGACCAATGCCAAATGCTCCGTCCGCCAATGAGGCCTTCCCTTCCTCCACGGAAAGAATCTTGTACTCCTCTGGACTGCCTCCTGAATATTAATAACCTGCCCCGATAACGCATTTCTCACTGCCTGCCCTTGATAGTAAAGAGTTCTTTGCTTGTATCTATCTGTCTGTCTACCAGACCCCAGTGTCGATGGGGGCAGGTGGGCGGGATCTAGATCTTATTCATCCTTCATCTTTACTTTGCCATGTGGAGCACAATGCCTGGCACGTGATAGATGCTCGATAAATGTCTAATGAATGAAAAAGGAAGGCCCTTTTCTACCTGGACTCAGCCCGTGTGTTATCTTTTACGTGCTCTTCAGTGTCTGGAGGAGGAAGGAGATGTGTGATACGGTCCACACTCCGGAGCCCCAGTCAAGCCAGCCGGCGATGTGAGTGGGAAATAATAGGAACGGTGCAGAGTCTGAAACACGGAGCCCGGCTCCTTCCTCCCTCATCTTCCTGCGTGCAGAGCACTTTGAGGGAACAGGATGGAGCCTTAAAGCAATTGCTTCTTGTCTCTGAAATTGCTTCCTTGTCTTCTGGGCAAGTCCCTGAAATGGCTGCAGAGAGCCCCCAGCTGTTTAATATCCAGCCTGCCGGTAGGAGCGATAGCTTATCAAACCCCAGAACCCAGACGAGCTCAGGAGGGCCCGTGGACGGCCTCGGCCGCAGAGGTCTCAGACAATCAGCTGCCCAGTGGATCGGCCCACATTAAGCAACAAACATGATTAAAGGCCAGAAAATAGGACCTGTGAGGAAAAGATGAAGCCATCTGTTTGATTTATTGTGGAGGAGAACAAATAACAATGTGCAAGTCGGTGGAAATTTTCTGCAAGAAGGATGGTGATGCCCAGCACGATGAGGCCAGAACAGGAAGAGAAGGGCATGGCCGGCCACAAGGGGGGGGCTGTCCGGACGTAGGAAGGAAGAACTTTTCCACTGCCTGGCAATCGGCAGGGTTAGGCGCCAGGACAGCCTCCAAGAAAATCTGATTTCCTTGGTAAACGTGATGGACCCAAGTCTAGCAGCGAAACCCAGCAATGTTTGCATCTGGGGCTGAAAAATAAAAAGAGTGATGAGCTTTTATACTTCTCCCTTCTGAGCAGATCCAGGACTTGGATAATCCACCAGACCGGCTATGAGGGGAAGAGGGTCCCGAGAGAACACCAGACATCTAGTGTTTGAGGCGGCAAAGCCCACCCCTTGCTCCTGGCCCCAGGGCATGGTTGAGCCTACAGAGAGGTGACAGGTCTCTATGTCTTAATCAGTTAATGACGGACAGAAAGCCAAAATCAATGGATTGTGACCGGGATAACAAGTGTGCTTGCAACATAGAGGCATTGTTTTTTCCAGTATCAGTCTTATCAGTTAATTCGTGAATCAATATCTCAAGGTTTCTGTCTTCATCAGGAACTGTTGGTATATCCAAAGAGTGTGTGTTGCATCTGTTAAAAATAATTGAAGCTCTTAAAAATGAAAACATGTACGATAGATATAAAAAGCATCTCTTGATACACAGCTTAATAGAAAACACTCTTATTTTAATATTTACTTAGGCTTTGTTTTATATATAGTAAGGTATAGTAAGACATGGGGACATGGAAATGGCTGTCATGAAGGAAGAAGTTTTGATAGTCTCAGATCCCTAGGTAGTCTCAGATTCCCCTTACCGCAAGAAAGGCCGTAAGGGGAAATACCAGGGTCCGTGGGGAGGCAGGGGGTATGATGGAGAAGCATGGTTGAGAGCCTTTATTGTGATTTCTGCAGGAAAGACAAAGCAGGGCAGCATAAACAGGTTTGAATAATTTCAGTGGGCTTTGAGGCATAGGGGCCATCCCTAGTTGTCTGGTACCTGGCCCTCCAGTGATTAAGGCAGGTGGATAGTGGTCTAGAGTGTAAGAGACCACAGAGGAGAAGGGGGAACGGGGATGTGGGCTCTGAATTGGCTAATTTGCATATGAAATGTGTGCCCACAGGCGAGTCACTCACTATTGCTAAGAATTAGCAAACCCCAGAGGGGCAGTACCTTCCCCTGCTCAGCATGGCATCAGATCCCAGAGCATCGAGAATACGGAAAATAAGAAAATGTAGTTAACGCAACTCTACATCCAAAAGTGTCAATACAGACGCAATTCACAGTTGCGTTGATGTTGGCGGACAACTGGAAATGAGCGAACTTTAGAGAAATAGAACAATTATTTCAGGCAAAGCCATACAAAAGGGAAAGAGATACCAGCAAGTTTAGAGAAATGGGACAAGGGGACAGAGAACAGGGATTAAAGCTCATTCCTCCCCTCCCCTCCTTCTTTCTGCTTCCCGCTGAGTAGAAGAAGGCAACGTCACCGTGAATCTATGATGTGTAAGGCATGCCCTGGAGGAAGAATGGCGTATCCAGCAAGGATGCATGCTAGCTAAGGATGCCACCAGGAAGGGTTTCTCCCCACGGGGGGCCAAGAGGTGTTCCAAGATCACAGATTCTCGTCTTAACCCAGCTGTCTACCAAGTGGCCCCTGGAAGTGGATCAGACGACCTCTGAACCTCCCACCGCTCCACCTGGACCGAGGATGGAGAGCCATCTGACTGCCGATGGGTGACGTTATCATCAGGATCTCCTCTGTAGCCTCCACCAGCATCACTGCCGACGGTTACACAACCCTCCATGAGAGCTCCCTTTGACTTCCCTCCTTCTGGAGATAATAAATACGACTGACAGTGTTTTGTCAACTGTAACACCCTATGTCATTTTCGGAGCCAGCTCATTCATTTGACATTGAATTTGTTGAACACCTGCTAGATCTCAGCATTGTGCTAGGTGCTGGGGACACAGCAATGAATATGAGAAACAGGGGTCATGCCCTTGTTTAGTAGAGGGAGAAGGATGATAAGTAAACAAAATAATTAGTTTAGTTAATTACACATTGTGTAAATTCAGTGACAGAAATCAACAGGGATGTATGGAGGAGAATAATAAGGTGGGCCTATTTGGAGAGATCAGGTTTGGCCTTTCCGAGGGGAAGTCATTTAAACTGAGATGCAGTAGCCCAGAGAAAGCCAGCCTATGCAAGGCAAAGAAAGTGCTCTCTGCACAGATGAGCTGAAAGCATACAGGCCCCAAGGCGGGGAGTGCGTGACTTGTTCTAGGAACTGAACTCCGAGGGGCATCAAGGAATTTGGATTTTATTCCAAGGGCAGTGGGAGGATTTGAAGCAGGGGCATGACGCGATTAAATTAATGTTTTTTGTTTGTTTTGGCCACTCTGCACGGCTTGCAGGATCTTAGCTCCCCGACCAGGGATTGAACCCAGGCCCTTGACAGTGAAAGCATGGAGTCCTAACCACTGGACTGCCAGGGCATTATCTAAATTAATGTTTTTTAAAAGATCAGTTCGGCAGCTCTGTGGAGACTGAATTTCAGGGAGGAAGATGGGGAACAGAACCACCTAGGAGGCCATGCAGTCGAGAGAGGAATGCGCCATGGGCAGCAGGTGGACTCAGGGTGGATTGGTGGTACCAGACCAGGAGTGGCCTATGTGGCCACCACACCACAAATGAAATGCTGGCTCCACCACATGCTGACGTGGGACCTCCAACGAGGTTTTTAACCTCTGTGAGCCTGTTTCCTCTTCCGTAAAATAGAGATAATAATGGTATCTACTTCCAAAGGGGGCTGAATCTACAAGACAATGTTGTAAAGCTCCTGACATAGGGCTTGGCAGACAGCAAGCACTCCACAAGTAATAGCTGTTACTGTTCTTCACTTTATGAAATGACTCCTTTAAATAGGGAAAACCCTTCATGAATCTTTTAAAAGGTTTTTACTTTTAAAAAACACAGAAGAACAAGAAGAAAATAAAAAGTTGCCTCAAATCCCACCCTTTATCATGATGAAAGGACGAAGTGGAAATTGCACCCTTTTCTCTTCCAGTCCTGCCCTCCATTACTTGAATGCCTTTAACAGAATCTTTTGAGATATTTTGCTCTGCTTTAGTGCATATCTATGTGTCTATATACACACATTTTTATATGAAAGCAAAATCATGCTATCCATGTTGGTCTGGAAGGTTTCATTGGACGGTATGTCATGGAGCATGTCCCTGGTCACCTCATTTGGTTCTATCATGTTCTTGTTTTAATGGCTACATAGTACTTCAAAGTATAAATGTGCCATCAGTTCTTTAGCCAGCCCCTTATTGATGGACATGTAGGTCGTAAGCCTCATAGATCTCAAGTGTGATGTGATGAGAAAAATCGTTTGCTTATGCATTTTGTAAATACATGCCAAGCACCTATAAGGCATTTGGGAAAGAGCTATTGCATTAAAGATGGTTCAGAGGGTTTTGTTTAAATTTACAAGGTACCATAAGCCATAGGATCAGTAGATTTTGTGGGGTTTTCCTCCTATTTGCATGAACTGTCATTGTTAGCATCAGTTAGCTCAATCCCCATAATTCGCTCAATCACCTGGGCCCTGGACCCATCGCTCAAAGGAAAACGTGCTTCTCATAGATTTAGGGGGTTAAGGGAGGGGAAACTCCATTTTCCTGAGTGATCTTCAAGTCTTATAGAACGAGGTAGAACTGGCCCCCTCCCCCTGGTAACAGCTTTCCTTGGCACGCAGGCCCCTATCACATCACATGCTCACTTCTTTGAAATGAATGTGTTGTGTCCCCTGGAAAAGACAGCCAGAAAGCTCAGAGTCCCATAGTGGGGAAAGACCCCATCCTGCCCCCAGGCAAAGAAAACAAGCCAAAGAGGAAATTCCTTTTTATAAGGTTCAGGCTGTTTGTTGAAGGAATCCCAAAGTCAGCACTTTGGTCCTGTTTTCAGTTTTCTCACATACTTTCTGTTGCTGCCCTCTGCCCCATTACTCCCCGAAAGAGTCAGCGACTCAGACCAGCACGCACTGTCCTCAACCACTCGACCTCCCCCAGCTGCTCCCACTTCATCAGCCACAGGATCTGGCTTACGGATTCACTCCCCATCTTCCCGACACATTGGGTCCTTTCCTGCTTCCCACTTTGCTCTCTGCTCCTTCTGCCTTTCCATCTCCAGCTGACTGAATCCCACAAGGCATTCGGAACTTAATACAGAGGCCACCACCCCAGGAAGCCTTGGCTATAACAATTGTGTCTGCTTTTTAAACAATCTGAATATTCACGATGCCTCTCACATTCAGCCTTGCACTGCTACTCTTGGCATATGGTATATGGCTGAGGTCCTACATTAAATGATCAGGTCCTGGAGGACAGGGATTGAGCCACATAAAGCATTTCTTACTATCTCCTGTCCCCTGCGCATAATAAACACTTACTGCATATTTTAAAACATCTTACTGGGTTAAGAACATGACTTACAGCCACCATTGCTAACTTTTCGAGGCGTGTTTTCTGGTTTCCCCAAATCAGAATCTAGTTGACGGGCTCTCTGTCTTGGGCAGAGGCGATAAGAGCTGGTAGGCTTCCTAAAATCACATCGGTAAGTCTTCTCAGCCTTCAGTAAGGGGGGCGCTGGTGTTGATGGGGGCGGGGGAGAGTAAGTCTGGTCCTCAGCTAAAGGGAGGGAAGAGGCATTTGGGAGAGCCTGGAAGTTAACACATGGGAGGGAACTCAGAAAGAAGTCACTTAGACCAGCTAGGCTATTTCCTTAGCTCCTCTAGTCAAGCGGTCCTTGCTGCCGGCCCCCAGGAGAAATGAAAGTGTCTATCCAATGCAGGAGCCACATTGCACCCTCCACCACGTCCTGGCTGTCTCCATGTGACCCGCCCCCCTTCCCACTACTCCTGCCCTGGCTCCCCTTCCTTAAGCCCCATCACCCGGAAGCCAGCATGTTCTCCCTCCTCTGCCCAAGTCCTGCGCTTTGTGGAGGAGCCCCAGGGGTTACATTGCTCCAAAGCCGAGCTTCCCACCTGGCCATGCCCTTCAGAAGGGCAGCCTGACCTCACTGCACTTCACACGACTGCCTGTGTGCTGGGGGCCCTTGGAAGCTTGGCCTCCGACTCCAGAAGAAACACGCTTTGAGGAGAGAGAGCTTATAAACAGTCCTGTTGCCTCCATTGCTCCCAACTCAACCCTGCTAATAACGGAAACATCCGCTCTGCCGCCACCCTAAACCCAACGCTGAAAAAACTCAAGTCAAGGAAGGTTCTCATAAGACGGAGTCCTGGGGAAGGCACTGTGGGTGGGGGAGAGCAGTGGGGCTGCGTTCACCCGCCTCCAGGCCGAGGGTGGGCTGCAGCCACCTGTGCTCACACCATCCACAGGCCTGTGCTGGGAGCTGGGCCAGGGTGTGGGGCTCTCAGCACTCAGGCCCCCCAGCACAGTACCCGCCTACAGGGGCTGACCAGTTGTGCTTGCCCAACACATGGACTTATGAATGCAAACATCCAGAGAATA